>NC_057873.1:18518860-18856985 GCF_019740435.1 Gambusia affinis
TAATTGAATTGCTTAAATTGAAGTTAAGCAGAATCAGCAACTCAAGCAACAGTCAGCCAAGAAGTTTAAAATAACCCCAGCATGCACTTCTTCCAATTCCTTATAGGCTCTAAAGTACGGATGTTAAACTCCATTGATGTTTAACATCAATGATGGCTGGTGTCCTGTATTTTTTTTTAACTATCCATTAACATATCCCTGCAAACTATTGTTATACAAACTATACTTGCTGATAACATACTGCCCATTTGGGCTCCACTGTACATATTGAAGAAAAGTGAACCCGGTACGGAGCCCTGTGGGGCATCAGTACTGTGTCAGATCCTTCTGGTAAGTCAAGACACTAATTGGTCTATACTTAAAGTCAGCAAAAGATCAGAAATGTAGGAATGACTAGAGCAGGTTTAGATTAATTAGAGGGGTGGGGGACTTTTTAATAAAATATTGGCTGATGAAGTAAGCTCAATAAGGATGATAGTATTTGTTCAATAAAAATAACCTTGAGGATTGAGACAACATATCCTTGTATATCCTTTGTACATTTAGCCAGCTGAACGGACTTTAAACACCTTTAATTCCCACAACTGATGTGTTTTTACAAACTAAGATCACAAACAGAGGAAGAAACATTCGGTGAATAATGAAATAATTAAGTCAGAGACGGGCTTAGCTCAATTTCTAACCACAGTAATTAAAACTAAGAATTTCCTCGACGTTGTGCAACCACAGTGCATATAGAGAATTGCTTTTTTTTTTTTTTTTACATGCGCTATAGTACTGTTTGTCAACCTTTACAACTTTGTGCTACTGAACAAAATACCGTAGCAAGGTTTAATCAAGTACCTTCGAACATGAGTTGTTTTGACCAGATCCCAAACAGATTGAGAATTAGCTTGAGAACTTTGTGTGCAAGTAATTTGGCGCACATCTGCAGCCATTGCTCATTGTCAGAAATAATGTTATTTCACACTTATAACAAAGCGACAATAATAACTATCACAACAATGTGTACAGCTCCATATAGTGACGCTAGCTGGTTTAACCGGTTTTAAAGATAAATTAGCTGGTTAGTAGTGTTGACAAAGATGACAGTTTGTTAGTGAAGCCGTAGAAAACAAAAAGATAATAAAAATGATTAAGAATAGGCATTTTACGAGTTGTCTGCGCATAATGAGTTCAACTTATTGTTAGCTTCAACCCGGTTCAACACAGAGCTAAGTGTAGAAAGCAAGCAGCAGTCTCCACTGGGCATGCTAGTTTACTTCTTTATTCGAGTCGAAATCACGTACGTAACTTACGCTGTCTGAACCCTGTCTGTGCGGCGGTATACTCCATCTGATTAGGCCCTACAGGAGCAGCAGCTGTCAAACTATCTAACTGAAATCAGATGGAGTTAAGACAAGTCGGCGAGCTACAGGGGGAAGTGATTCATAACATTTACACGGAAGTGAACGCTAGCTATTCCAAGAGCCGACTCCAAGAGTCGCGTCAGTTTAAAAAAATACCGCCCCCTCGTGTTCAAAAGGGTAATCTTCCACTCTGTCTGAGGTCAGAGCCTGCTTTGAGCAATTTGCCCAAAAAAGTAGCATCTTTTAGCAACAATTTCGAGTACAATGTTTTTCACATCTAAATAAATTTCTATGGAATTAGAGAAAGTTTGTCTGTCAGGACTCTTTCCCAGTCACCTGATAGTTATGGTTTTGGTTATGATTATGATTATTATTATTATTATTATTATTTTTCTTGCCCTGTAAAAATTGGAAGTGCTCCTTAACAGCTGGTAAAAACCATGGTAAGAAGTAATGATTAGCAGGAAGGGAGGATATTCCCTCCTTAATGCAGGGCAAATTGTGGTAAGAACAGGTGTTTCCCTGCACCATAGGCTTGTACTGCAAGAGTTTAGGGTTATTTTTGTCATGCACGGATCATCAAAGCTGTCACGAATCACGATATCATTTGACCTATGTGATAGTGTACAAAGCTAATGGGTAAGAAGTAATATGATTACAAACAAGGCAGACAGGAAACTGGAACACTTCTTGTTTTATTGTATCCTTAAGGCACTGATCAAATGATTAAGGCAACCGAGCTAAAGTCATTAGTCATTTAGGTTACTGTTTAACCAGTCAATTATTATATAAGGACATGTACTTATGATGATGTTGGACGTCCTGCTCAAGCTTATAACGTTGGCTTATTGATTAATTGTTATGACTGATAAGCTCTGGTTACATGAAATTAAGTATGTAGAACTGCTTTGCTTCACTAATCAGCTTTCTTTTACAGAGACATCTGATCAGTTGTCAGTATCAGTCTGCAGAAACAGCAGCACAATGAATAAATTTATATGCTAAAGTAACTCAATCTTCTTGTCAAAAACCAGTGATATAATTGTAAGTGGCTTGCAAAAACTTTAACAACAGAAGAGGCTATGAAGAGCAAAAAAGACAGGCAAGGTAGAATATGGGTTTTAGTCCTGCTGGGGGAAATGAGGTATTAATGAGGTAATGAGGAATAACAGTTTAGTAATGAATAACGTGGTACGTGTAATGACATGGTGTGTAACTGGGGCCATCTAGTGGCAGTGATGAGGAACACTTCCAAATCAAGACTTACATACACAATATATAGAATAGTGTTGTTAAATGAATAGTTTAACAAAGCAGGTAAAATCTTATTTATCATAATACAAATGTCTAAACACATCCTAAACATTTAAAAGTGTCTCTTTTGAATGTTTAATATCAGTCTTCATTAAAAGCTAGAACATAGCAGTACCGAAAACTAAATCATAGTTTTAAACCTCATCCAGCTCCTTGTAGGTTATTTTATTTATTTATTTTTTTGTATTTTTGGACTAAAGCAAATACATTTTTAAAGGCTTTTTAAAATCAGACTGCTGACGACATCTGTCAGGGAACAGAAGTGTTTTTTAGCATTGAAACCCTGCTGTCTGGGTAATTTGCCTGCTTGTGTGTGAAATTACAGCATCTGCTTGTTTACACAGTGAAAAATAAAAGAAAATGTTCTGACAGGCCAACTTTAAGCCTTTTGGAAACAAGCATTTGACCTAAACATGGAAAACTGGAGACATAAATTATCCCCATTTTTGGGGATAAAGTTAATATTTCATGACTTTACAACATCAGTGGAGACATACTCTGCTGCAGTAATAATTTAAAGCTGCTAGACAGACTTTTCCTGTAATATTCACCTGCTGCGCTAATGTAACTTTTCACCTATAGAACAAAACATTATTGCCAGATCTTTATTTTCTGTAGATGTCACATATATCTGGTGACACCACAAATGCCACAGAGTTTCTTAGAGTGTGAATTTTTTTTTCCAATATATGTTTTCATTCAATTAATCTTAAATGTGTTTAGGTGCATTTCTTGTAAATGCTGTAACTAGGTTTGCATGGATTTCTGGAAAATTGTGAAAAAAATATAACGAATGGAGGCAGTTTACGAAGAAGACTGGACAGATATTACATTATCATTAAGTCTTTACAATGTTTCCAGCAGAACAGCTTCCCATTACATTCATCCAAAACAATCACTAGGCAGGAAGATTGTCTGAACACAACACTAGCAGTAAGTCCCACCCTGCATGCACCTGCAGTACAACTTACAGATTCACCATCACTCTGGTCAACATCAGAGGGTGGAAGCAAGAAAATATGTCAGTGCTCTTCTATTACTACTGCACTGGTGAATTATGTATCTATTAAAGGTCATGGAGGCAGAAAATAAATTTACTAATTTTACAAGAATGCAAAGAAACAAATAAAATGGAGAAAATCAAACTGGAATGTATATATTCCAGAATCCTCATTTTCTTTTGTTGACCCCTTTGCACATTGTTCTCAAGAAATATTGATGGGCCTGTTCCTTATGCCTCTTGTGAGCTCACTGACCTGAATACATACAAACCAGAATTAACATAATTTTCCCTTCAGTGTGGTAGTGTGTGAAGCACTTTGGCCATCTGAGGTCGTTGTAAATGTGCTATTTAAATAGACTTTGACTTGACTTAGAAAAAATAAAATAAATAAAAACAATAAAAAAAAAAACATTTTGTGATTTCTGGCATTTATAAATCCATGATAGTGAAAATATACAATGGAAAAACCTTGTAAAAATGCTTCATCATAAACATCATAAACTTCTAAAATATGTAGTAAAAAGCAAATAAGGTGTTCAAACTGAGAGGCATTACTCTTTCATTTTCCTCTGTCAACCCCGTGCTCAAAATGTGAACCCTGCCCGACTGAAAGAGTTTGATGAAGAGCTTCATCTGATAGCCATCTGTTCCCAGACAGTTAATCAGATGTGCTCAATGCCCACTCTGTTACTTATTTAAACTTATGATAGTAAGCATTGTAGGTATTGATGCTATTTCTGTCGTTTCTTCTTGAGCAGCACAATCTCCAGGAGTGAGATTATCTTGATGACTCCTTTCTATTCTTATCCTCAAGTCTCATGTCAATGCAAGAGAGGGTTTAATTAAGAAATGTCCTTCAAAGTGTGTATAATGTGGTCTTTGGTCACATTATCATCTGATAAAGAGTTTATTGATGAACCTCAGCTAGGCAGCAAACCGGATCAATCAGGAGCAGGTCTTTCTTTCCAAGATAATCCAAGAATTAGCAAGCAACAATTTTAAGCTGTAAATACTGTATATTTTTTCATTTAAAATGGTTTCTGAATTTTCTACTACTTAACTGTTTAGCACAAATCACAATGATCTGGATCTGGATATTGATATATAAATATGTAGTGACCTGATAGTGACCACTCTGTGTAGTATTTGCTCATCTGACTTTGTCACATGCAGAAAGAACCCATTTATGGAAAATGCCAGTAAAAGCAATCTACACCATTTACACATGACACAAGTAACTGTTACATAATTCATGCAGATGGAAGATGTGTTTTGGTTCCAGACCTTTTAGGTGGTAGCACTGCCAGGATTCATGAGATTACCAAGAATGTGAAGTCATAAGAAGCACTTTGTTATGCAAAAGGTTCTTTGTCTTTTATTCACATGTTATATATTCCATAATATCTGGTACCTTTTGATCAGAGGTTTTGCAAAGGAGCTGCATTAGTTTGAATAATACCATCCTTCTGTTGCATTTATTCCTTGAGTTGTTTGGTTGCAAGTTTCCTCATTCACTAAACCCTGGAATTCATTATATATTAATAGGACAACACTAAATGTTTCAGAGGTACAATTTTGTATAAAAGGGCTATTTTTGGAAAGGTTTCTTGTTGAATGAATAGACCAAAAACAGTTACACAACTATGAAATCATACGCTGTTCTGTTTTGCTTATTTTGCAGTGCAATCAAAATAAATGTCCTTCAAGTCTTAATGGAAAACTAGAGTCTCTGATAAAGAGACCTGAGGTGAGCGGCTCCTGTTACGATCTTATCAGTTTATGTTTTTATCTCATTATCTTTATCATCTTGGCTTTATTTTTAATTGTCTGTTCTTCAGTTGTCAAGACATTTTTGAATGCGGTTATGTCCCAAAACACACAACCAAGTCTAGTTTAAACATGAGAGTTGTGTTGCTTAAGAGTGTTACATGGGCAATTAAAAAAATATATATATCATTGGTTGGTTATAAATTGATGCTTTGTTTACCAGCCAATTTTCCCACTCTGTACTATAAGCAACGATATCATCAAACCGACTTATTAAGTCTCAGTGATCCTAGAATTTAGCTGAAGACAATGTCTCGTTTCATGTGTCTGTGCAACGATGTGTGTCCATTTTCACCCAAAATAAGATCATGCGACTTGTGCAAGTCCCTCATTTTGAACTCACTTGCTTCTCTTTTCCCTGTAGTGCTTGCTCCCTCCACCCCTGGCAAAAAGCCAGGCAGCTGAGACTTACTTGTGCTCCAGCGTTTTCTTGTCAACATACGGCTCACATAGCTTAAAAGTTATGAGGATTACTTAAAGCTGCTACTACTTTTTGATTTAATTTACTTGGTGACCATTATTTCAGGGCAAATGCCCATCTACTGTGACTCATTTGAGTTTAATCAAATTACATATTATGCATCACAAATGGACACAGCAGGCACGAGAGACATATTAAAAAGGACACTATATTAATAAAACATTTCTATTTTCTTTTTTAATCAGATGACCCTTTGGATGAATATAAGGTGAAACTTAGCATTAAAGAAGAGAATGGAAATTATGTGTGCTCTGGTATACTTATATATGTTTTTTAAATGGTTTGCATTCATTGATTTAGTATGTTCTCATTTTACATATTAATTGTATATTTTCTAGCATATTTAATTTGTGTAGCTCATCAGTTTTTGTCAGTGGGTAGGAGCTATTGGTCCAGGTTTACTGAAGCAGAATAAACACATTTGTCACAGGTCATAGAGAGGATGCTTCAATGCTTTTCAGCAAGCAGTTCTATCCTACTTATATTGTACCTATTAAACAGGCTTGCGTCTTGTGCAGGTCAGAAGTAACACACAAACATATTTTTTAATAAATATCTAAATAAGCATGGAATTATGTGGAATGTTTTTCCATCTTCTTTTTGGCCCTTCTTATCTCTTCATCAGCATTCTCTCTGCATCATTCTCTGAGTTTTCAATTTTACGACAGATGTTCCACAAAGAAGAGGAACATCTGGCTGCTGGGAGGCTATTTGTTCACCCTTTCATGTATCTCTTTTCTGTCCTTGCTGTCTTTTTTGTCATTTTCTGTTTCTTTTTTTTTGTGTGTTTTGTTTTGTTTTTTCATGTGTTTCTGTGGAAATGGTCAAATTTGGAGGCCCTGTAAATATTTTGAGACTTGAAAAATAAAATAATAACTGTAAAAACATAAATAGTCTTCCTTTAAAAAACAAAAAACAAAACAAAAAACAACCCAAAAAAATCAGAGCTATTATACAGAAACACAGATATTCAGTCATGCCTGTGATGCACTCTTATGTGCATAAACAACACAACAAACATGAGCCTACCCTGTGCACACATGCATACACATTAACGCTATGCAGACACACATACCCAGGGAGCATTTTTTTTAAATTATTACTTTGATTACTTTTCAACTGCAAGTTTAGAGGGTCCCATGTGTAAACTCAGAAAGACCAATTATTTTTTTTGCGACTGAAGCTTTCTTGCTCCATGACTCTGTGGGACTCGGTGTTTGCATGTCTACTCACCAATGTCACGGAGGATCATTTGGTCACACAAAAAGCACATTCAGCTGTTTGTGTTGTGACTCAAAGTGATTCACTCATGACAGCGCAGAACTGAGCAACTCCCCTTCCTCTTAATACCAGCATGAAGGTTTGCTTTAATATCTTTGTTCCTTCCACAGATGAACTTGATCATGAGAAGCCAGTGCTCTCAGGCTCTCCCCACTGCTACAGAATCACAAACATAATGGAAAGAAATGAAATAGCTGTTTCAGGAGAATATGGGTGAACATGACAATTGCATAAATAGATATTTGGCTATATATTTGAAAACAAATCAATTAAATGTGGATATTTAAAATGAATATGGTTAATAAGACTGCTTGTTAAAGGCAGACAATCAATTATAAAAAAAATCTATTCTGTATTTATTTGTCATTGATGTAGTTGCTGTCTTCCAGAAACATCTGGACATCTCAGCTCACTATTACCAAGGTGAACGTGCTTCATATGTAGTGAGTGTGAACGAAAAATAGTAAAACATACTGCCTTTTGAACATGCCTAAGTAATGGGCTTCATAAAAGCATCCCATTTACTCTGTTCTACTTCTAAATTTTATAGCAACTGAAGGAAACATAATTACCTGATAGTGTTATAAAATGGTAACTCTGTGCCTGGAAAATACATAATAGCCCTCACTTTAGGTAGGCTAATAACAGTGTATAGTACAGTATTATGTGAAAGAAAGATTTAATGAGAAACAAACAGAAGTGCAAAAAAAAGCATCAATCAAGGTTTTTAAAACGTAAATGCCATACTCAATTTTCTTGGTAACAAACCTTCCATATTTTCACGTCAGAGGATTTCTTGTCCATTTTTTCTAACTGGACGTATAAATGTTAACATCGGCTAAAGCTATAAACACAAATGAAGCACATCTTTCAAACAAACATACGTCGCAAGAACATTATGTTCTCTGTTCTTTCTTACTTTATGAGAAAACAGGGCCAAATTTGACAGTCTGACAGTATTTGAGATGGTATTTTCAAAACCAACAAAACTCTGACTTAACCCTTTAACTCAAATATATCATATATCTGACTTAATCATTTGTAGCTTTGGATAGGAACGTTTTATGTTTTAGCATCTTTAAAAAAGCTTTTAGGTAATCTTATGCAAAAATCATGAAAAAAAAAAAAAATTTGTGAGCATGAAATGCTCCAATGCAAACGAGATTAAAATCAAATACCTCCCTACTCAGTTTCCAGCCATTGTTCTAAAATCCTAATGAAGGACTTCATTCTTTTATGCCATAGGTTACATTACATGCCACCACTGCTCAGTGAGATGTCACGCCTCCTCTGATTACACAAAAACATAACATCGGGTCAACACGCACATCAGCAAGGTTACTTAAGGTTGACTGGCTGATTGTGAATGAAATAAACATCATATATGTATCTCTGTGAGAAAGTTGTAAAAGATGGTTTTACACCTGCATGTACATTACACCTGATCAGGTCACACAAGACTTACTTTTATTTAGAAGATGTATTTACTCAAACTAAAATCTGGCATCTAACAAAGCTCAAGCTATAATTTCAATTCTAACGGTTGCGCTGATGTCAGTCTAAGCTGTTTCCAAACATTTAAATGCATCTTCTGGAACTGACTCAATTCACCGATTGTGTCCAGACAAATCCACAGGATGTTCACAAATCTCCCCTCACACACACGTGTATTAACAGCAGTACCGTCTCACAGCGGGATCTGTCACGCACACTCATGATCTCACAGTGTATGCTCTGCCTATGGCTGGGAGCGATGTCTCTCCCTCTTAGTGTACACTCCAGCTATCTCCCTCTGTCTCTCAGATGGAGTTATGCCTCTCACTCTTATGAAGCACTACCCCAGCCCTGTCTGTAGATACTCCCACTCCAAGACAGAGAGTCGGACGGAACGGGCTGCAACGCATCAACTCATCTTTTTCTTCTGACAGCAGCCGGCAGTAGGTGGAACTCTTTCTGTATCTTTCTTGCTTTTTTTTTTTTTTTTTTAAATCAGTATCTGCCTCATGTTTTAACATATATAGCATGAGGTGAGGAACAAATTTAAAACCAAATTGCAAGTAGCAGATAATCTATGTAAATACCTTTTGTTAAATCTAATTGCATATTAATTGAGGAATAACATTTTTAATGAACCTCTAATGATTACAGTATTAAATATTATGTGGGCTTCATTACTGTGCAAAGCAGAACACGAGAGAGGATGTTACAGCCGACAAAATGTTTTTCAATGGAATATGATTACATTTTATTTCTGTTACTTCAGAAGTACCTTAAGTTACTACATTTCAGAAATCGTATTTATGCTCATTTGTTACTTTTTACACAACAAACAAGCAAAAAAAAAAAAAATAAAACAAGCAAACAAACAAACAAACAAAAAACCAGTTCAGTTTTATTTATTTTTTGGGGGGGACGGAGGTTGGGGGGCTCTTATTTATCGGATCTCTTGTATACTAAGCAAGTTTACTTGAGTCATGCACGTTTTTAGAATTATATTTTGAAAATATTGTCTAACACCTTTTAAGACGACAAGTGGCCAGCTGCAGCCATGTTGTTAAGAGGTTGTGAACTCTGTTTCCATTTACAAAACGAAGCTGTGGCATATGCAAAAGAGGTCAGTTACTTACATAACTAACTTAAGTCTGTGTGAACAGATTGCTGCTTTTCTACACAGCTTAGTGTTGATACTCGGTGCAGTGAATTTAAACATGTTTTTATGTCCGTCTGTCTGGAAGTGCTCCTCTTCATTTTTTGTGAGATCATACACAGAAGTGAATGGCAGCGAGCTATTCACTTCTTCTTTAATAGGTAGTTATTATTGATATCAATCCTTTCAGAAAAATCATCTAATAGACCTCCAACCTGGAAGTCGGGTGATTTTTATTTGAGTGGGGTTAGAGGGGGGTTTTGCAGGCATATTGGCATAATAATTTGGAACTAATGTCTTTCAAAACATTACAGAACTGCACCACACAACTTAGGGAATTATGCATTAAGGGATGGCTCTCCATTAGTCTATTACATTATTTAGATTTAAAATAATTAGACTGTCCCAATTTAGCTCAGACACTTTAAAATTCCTTGAAATTTTCTGTATTTCACTGTATTTTTAAAGTGCACTCAAAAGCTGGTAAAACCTTTATTAGTACATAAAGCTGCAAAGACACTCTTGTTAAGAATTTGATGGTTCAAACCATGGGTTAAGTCGTCAATATATCAGTAAATGTAGATTCCTTATGACCAGTGCATGAAACTGCTTGTATAAATGATCATTTTATCTGAGCTGCAAGATGCAGTAATGACAAAGGAGTGATGGAAATTGTGCATTTAGCCTTTTAAAAGCAGACAATGTCTAAAAGCAAAACTGTAGTTTGTATTCCAGACGTGTGACTTATTAATGCTTGTACGTGCTCTCTGGAGGTTCTGTTGACGACCTTTGTTGTCTCACTTCCAGACACGACTCTATCCTCAGGCAGAGACTTAAATGTAAAAGTAAAGTTCAGTGGTCTCTCTTTTAGAACACGTTTCTTTTTGCCCTAATTTTCTCTCTGAAGCAACAGCATGTGAGGTGAACTTTTCCAAATGATCATTGGAAGACATTAATTCTGTCCCTTATTTACTTTATGAAAACTAAAGTGAGGCATTTTAAACTATATATAAAGTTTAATCAGCTGGTCTGAAAATGATTTTCCCAGATTTCACAAGAGGATATAATTAGTACAAATGTTTGTTACTATTAAGCAAAAGAATTATGCATGCAACATTCAGGTGAATGTCAGATCATCTGAGACTGGAAGGGATAACCTAGTCGTGGAAGCACAATGACAGACAATCACATCAATAGGAAATTATAGATATCATGAGAGATTTTCAATCCTCTTAGCTACATTAGTTTCCATTGGTTCCCATTCATTTTATTTTGTAATACATATTAAAATGTATACATTTATTATGTATATTTTATAAACGGTGTTTGAAGAGCTCCTCCGTTCATATGCCAACACAGTATGCAACAGCGTTGCAAAATTAAATTCAGATTTTCCTCAAAAGCGTTTCACAAAAGTACAAAGTTTATAGAAAGCAGATTGCTAATTTTTCCCTGTGTGAATTTTGGTTGATCAGGTCGCAGATGGCAGGAAGGATAGACGGTGAGCAGTGAGATTGAAGATTCTCAGTTGTCATCGGTTTAAACTATGACGGACGAACGGCTTTTAGCAGATTTCTGAGGAACGCAACTAAGATGAAAAAGAATAAAAGCAAGATCAGGCAGAATAAGAACTGCAATGGTTTCAAGCTTTTCTTTGTCTCACAGTTTTACTCTGTTAACACAGACAATGATTGTTTTCAGAACATAACCTGATGCAAGTATATTTGTTTTCCATTTTTTCATTTAATTGTTTTTCATGCTTGCCACTCATAAATCTCAAATTCTGCTTGTGTCTCATTAGAAGTTACAATGATAGTACATGCAGTTTTGGAACATGAAGAAATCCATTAAGTGGACAACATTCTGACTTCCTTCCTCTGCCATTGACTGGAGTGACGGCCAATTTAAACTCGGATTGGTTCAGGTGCAAATTTATATGCCTGGTTTTTTACCTTGATGGAGCCAGGAAGATGCAAACGTTAACACCCAATTGGCAGCTTTCAGGTGGTGATGAAGGAAATCACTGGTTCTGATCTGTTATCGATTACAAAATACTTGAAAGAGTCAAATCAGGACTAAGTACAGTTGTATGTCTAAGTTGTGTAGACATATATATTTAAGTCGTTTGAGTAATCCTAGATCATGTCACAGCTAATGAAGATAATCTGAAAGTCCACTCAGAGATGAAGAAGCCATTTCTCTGAAAGCAACAGTTTGACAATACATACAGGGATTGGAGGTGCGTTCTGTGGTCTGATGATGTTAAAATTGGACAGTTTGGGTAAAAATAAACTATTACATTTGGAAGAAAAAGAGGGAATGTGTGCAAGTCAGGAAGCACCATCCCAACTGATGCTGCCACCCCCAAAGTTTGGGGGTAGCAGGGTTTACAGTTTTGTTTGTGTTTTGCCGCTGGAGAGGCTTGTGCGTTTCTCAAATTAGACAGCGCTGAGGGGGAACAACTTTACCACGAACCTCACTGATTTAAACCAGCTTGGTCAGGACGAATCAGCCAAAATTCCAGAAAGTTCGAGAGGTTTTTGTAAGAAACTTATAGGAAGATACCCAGAACATTTGACCCAAGTCATAAAATTTAAAAACTATGTCTACCAAGTAAGGAAATGTGAGGTTTCTGCCTTATCACGACCCAGTAAACCATTGAGAATTTTAAAACTGACCCTCCCGATAATCACACACTGCATAAAATGGAGTCCCAACAAATGTGACACACATACTTCAGAAAATGGAAATAACTTTTCCATGTTTAGACTCATGCAGCACAAGTTTTTCAAATTGCCAGGATACATGGCAAGATGAATCTGTAGTTGAGTCTCTAACTTTGTGTCTTTGTAGTGATAGGTGATTAATGCAGGCAGACATTATAGCCTTGGCTTGGAGAATCATCACTTTTAGTACCTTAACAAAATATAACTTATGCTCTTTCTTTTAAAAATGACTCAAACTGATGGCTGCAGGTCTTTGATGATAGAATCCTGTTGCTTTTAGTTAGCCTCGGTCCACTTTGTAAACTGCTTCATGTGGTTCTCGCAACAAAATTATCCAGAAGTCCAGGATTTTCAAGTATGGCTCAGCTGTTTTCTGGCAGGCTAAATGAAACATCACAGCAAGACTGATTTGTTTAAAATCTAAAGAAAAAAAATTACTGATGAATGTAGTTAGTTGAGCTGCTGTCGTGGGCCTGCTGTGACATCAACATGTTGTGCAATAAGATATTAGTCTAATAAGACAACATTAGTTTGCCACCCATGTTGCTATCTTATTGGTGGCAAACTTTTTAACATTGTTAATTAGTGTAACTCTAAATATAGCAAGTTTGTGTTTGTATTAAAGACTATTTTACAATGTTTTTTTGAGAAGGTGCGAAAAGTTACAGAAGATTAAATTCACACATCTATGCTTCAATGAAGCACCTGCTGCTTAAAGCAACACAAGTAAGTCCTGAACTGTTTAGTATTAAAAAATAAACACATGAATAAACACACTTTTTCTTTCATGTGGACTTGTTTGGAATACAGAAAGATCGACTGGTTCTCTTTTCTGTGTTTTTTGTGTTATTTCTGTTTGTGCCTGTCCCTGTGGCTTTAAAGATTCTGCATGTGAAGCAGCACACTTTGTTTATTCAAACCTACATTTTCAGAAACTTTAACCTTTCTTTACTTTTAAGGACACAGTCTCATGTGTCCTATCAAAGGTACATTTCTCTCTACAGTGTATGGTGGCACAGTGGTTTCATCTGTCACCTCTGTTTATGTCACCACTGGGTTGTAGAGGTTGTGTGGTGCCTCTGTGCCTCTGTGGCTTTTATCTAGGTAGTCTGACTCAGTGAAAAACATCCAGGGTTGGTTAACTCGCAGTACTAAATTGATAGTTGGTGCAGTTTATTGGCAGTGTTTTAGTAGCACATAAAAAGTAAAGTAGTATATAAATGGGTGGGTTTTTTTTAACAGAATTGTTCCTACCAAAAAGGTAGTTAACTTTCCCAAATTTTATAGCTAGAAGAGCAGAGACTGAATACATTTCTGAGGAGCAATTCTTGTGAAAATATAACAGTGGAGGAAATATGTGATGGCAAATATACAGCTGCTGTTTCGTTATTTTATGAAATGCATAATCTGAGCATTTTGTGTTTCTACAGTGTTTTATTTGTCAAAATATGGTGACTGGTAACTAGTAATCAACACTAAAACCATCTAGAGTTTATGTTCTTCAGTTTAAATTTGTCTTGGTTTAAAATGCAACTATTCTAGACTATATGACACACTATGTTATTAAACGATAGTGTTTCTTTTTTAGCGTTGAAATGAGTCATCTGCCAGTTCCAATTTGATTTGATAATCTTTCCCCTAAAACAGGAATAGCTTTAGCGTTTGTTTGTGAAGATGTATCTCCCTTGACTCATAAAGCTGCAGTATTCAACTAGGAACTGGAATCTGGTGACAATGTTTTGATGCAAATAATTTGGTCAAATGCTAGGCAAATGGTTCCGTTTCTTTTCTGTTTTCATCAAACTCACTTATAATACAGCTCCTAACACATTTAGAGCAGTTCCAGTTAATTGTGTTTGGATAAAACATAAAAAAAAAGTTTTGCTGGGACTTGCAGCAGCCAGCACAGTCTTTCTTTTACTGCCAAAGTCATTTTCAAGTTACATATTAAGAATTTTTTTTTTTACTTTTGCAGTTGTTTTTTTTCCAAACTTTTCAAATGATTTTGATTTTCTTCCTAATTGTAATTATGGAACTATTACATAGACAGCTAAAGTCACCCTGACTATTAAATATCTCATGCCTCTTTTCTCCACAGCCTTTTCCGGCTGTGAGCGGGGCCTTCATGGATTCACCTTATAATGGCAATGCGTCCTTGCAGACGTCCACATCCAACCTCAACGCCAGTTACTCACGACCTTCAGAAACTGAGGACGATGGAAAAGTGTCCAGTGACACCATTTGGCTGTGGATCGCCGTGCTGGCGACCATTGGGAACATAGTGGTGGTGGCAGTGGTGTGTGCCTGTGCCTTCTGACACAGAAGAGGAGAGAGGCAGGAACATGACTGTCATCAGATGTTCAGACCTTCTTTGAGTTACTTTCTTTTTCTTGGTTAAAATGAAAACAAACAAACGAAAAAAGGTTTCATTGATAAATCAACACAGAGTCGTTGATTTGTTTCTTTCATGGAAATATGACTCACTAGCCTTTTGAAACAGTAATAAAAAGAATGAAACCCATTTAACATTAGCTTATTTGAAGCGGCTGTGAAATCAAAACAATAAGATGACTCGGACATTTTTTTTAGTAACGAAGTGCAACAACTAAAATAATACAAAAATAGATGGAAACTTCAACACAATCAAAACTAGCCTTTATGTTTTAGTAATTTGCGATGTATAATCCTTTCATTTTCAAGAACATACAACTATATTCACATCAAACTGTTAAAATTAAGTCTTTAGATATTGGTTAGTTTTTGTATAATTCATTTAAATGCAATTTAAAGGAACAATGATGTTGACCCAGTATAAAATGTTCCTGTATTTGGAAGAATGTGTCATGCCTCCAGGTCTGCCCTTTGTAGCCGAACAATAACCAGGTCACAGAAAGGTTTGCTTTCAGTTTCCACATGCACTGCTTATTAACATTTTTTAAATGAGCCCAGAGCAAGTACCTGCATTTTTTCTCTTTATCACAGGTATCTGGTTCAAAACAAAATGTGACCTCAGAATAAAAACATCACGCATGCTGCTGGTTACGCAAACAAGGCCACGATTTTACAAATAAAAGGTATATAAGTCCATGCGTTGGTGACTGAAGCACACGTTTAACAGATATCGTGATTAAAGCAGATAAAACCTCAATTTCTGAAATCAGAAAACAGGACATCATCCAGTTATGGTATTAAGCATTGAAACAGTGTTTGGGAATTCAATATTTCAGTTAATGAAAACATTAAACTCCATCCTGCTTATTTCTTACTGTTGTTTATTCTTTTAGTTTTTAGTGTTATTTTTTCCAGCATTCTAAATGCTATTTTCTTGACTGACTGCATAGTTGGCCTGCTTAAGTTGGAAAGACTTCTTGCTTCGATTGCTGCTCATCATTTTCCCGCAGTGACTCAATGACCTTACAAAGCAGTAAATCCTGATCATAACAGCTGCATAGCTACTGTGTCTGCCATGTTTTTTTGTTTCCTGCAGTGTTGCATGCCATTCACTTTATAATGTCATTGTTGCTGTAAAGTTCTCCTCTGGATTTTCCCCAACTGGACTAGAGCAGTGTACTGTTTTGGGGGATTAGAGGAAGAGCTGCATTGCATTTGTTTATAAAATCATAAAAGTCTGTAATCATCATTTGAAATCCATGTGTGTGTCTTTCATGTTAGTAAAGGAGCAATTGAGCAATTAAACTGAGAGAACAGTGTTTAAAGAAAAACATAGATTTGGAAAAAATTATATGCTGCCTTTCAGATTTAGCCACGTATATGTAAATAAAGCGTCAGGGGAGGCCTGATCACCACTACATCTACAAGATCAAGAAGTAAAATCGATCAGTCTGACAATATGAAGTAGCCTGAAGGTTCATGCCCTCAAAATAAATGAAAGAACGTGGGGAACAAAGTTATTGACAGCTTCATTTCTGCGGCTTTAGGACTCCAGCAAACCAAAGAGCCATTATCCAGAAATAATAAGTAAGAGCACATCAGTGACTCATATAGGAGGTCACAAAAGAACCCATCACAACATCTTAAGCACTTCACAGTTCTTCAGAACAGCGGATAAGCCTGGTCTGCTAAAATTAGTCTAAAACACAGCAACAGGGTCATATTGCCAACTCCAACCACACAACCACATGAAGATTTAAGGAGAAGCAGAAAAAACAAATGAGATGGATGAGCAGTGCATATCAACAACGAAATGTGTCATCTAGGACACGTTGCAGTGAAATAAATTAATTTAAATACAATTAATTAATCATTGTTAGATTTTAAAAGGTGTTTGATGATCTGAAACAGGCCTGGAAAAAAAGAAAATAGCAAACAGAACAAATCTACAAGGGAGGAATACTTTGTTACAATATTACATATCAAAGAATTAAGAAAAACAACGTTTTCCATTTTCTGTAACTGTGGCCTTTTATTTTCTATTTCTCAATATTTCAGCAAACTCAACATTTTTCCAACTCAAAAAGTTCAGCTGACACATCTTGTCTAAAAGGAGACTAAGATCCACTTTAAAAAAAGCCAAATGGATAAAAAAGCGATTTCCCAAAGACAAATGGCTCAATTGAACTGTTACTTATTGAAATTTAACTAGCAAGATAGAGTTCACATAGGGGCACATCTCTCTGTTAGGGTCACTTTTCTCCTCATTATTCAAACAAACGTATCATTAAAACTTGTGCTGTGACTGGAGTTCCAGTTCTGTCTAGATCAGGGAGACTATTAGCGAGGATGTCAGTTTTTAAACAGCCAATGTGGAAGAATAAATGAAAGAAGACACTGAAGGGGAGAGATGTGATGGAGAAACGGAAATAATGAGGCAAGATTAAGTCACGGGATATCTAAAAGCAATGGGAGACTATTTAAAACTCTGCTCGTTTAATCAGATGAACCTTTGTGTCAAGAAGCACTTTGTCTTCAGTATAACAGGGAAACCATCAGAGGAACATAAATGTTGTGGGACCTTTAAGATGACCCAACTCAATAGTTACAAGAATTTGATTTAAATGTTAAACCCAAAAGTCAAAGCATCAGCTGTGGACCTCTACTGAAAAAAGCCAAAAACGTTTATATTGATATTGTGAGAACTTTGTGTTGGATGAGAAGTGAAGGGATCACACTTTATGCACTTTATTGTAAAATACAACCAAAATCTTTTAAATGAGTATCATTAATAAGGATGCATATTAGTTTTTCAACAGATGAAAGCGTTTCACTTTCAGTTTGACCGGCATTCTGTTGCTTATCTCAGATTAATGAGCCGTAACGCACCTCTAGAGCATCCCATCCATATTATGTCATGTCCTCAAATTACTTGCAACACAAGACATACGAGGTCTCAAATGTGTATGCACTTCATTGTGGTTAACAATAAATAACTTAATGAGAATATGTAAATATGTAGATCCCTGCAAGGATATGGTGGTTTAGGCTGTGATGCCACAGAAGGGACACAAAGAAAAGCATGCAAATGAGAACATTCATATTTGGAGGCAAAAGTCAGTGACTGATGTTTACTCCACAACAAAGAGAGTTAGCAAAAAAATAAAATTAAAACACAGGAAGCACTCATCCTATCAGCTCATTGAGCATTGTGAGAAGGACATCCGATGAGAGAGGGGAAAATGATGATGAATTAGAGGAGACAGAGGAAAAGTACGAGGTGGTGTGAGGAAGATATCTGAAGAAAAGTTGTCATCACAGACTATTGTCCGTCAGGATGACAGGGAAGGAAATTGAAAGGGTTATAATTTGAGCTTTAAGGAGGTTATATGAAAAACAGTGAGGGAAGAAAAATAAAGAGCACAAAAAGGCAAAAGGAAACAGGAAATGGAGTTGCACTTATTCAGAATGAACTGATTGTCTCATTTTTTTTCAGTTGGCTTATTTTTACTGCCTCTGTCAACAGGATTAAGCTTAAATTTATTTAGGCATCCAAAATCTTGTTGAAGGCTAGCTCTAATTGTAAAGATTTTCTTCAACTACTGTCTTTAGCTTCATCCGTCTTTAAATGAACACTGACCATGATCTCTGTCTCTGCTGAGGAAAAGCTTTGTGCCACATGAAGAGCTCTCTTTTATGTTTGCCCCACATGACTTGTGGGAAATTGTAAGCAGGACCTCTTTTGGCAGTCTTACAACAACAGTACAATCTTGTAGTTTGTTTTTCTTTTTGTCTTTTTTTTTTTTTTACTTTGCTGTGATTTGTTTTGTGAGAACAAGGGTTAATCTTTCATAACTTAAAGTTATGAAACTTATGATAGAGGGCATGTATGGCTTCTAAGAGTATACTCGTGCAAACATACAGCAGCATGCTTATAAGGTATTACCCAAAAAGAAATGGCTCTCTATGGAACTAAAGAGCAATGGTGTGATGTAAATAACAGAAGCACATCACTATTCAGAGGAAATAATTAAAATAGGTCACCTTCAGTATTCAAGTTGCTAATATTGCAGCCCGTTCCCAGCTGTGGATATGAGGTCTTTCTGCTTTTTCACTTTGACGGACAAACTCTTCACAGACTGTTTTCACTTTGATATATTTTTTGTTTATACGTTGATCGTCATCAGTACATTTTATTTAATTTTTTTCTCCCCTCCATGGGGTCTTTTGTGGGCTCTGGTGTCCCTTATATGACAGTAGGCTGGCAGGAAAGAGGAAGGAGGGGGGGGGACATGCTGCAAATATCACTGGGACTGGGAATCGAACCCGCGGCAGCTGCATCGAGGACTCAAGCCCTCCAAACGTGGGTTGCGCTATCCCCTATGCCAGCATGCCTGTCAGCAGTACATTTTATTAGACAAATGTATATCTATTGCTTCTTCCATGCTTTTATTATTTAAGTAGTAAGACCTCAGATGGTCTTACAACCTAAATAATAAAGATGACCAAGAATCTGAGTCAGTATGATGCTTTGGATTTGTTCATTCACTGATTTTCACAAAAAACATACCACTATCCCAGTATCACTATTTACATTTTTAAAAAAAATAAAATAAAAAACAATCAATTGACATATAAATGTGCCTTTGAAAACTTTAAAAGTGAATACAGACCTTTTCTATCCCACATTCATCCATGACAATATCATACCTTATATTTATTTGCATATTCTAACTTTCCTAACCACATTTTGCAACTGCAGGTGCAGTTAATGCTTGCAGTTTCCAGTGATTGTTAAAAAGTGGTAAGGGAAATTTTTCACTCACCCTCTGAAGAAAAAAAGAATAAAATGAAATTCCTGCTTCCTGAGGAGAAGTCAAAATACAACTTGAGTCAAGGAAATTGCAGCTGGCAGCATAGTGAGTTATTATCACTAATCACTTCTACATTAAGAAAGAGTTGTGTAACTGGTCCCCAGACAGTTTAAAAGGACTGATTAATGACATTCAGTTTATGATTTTATCTTAAAGTGAATAATTTCATAGATGTGAAATGACAGGGTTTTATTCTAATGTCACTCAAATATTGAGCAGGAATGTGATTATATAATTGTTATAACTACTGCTCCATAATATAAAGAAGAAAATTCATCATGAACCTACCACAGGATATCTCACAATAAAAACAGTTTTTTTTTCCTTTGAAAAAATGGATAAACGGATTCTGCAGTAGAAATATCTGAAATTTTCTCAAAGATCATTTATAATCAGGCAGATTTAAAATTAGTAAATGACAAAAGCAGTGTGATGAAACTTTTAATGATGATGGTGTGCTGTACAAAGAGGCATGTTTTTTAAAAACGGTAATATTCTGTTTTGTTTAGTCCAACTCTCCAACATATAAAGTGGATAGCAATGTAGTCAAAATATGGAGACTTCTTTCTACTTTTCTTTGTTACTTTAAATTAGTCCTACATATTCAATTTATGATTTTATCTTAAAGGTTAAATTGACAGCGAAAGACTCATCATGACTCATCATCATGGGTCATCGTGGGGCTGAAAATGTTGCCCAGGGAGACTTTGAGTCAAAGAGGTCAAGGATCCATTTAATGACCAACTCATCAACAAAATCTTATCTTTTCTCTGAGCCAAAGCCACATCAACTCCATAGTATCATTATCCTTGAAGTCCCCACAGAAATAGTAAAAATAATGTATTTCAGGTGAAGATGCTTACGGAAATGTTCTCAGGTTGCAGTGGGGTTTAAATGAAATGCTCATTACCTTGTGTGAATGGGACTCACATTTTTGAATTATGCAATAAGGGGCAAGTCTGAATTCACATGACATCTCTGTGGGTGTAATAGATGTGTATTCGTGTGTGTGTTAACACTTCAGGCCATCCCAGGCACTCCATCTGGAGTTCTGCCAGGCATGATTGTCTTTGGGGGGATGAGGGCTCCTCAAACACACAGACAAATAGGTCATTCAAATATTCCTGAGCACTAATGCCCAAACAAACACACACAGATATTATTTTAGCGATTTAATGTCTTATTTTTCTCCTGTATCAGAAGATTGAAGCTACGTTTAGAGTTAAATCGGATGCAAGGGAACGTGCGCTGGCCTCGAACTCTGCCTTGATGCCTGGTCAAGCACGGATTGCACACGCTACTGTTCACTCAAGCTTGGCTATTTGGAAGGTGCTCTTGCAGAGCCAATCACCTAACACTGGCATTTTTACAATCCCTCTATAAAGGCCCATTTGTGTAACGTTTGTGTCAACTATAAGCGCCACACTTCTTGGTAAATGGACACAACTATAGCTCAGCCTGAAAAAATTTTTTAATACATGGATGTAATTTAATGGTAATGATTAGGTAATGATTTCATTCACCAACAGGCCTGGCCCAAGGCACAAGCAAACTAAGCAGCTTCTTAGGGCCCCGGGGCCGAAGTAGGGCCCAATAAGTGGAACAGATATATTTTTCTCAAGCAATGATTTCTATGTGATTATATGAACAAAAACACACAATTTCATTATAAAGTTGGGATTTATTTTGCAATAACATATATTTCATTGTCTAGAAATATTTTTTTTATGCTGCAAAAAGAAAAAAATAAATTGTTCTTGGGGTCCCCCTAGTGGCCGCGGTAGGTCATGCTTCATTGGTATTATGAGCTGCTGTGCAATGTGTCTAATACAGAAATAACTCTCTTCAATTGTGGATGGATTTTAAAAAAAACAAAAAACAAGCAATCACTTTCAAATAGTATATGTCTTAAACACATATTAAGCAATGTGTAAGATATAAGGCTTAAACAGCATGAATTATAATTGTTGTGATTTGCTGGATGACTCAGGACAAGTCAGAGAAAAAGGGAATTTGTGAATTAACTCGTTGTGTGCATGTCAAGAAAAGAAGACTGAGACAAAACGCATTTGGTGACTGTCACCACAGATGTGTATGTGTGCATTTCCTACCTTGCAAGGACAATTTTTTCAACAAATACTTATGTTGTGAACACTCAGTGCTTTCTATGGGGTCCAAGGGCCAAGCCCCATAAGAAGTACAGTTTTTGGTTTATGGGTTAGGATTAGGACTAAGGTGTGAATTGAGCTTAGCCTTGTACTCGTAATGGTTCGATATAGGGTGAGGGTGAGGATTAGGCAATGGAAATAAATGAAAAATGACTGAAAGTTAATGCAAAGAAGATTGCATTGGCTTAATTATTAATTATGTGTGTGCGTGGGTGTGGGTGTGGGTGTCATGTATTTGATGCATTGTGGGGATCATTTTCTTGACACATATTATGTTGTGGGGACTCACTACTTTGTTCCCCACAAGGAGAAATGCTGTTTTTGGGTTAGGAGTTAGGGTTAGAACTAAACTGTGAATTGAGTTTGGGTTAGGGTAAGCATTTGATGCATTTATGATTATGGTCAGGCTGTAGAAATGAATTGAAGTCAATGGAAAGTCCCTACAAAGATAGACAGACAAACATGTGTGTGTGTGTGTGTGTGTGGGTGTGTGTGTGTGTGTGTGTGTGTGCGCGTGTGTGTGTGTGTGTGTGTGGTTGTCTTTCCAGTAAAGAATGACTCACCCTTACTCTTTCTAAAGATTAGCACACTTTAAAAGCCAAGTTTAAATGCTGTTTGCAGAAGATAGTTTCATGCTTCCTGCCAAAGCTCTAATCAAGTCTGAGGATATAAACTATTTACAGTTTCAGAAAAGACCTAGGATTTCAGAAAATTCAAACTGGGGCCAATGCTCGGATGGACTCACTTGCATTTAATATTAACTAAAAATCTGCAAGATATATTTCCATGCAAGTGCTGGAACTCTGCTACACTGCCTACAAAGAGTATCAGATGAATGAATGATCACAGTAATCCAGGGTGTACATCTGGAACAAACAGGCTATGCAGACATGAAGCACTGTGGTACAGGAATGGTTTTGGCCCTTTAATCCTAAAAAACATAATCTCATTCTCTAAGCTGTGTATTTATCCCAGAAAACCTCCAGAGCCACGTTTGAACGTTACACCCTCAAAACCTAATCCAGTTCCACGTCTTGTCATCAAGACTAAATTTATCCCTTTAAGAGTCACACTTCTATTGGTACACTTTGGAACAAAATACACATTAAGTTTCATTTCAGAAGACTGAAATTTTCTGTAATTTTCAGGTACTTGTCTTTTCTTGCATCATCTTTGCTTTCACATTTTCAGCATGCAGTTTTGATTTTTGTTTTACTTTTCCTCTTGGGTGGTCACTCTTGTAAACCTTCTTTTTTTTTTCCCTCCAGAGGCTCTTTTGTGGGCTCTAGTCTCCCTTATATGACAGTAGGCTGACAGGAAAGGGTTGAAGGTGAGGGGGGAAGACATGTTGCAAATATCACCGGGTCTGGGAATCGAACCTGCGACAGCCGCGTCAAGGACTCAAGGCCTCCAAACGTGGGTCGCGCTATCCCCTACGCCACCACAGCACGCCCTCTTGTAAACCTTCTTAACCCTAAAAACCTGGCAGATTCAGTAAAGACTGAATCTAAATCTGCATGTCAGTATTAACATTTGCACAACAGCTAGTGTATTTCTCAAAACAACTAGTACACACCGTTTATAACCTGCAAACGCACGTCACTTGTTCAGAATGGATAATTCATTGCTCAAAGCATGTATTTATGCCAATGATTGCGTCAATGTGACACCTCACTCTGGAAGTGTTTTCTAATCCAAAAGAGTCAGATCTTGGTGACACAACCTGACAATGTGCAAGACAGATCTATGCATTATTAATGTAATGTTTTGTTAATGCTTGTGTGCGTGTGCTGGCGTGTGTTGGGGTGTGTGTGGGTGTGTGTGGGGTGTGTATGGCAGGAGGGGATCTGGGTAGCAGAGACATAATTGGGGATGTGAGGCTGATTGTTTGATTTTTTTGGCATCTGTTTGTCTGGGAAAAATACAACCTCCACACAAGTTAGCACATTTTAAAATTTAAACTTAAACTTTATTTGTTATTGAATATAACACACTGCATGTGTACAGGAAATTAACAAAAACACTTTAAATATCCTACAACACTCTTTCTCATTACAAATTTGTCAAAAGCCAGGAGTTCTGCAATTTCATATTTTTGATAATATTTGCAAGCGCAGTCAAAATGGATTTGATGTGTTTTTACAAAATTTTACCCAGAATGCCAACAATGTGGATGGCTCATGATTTGATCACTTTTTCCGGTTGCTTATTGTGATCAGGCTCTTTGACGTTTTTTGTTTTTTTTTACAAATTAGAAACTGTTTATTTCCACATTTCAAGTGAGTTAAATCCCTCAACAGCTTGCTGCTATTTGTGTGTTTCAGCCTGGAAAGTTACTTACTTCTGCTGCAAAAAATGGCCATTTATTGTCTTCTATACTGACCCACTTCCATAAAGTTACTTGCAAGTATTATGTGTCTGCGCCAAGACAGGCCAGACAATAGTTTCCAAAATCAGAATATCTAAAGAAAAAGTAAATAAATTCAAAATATTTAACTGTCTTTACATTTTGTTTTGATACTGTTAAAGTTTTTTTCATTATTGGAGCTAGAGGGCGATACAGATGGAGCGCAAATGTAGCTCTGGATGCAAAAGTTGGCTGGCTGTGCTCTTTAAAATAAGATTCAGGTTTGGAATTGTGCCTGGAGAATCCATTGGACTTCACTTCCAGCACACGTCCTGATTCATCTGACCACACGCATACACACAGAGCAGTACCCACACACATACACCAATACACACAAACAGCGGTGTGAGTCTGTCTGGAGGCGGCACAGACAGAGAGGAGGTGTGGGAATGCAGAAGGTTGTGAGGGGGAGCTCAGAGGGAGGAAAGATGAAAAGTTGCAACTCCAGGGCTATATGTGCCACATGCTATGAGAAGGAATGTCTTTGTGAGGGGAGTTAAAAAGCCAACAAAGAGAGAGAAAGGAGGAGGAAGAGGAGGAGTGAGGACACACAGTGGGAAGGCTTTCAGCCAAGGCTGCAGCGTGGCTCCATGTGGAAATGAAAGAACCTCTCTCACACTTCTTCTGCTGTCTCTCCCTATGCATGGCTTTCACTCACTGCAGCAAGTGAGAGCGTCCAGAGCAAACATAGGGAGAGTCTCAAGGTGACCTCAGTCTGGAAGTAAATATTTTCCTGAAACCTTGGACGAAGGTGAAACTCTATTTCGAAAAGCCTTTTGTATCCTTTTTAAAGGTTCTGCATTATGCTGTGGTTTCAGTGTGTGAAAACTGACTGAGATGCAATGCACTCTTGAATTCAGCTACTGCATGATTTGTGTTGTGATTCACAGGTGTGTTTGCTGTCTGGACTGAAGCACAAAAACCTTTGTAATAATAAGAATCCACTGGATCGGAGTCAAGCTGAAAATATTCTGACATTTGCACATGAAGTGGGGAAATTGTATGAGTTTTGTGAGATGATGATGTAAACCATTGTGAATCCTCTGAAGTTCCCCTGCAGACAGCTATGATGCTGGGCTAGTGTGTTTCACACTTTCACATTTCTAGAGACCAGGTGTGTAAGTTCATACATCATATGAACAGCTTAAAAATTTGTTTGTATGTCAAATGAATATTAATGATTTTGCATCCAATGTTTGAAATTCAGTACATGTCCACAATCTTGAACTAAACTGGTTTGGTTAGTTTCTCATCTTTAATGGTTTTGCTAGTAAAGACTGCTAAAATAAATGGTGAAACATTGTGATATGCATACACACTCTTAAAAGTTTCAGATCAGTAAATAAGATGCACATCATACAAAGTAAACTGGATTATATTAAAACTGGGAATTCAAATGACGACTTAATTTGTTACAGGAAAATAGTGAGTTTATGATCCAACTTGATCTTTTGTGAAAAGATAATTACTCCCCTTAAAATGACTTTACCATCTTTTGATGCAACAACTATCATCAATTGTTTGCAATCACTGGCTATGTGTCAGTTACATTCCTGTCAAAAGCTTGGCCACCCCACTTTGCAAAATCAGGAGGTTTTAGGAGAATGAACATTCTGTTTTAGATCCCAGTGCATAATCTTAGTGAAATTGAGCTCTGGTTTTTGACTAAGCCACTAATTAGGCTACTTTACTTAGTTTTTTGCACACGTTGATCTAAAGGATACAACTGATGTTGTCCTGGGTTCTCCTCCGATGTGGGTTGTTGGTGTGATCTTGGAGTGACATTAGTAAACTGGCCACTCCAGTGAAAGTTAATCTCTTTTCCATTTTTTTCCACATTTGGGGTTAAAGGCTTTTGCTGTGGTTTATCACAGTGAAAGCATTAGAAAAGTCTTTGTCACTGATTCAGTTTATTCTTGAATTTTTTGGACAAGATTTTCTTTTTTTTTTTTTTGTGTCTTTAGTTCTGTCAGAGCAAATTTTTGGATGTTAAGGATAAGGCAATTTTCTAACGTGGGTGCAGCTAGTAGATATTATTTCATGACTTTGGGTCACATTAAATTAAAAGCTTTTTTATTTTAAAAATCTAAATAAAAACATTCATGATCAGCCAGTTTTGTCTGATACTCAACTTGTCCACCAAACTAGGATAAGCTAACTTTTATCACCTGCATCAAATCACAAATGTCCAGGTTTCTCCTCGGATAACAAAATAGCAAATATCAGCCTCCTTTAATTCAAAGCTAATAGAATCAGGCCCGTGATTTAATAAAACATTCAATCATGAGATTAGACAGTCACTCACTATGGAGGTTCTACATCGAGAGCCACCAAATACAACTGCTAATCAATAACTTTAACTCTCATTTGTGTTCCATAGATCCTGTTGGAGACTGGTGTATTTTCACATCAAAGCTGCATTAGTTATTTTTTAAATTCCTTTCCGGGTGAAAGGAAAGACCATCCTGAACAGAGTGACAGCATGACTCTACATTCCAATGATTTGGTCCATCAGAAGATCTCGCAGCACACAGGTTTCGCGGAATATCTCCCCCTCATCCTGATGCTGCTCCTCCAGGTCTGGAGGGGGAGCTGTCACCCCCAATGCTTGGATTACAAACCTCCATTTGGGCCTCAGCAGCAATTAGTCTTCTGCAAAGAGTATGTCAAGTTTGGATGCTGTGATTTGCAGAAGGATGAAGAGATATCAAGGAAGTATGACTCAATTATGGAAAATTTTGACACTTTGGGTTCAGCAAAATGTGGTGCATATATACGCAGCATCCTCTGTCAGGTGAGAGACCAGTACCTTCGTGCCTCTTTGCAATTATTTTACATGTCGTAATGATCATTTTGTAAGTGATTCTTTTAAATATCTAAGGTTGTTGTGTTCTAAAAATTTGTGATTTTTGCTTACCCTACATAGAAATGCAGAAATGCCACCAAAGGTGAAAACCCCTGAGCTCTGGACCCTTTGCACACTATCCCCATTCACTTCTCATAGCAAACTCTTCCAAAACATTCTGCCTAGCATAATTTAGGAACATCTGTTGTAAGGTGCTCATTTGTTTTGTTTTCATTTTCTTGAAAAAGTAAAAAAAAATAAAAAATAAAAAAATAGTCTGAGAAATAAATTAAAACATAAAAAACAACAAAAAAACAACAACAAACAAACAAACAAACAAACAAAACATGTCTAACATCACAAACCAAGTTCAACAACTGCCTCCAGCACTTATTTTACTTACACATTTTATTACAGTTATGGCTCACAGTTACAGCCTGAAATGTATCTCTAATTTTAGAAGTTTAGTGTGATAATCCTGCTTCTGCCACAGTCTTTGTTTGGAAAATTATTTCATCCACTAACTATTTCTATTTCCGTATGTTTTAGTTTCCCTAATCTTAAAAAACATCCTGGCACTAAAGCCCAACCTCCCCATCACTGGAATGAGCCTTGAAGTTCACTCCCCTCACTGATTACATAATTACGTGCTGACTTTGCAGCCCAGATGCTAGCTACGTGCAGCCTTTGTGTGGAAATTGAATGATAGGTGCGGCACTAATTTGCTGTAGCCTTTATAGAGAAACTGAGCAGACTAATATATTTTCATTTGAAATCATGAGTTACATAAACAAAATGGTTTACGTTTTCATATTTTTGGGGGTACAACAATGTTGTGAAAATGCTAAATACATGTCTCTCTTGAAGTTCAGTGCAGCGTATTCTATGTAAAAGCAGTGACAAATCACCAAATCCTAAAATATAGGTTCTACCGCTGGGGAAATTATAGCCCACAGTAGTTCTTTCCATGCAGGGCAGGCTGGGTTGTGTGTGTAATAACAGTGCTGCAAAGTGTCTACGAGTTTACTCCTGTTAGTGAGGTTTTAGTGTTGGCTTGCCTCTGAGCAGTGTAAACTCATAAGGTTAACAAGTGATTTTATTTTAAGTTAGGTTATAAAACTTTCACTAGAGGAATGCTAAAAGGAAATGAGTTGACTGTGACCAGCCCAAAAAAGCTGGTCATAGATATGACTTTAGATATGACTTTAGATATGACTTCATTTTTTTAGAGTGTTTGGTATAAAAATAGTTTTTGATGGTTTGAGATAAAAAGAAAGCGCCAATTGGTAGTCAAATAAGTTTAAAGGCCTGAGTTTTCAGCCGGGTTAACCCACCATACACAGTTTCTCTGTTTGAGAAACCTGGTATTACTGAGCTACCACAATGATCCAAACAGAGAAAAAAAGTCCTGAGTATTGTGGTATAAATCCATTATTCATTTCTTTGGACTGAACTGTGATTGAAAAGTTGGTATTTATAATCAGAGTTGTGGGATATTTATTAACCAAGGTATGAATGTCAGTGTTGGGGAAATTGAGGTGGTCCATGTTATAGGGTGAAAAAACACACACCAGGAGAGTAACGTGTCTAGATTTGCTTCATCTTTCCTAACAAGTGCAACAATAACATCTCTTTTACTGTTGCACACCTGTCTGCACTCTGTCTGGCAGCATGGCATGCAGACGGGTATTGTAGTCAGCAACAATGCCTTGATAAACACAATATTGCATCTCTGACACTTTCTGTTAAGCGTATCATCACTAATGTATCATTAGTTGACCTCATTATCTCCGAATATATCATTTTCCTCATTATCTCCAAATATATCATTTTAGATGAAAAATGTTTTTCAGTCTGGTTTTCAAATCCCAGAATCTGAGTTGATTAGGATTCTTAATTATATATTTCTGGAGACAAATACAAATCCTTTAGTTCTTTCTGATACAACTAGATGTATTAGCTGCGTGTTCCTCTTGTGTAGGCATTGTTGCTGCCTCACTGGAGTCATTTAGATTGTACCTACGTTTAATAACTTTTTGTTTTTGGTCTGTGATTTCAGAATCCTCTTCTGCTCTATAGTTACACATCAGTGGTCAAACAGTGCTTGATGTTTCCATCCCTTCATTACAGTTCAATCATTGCAATGTTTAGTATGTTCATGTCAATTGAGAAGTCAGCATAACCACAAAATTTCCATAGAGAGGTGTGTTGGAGACATCTTAATCAGATGCTCAAACTCCCTCCTCTCATTCCATTCAAAGCAGCTTTGCTTAGTTTTTTTTTAAGGCTGTCCCTGACCACCATGTAGAAGAAGGTAATTTCAAACTTGTATTCATATCTGCACAAACTGTGAAATATTCACCCTAAATGCATAAGTAGAATGCAACTGGACTGCTACACTCTCTTGAAAATGTTTTGTCTCATTCCCAAGAGGCTTTTTCAGTTTGCATGAGAGATTTAATGTCTTCAAGAAACAACAGAAGAAATCAATTTTCTTCTGTATAAGTAGACTGTGACATCCTGGATGACTGAGAATCTACACACCAATGTGAAATATTGCAGTATGACTTTTTTCTTTATCGCTTTTGCAGAAACACTTTTATCAAAGACTACCTGTTCACTTTAGAACCCATTTTAGAATGTGCTATTTGAAAGTAATTTCCTTGTCAACATTCCTTGATTTGTTGTCTTGGTTTCTGTTTTCCCTTTTGGGCTTCATCCTGTGCGACAGTGTCAAATGTCCAGTGGTTCGCGTGTCGTGCCACTGAATTTCCTCACTATTCTGGGTGTGGACTGTGTGGTTATGACTTAATAACAAAGTGGACCTGCCTTGCATTCATTTATACTGAAGCTAAATATATAACCCTGACCTGACCATTTAGTAATATGGCACAGAGAAGCTCTGGCAGTATTTCTACAACACTGTCATGGGATTCAGACGGTTTATAATCTCCACTTAGGAGATGAAAAAAATAATGTGGTGTACTAATAACTTGAATTTCCACAAACGATTAATGGGTTCTAATTTCCTTTTTCAGGAGTGCTCTCCATATGCTGCCCACCTATATGATGCTGAGGATGCTAACACACCAATGAGGGTTCTGCCAGGACTATGTGGAGATTACTGCTCAGACTTCTGGCGGGACTGTCGATACACGCTCAGCTTGCTCCTGGAGGACAAGAGGAACTCACAACAGTTTGCAAACTTGACTGCCGCAATGGAGGAGGACCGCAGACGTTTCTGTGACTTTCTGGAACTCAAGGACAAGCAGTATTGCTACCCAAATGTTTTAACAGATGCAGGTACGAGTGAATGTATTAGCCCTAATCTACGTCATTAATTATTCCTCAATATAAAGCTGGTAATACGCAGTTTCTTCTGTCACCAGAACTGAATGCTAACCTCGGATTAGTACGAGAGGATTCTAAAGGCTGTCTGGAAGTCTGCCTGCAGGAAGTTGCCAATGGTCTCCGCAACCCCGTGGCCATGATCCACGCAGACGATGGAAGCCATCGCTTCTTTGTTGCAGAGCAGCTGGGTTACGTGTGGGTGTATTTGGCTAATGGCTCCAGGATCGACCGTCCTTTCCTCAATCTCACCAAGGCTGTGCTCACATCTCGATGGGCTGGAGATGAGAGGGGGTTCCTCTGCATCGCCTTGCATCCAAGGTTCTTATTTCTAGTTCTTCATAAAAGATATGAAACACAATGTTATTTTTTGCAACATTATTGGATGAAAGTTTAACTAAGAGTACATGTGAAGTAGAAGTAAGACCGAGCATTGCTTCTGTTCTTAGGTTCAACACAGTCAGAAAGGCATATGTTTACTACTCAGTGTCTGTCAAGAAGGAAGAGAGAATAAGAATCAGCGAGTTTATGCTCTCAGCACATGATGATAACCAGCTAGATCATTCCTCTGAGAGGTACGAACTTAACATTTTATCTACATGTTTATCTTAAAAGGAGAAGCATATTTATCATTTTCATATGCCATCCTCGTGCAGAATGATCCTGGAAGTGGTGGAGCCAGCTTCTAATCACAATGGTGGGCAGCTGCTTTTTGGCCATGATGAATATCTCTACATTTTTATTGGAGATGGCGGAAGAGCCGGAGACCCATTTGGAAAGTTTGGCAATTCACAGAACAAGTTAGTATAATTTTCACATTTTCACTTAATTCCATGAAGTGACTCTGACTGGACAAGAATGGTAATTCTCATTTTACTTTTACTAATGAAGCTTTCATCACAATTTTGATTCTGAAAATTTAAATTAATTATCAAATATGCATTTTTGGTGTTAGTAGACAAAATTATTGTTGTTCATATTTAAGTTCCTCTAGGAAAAGGATACTGGTTACTTTATTAGGTATATTCACTCTACACTGGCATGCAGAGACAAAAAGAGAAGTAGACAAAGAGAGAAGAAAAACTGGAAAGTTGTGACAAAAAAAGAAATTACTACTCAGGAAGAAGGCTGGAAAGTAGAGAAAAACAAAGGAGATGATTTCAAACAGGGAAAGTAACGTGACACTGATAGGAAAAATGTAACCATTTTAGCACTAATCATGGAAAGAGAAAAGTATTATGTTGGCCTCCAGGTGTATATCGATCTGTTGTTCTATCTTTGTAATTAACAGATCAGCACTTCTTGGCAAAGTGCTCCGCATTGACATTGACAACAGTGATGAAAGCAGTCCATACACCATTCCCTCTGACAATCCATTCGTAGGGGAAGAGGGAGCAAGGCCTGGTAAATCCTTTCAATTCTGATCAAATCTGAGATAGAAAACATTTTCTAGAATGTCAGATTCAGATTTAAGCTAAACAAAGCAGCTTCTGTTTACTTTCTCAGAGGTGCCTATTTAGGCTTTTGATATATATATATATATATATATATATATATATATATATATATATATATATATATATATATATATTTTATTTATTTATTTTTTTCATCCGGCCCATAAGAAAGTGTGCAACTATCCTGTCGGGTTTATGTCTTTGCAGAGATTTATGCCTATGGAGTTCGTAACATGTGGCGATGCTCCATTGACCGCGGTGACCCTGCTACAGGCGCAGGCAGAGGCAGGATGTTTTGTGGTGATGTTGGCCAGAATAAATACGAAGAGATAGACCTCATTGTTAAAGGTAGGAGGTTGCAGGATCCTGTTTTTTTTTTCTTCACATTGAAGTCCTTTATGTTGAATGTGTGCAGACGCCGAAAATAGCCATGCTTTATTTCTTAAAAAATAATGGAACAGCAAAACTTTGTTTAGTGTAAGACCTACTAACACTTTTCAGTCCAGAAAAAGCTAAATCATAAAATGAATGCAAGAAACTTCAGTTACTCCATAATAATTTTATGATGTCAGTATATGAGAGATTTGTCTAAATGGCATCTGCAATAATCCAGGCTTAATTCTCTTCTGATCAAAATAGACTATTTATTTAGATTTTCTACAAAATTCTGTGCTAATTAAACATCTGTCTTGTTTAAGATGGATGAATAAGCAAAATGTTAATTTACTAACAGAGTAAAAAGGAAAATAATGCACTGTGAGAAAACACATGAGCTGCATCGTAAAGCTTTATTGTTTCAGACAAACAGAACAGAGTGCACTGGCAGTCTGCAAAGTCTGGATGAGCAAAACAAAAGCAAAGAAAGATGAAAATATCAGTTATAACCAGATTCAAATATAACTAAATACAGAGGAAAATAGTACAAAAATCTACTGTTTCCCTGAGTTGGCAGATATGTCATTATTTAGTCTATAGAGGCCTCTATGATGCAAGACAAAACTAAAAACAAGTTAAAACTTCTATTTGGATTAACCTATCTTTGTCCTTCTTAGTCAAAGTGCAGACAGAGATGAATGTTTTTAGTGGCCAGAGAAAAACAATACACATCATATCAACCACATTTACACATTGGACACTTTAGACTGAAGGAAATAGTTGTGCTTCTGTGTTTTGAACAAAATGTTGCTTAAAAACCTTAGAAGGACTTTTCTGTTTCTAAATATTTGTGATGATCTGATTTGTTAATATTTGGAAAGAAAACGGATTTGCCTGTAAATCTCTAAGACTCTGAGAACCTTTTTATCTGAAGGAGGAAACTATGGATGGAGGGCCAAAGAAGGCTTTAGCTGTTATGACCACAAGCTCTGCCAAAACTCATCTCTGGGTGAGTTACTCTGCAATGTTCAAAGGACAATAGAAAAGCATAATCTGAACTACTGACTAAAAAGTAAAAAAAAAAAAAATGTGTTATGTAATGTGGTATGCATTTGTTCTGTCCCTCTCAATTCGCAGATGACATTTTGCCAATCTTTGACTACCCCCATAAACTGGGAAAGTCAGTGACAGGCGGATACATCTATAGAGGTTGCGAGATGCCCAACCTAAATGGACTTTACATCTTTGGAGATTTCATGAGCGGGTAGATGTTCATATCATTTATTAAAATTTTCAAAGTTGTAAAAACTTTATGGATATTTTCACACTATCTGGATAAACTCAGATACATGCAAAACAAAGAATAGCATCCCAAAGAGGAATATCATGTTAAAACTATGACAATGACTATGACTGCAGTGTTGTTAAAATGTCACAAATACATTTTTGAACAAATACACTTTATAGGCAGCACCTCTCTAGAGCCAATAATGATTTCTTTATTTATGGGAATATTTATTTCTTATCAAGTACAGTATTCATGTGGCTATTTCCCTTACATCCACATACAGTGATGAGAAAAAGAAAGCTTTCATTACTTGGTTCTATCGTTACTTGTAGGGTGAACTTGTTGTAGATTTTGCTTAGAAACTATTTTGTCTTCTGAATGTATTTAATTGTCTCCCTTTCTGTTGAGGCGTCTAATGTCTTTAAAGGAGAATGAGGCTACAGGTGAATGGCAGTATAATGAAATCTGCATGGGAAGAGACCAGACCTGCAAATTTCCCAAACTCATCAACAGTTACTATAGATACATAATCTCCTTTGCTGAAGACGAAGCAGGTAATGATTTTGTATGTGAATACTCAGTATTTCCAGGTCCTCTGGTAATTATTATTTGAATTATTGTTATTTATGAATCCTACATAGAAAAAAAATCTATTCATTTTCAGAAAAGAAGGTCCTTGAAACCCTCACATAGGATAGAACATACTGTGCCTTGTTTCTGATGAGTAAGGAGAGGTTTTTTGTAAAGTCTGTTTTGAATTATCAGCTGCTGATTAATGTGGTAAAATGTTGCACACGCTGTTACTTTTTCTCATTTTCTTTTTTATGAAGTTCTTGAAAGTGGGAGATTAAAAGTTATAGCAAACTCTGCATGCATTTTCAAACAGATATTTCTGGAAATTATATTATTTATATGTCACTTCAGCAATAATGTTATTACCTTTATAATCTTGGGCTTTCTTTTGTCTACACTTAAAGTATATGATTTCTTTATTCTTCTTTGTTCTCTTGCTGTTTTCCATCTGGTTCCTTTCATCTTGCCTCCTATGTATGCCTGTAACCCCAACCTCCTCCTTTCCTTTGTGCATTTTCCAGGAGAACTGTACTTCTTAGCCACAGGAGTCCCAAGTGCCACAGCCAGATCTGGAGTCATCTATAAAATAGTGGATCCTTCCAGGTAGCAAGATACATATATATATATATATATATATATATATATATATATATATATATATATATATATATATATATATATATATATATATATATTTTTTTTTTCAATGTTCTGGATAGTGTTTAAATTAATAATTATCTATAAGGCTCTGGTGTAAACACCAAAATAAAAGCATCATAGAAAAAGATTGATTTGAATGAAAGCATTATGAATTCTTGATTGGAGGAATTCTTAATTTATATATACCTATATGTAAAACTAATCTAAAAACTTCATCAAATACAGGAAATGTTTTATAATTCAACAGTAATAAGAAAGACACAGGCTGTTATATTTTCCTCAATATACCGTATGAAATAAATTTTTAAGTAAGTTCTACGTGACCTCTTAAAAAAAGCTTGTTACCCAGAGAACATACTGTAAGTTTTCTTATTTTTATGGTTAATATTAAAATTGTTCAGAAATAGACTGTGTCTTAATTTATGACTTTTAGCAGAAAGCAATGCTTTTGTCAAAAATGCAAAAAAACAAAAAAAACAAACTGAAATAACATTCATATTTATAGGTCGGTTATAATGTGAAGTTAACCTAACATGAGTATCTTGGCAATGTTAGGCTGTTTCTATGCTAATGGATTTCTCTGCAGAAACCTTATTTGCAACTGCTAATTTATTCCCTCTAGTCATTTATCAGTAGAACCGATTCATTTGCGGTGCAGCCATGGTCAAGAAACATGTAGATGCCATGCAATGACTGGAAACTTGATTGAAAGTATATAGAGATTTAAATGGTCTTCTCTACTCTTCTTCCTGCTTTCTTATTCTTTTGACTATGCAGACGAGCACCACCGGGAAAATGCAGCATCAAGCCTCTGCCTGTGAGGATAAAGGGAAAACTCATTCATTTCTACCCCAAAGAGGGTATGTAGTGGAGGGGATAGTTTTTTTCTTTTTGTTTTGTTTTGGGTTTTTTTACATTTCCAAATCCAAATTTTTTTACAAGTCCAAATCTGTATTTTTAATTGTCTTATAGCTTTTTTGTCTCTTTTCAGAGTTTGTAGTCAACAAGAAACCAACCACGACACCTCTTCCCACCACGACCACTCCAAAATCTACAACTACGAAGAAACAGACAATACGAAGGCCAATAATTATAAGAAAACCTCCGATGCCAACAAGACAAACAAAAGGGAAAACAGCTCGACCACAGCCAACAAAAGCAACAGAACGAAAGACGACACAGTCTGGGCCAATAAAGACTACGTCAACCACAACAGTAAAACCAACAACTGTCCAGAGGGGCGCAACAATTCCTGTCACAACTCCGTCCACTGGTAGGCCTACTGGTGCACCTGTTTATCATCCTAGCTCCACTGCCTATTCACATTCTGGCTCAGCTGTTAACACATCTTCTAAACCCACACACAGAGTATTTCACACCGAGGCGCGAGGACAGGGAGCTCGTATTAACACTGGTGCTTTTCTATGCTGCACTATGTTGCTGCTTTATGCTATATCAATGCAATGACTGAGTGAATTCTAACTCTGAAGGTGACTTTGCAAATTATTCTTTTAACTCAACACCTGCACTGTGATTTGCTTAGCATCTTGTTGAATAACAACAGAGAGAAAGAAAGGCGACGCTGTCTCCTCCTGATAGAGGAGACAGTTGCTGTGATAGACAATACTGTGCTCTTGGTCTTTCAGCTTCAGGGTTCTAAAATATCAAATATATTAGCTTTTTTTGCTTGATAGGGTTTTATCTAATAAGAATTGTTTTATAATTTAGTATCAGAGACTAAGAATATGTCGATATGTCTATAGTGAGCATTTTGACAAGATTTAGATTTTGCAGGGGGATTTTGGTGTTTTTTACTTTCTGTAGGACTTTCTGAATATGCAATAGATGACAGATATTTTTTGTGATATGGAAAGGAGAATGGATCCTATAGCGGATCTTATGTTTCAGAACACCATTTTAGTTTCCCTGATAGGCACAAAAATACTCTTTGGTGCTTCTTCTCTGGTTCTTGATAAAAGTAAGAAATGCCCCTCTTTTCTCATGGTCAGCAATCGGTTGCACAAATTGTCAATGAGAAAACTTGCCTTTTAACTTTGAACGCTCAGTTTAAAGTGATAATTGATAGAACACAATCTAAAGGGAAAATTATGTCCAGGAACAGTCTTTGACAAAAAATATCACTTTAGCTAATAAGTTTGCAAGTAAATGTGATAATAATACTTTTCTCTGTCCAAACTGTTCAAACAATCGTTAAATTGTATGCTCAAAAACAAAAACAAAAACATTGAGGAAAAAGTCCATAAAGCACCACTCATTTGGCTACAAACTTTGTTTGATTCACCGTCAAACTCACCTTTGGGGTTTTTGGGTGGGCAAATCTGAATTTGATTTCTAACGCACACCTTTAGAGAAGTTAATGGTTAGCTAAAACCTTGGGAACAATAAAATTGAACAATTTGTCAGCTCACTGTATATCTCAAAGGATATGATGTTGATGTATTTCTCCTGGATGTTGTGACACTTTAGGAATTAAGAAGGTGCTAAGATCTGGGAATGTAAAGAATTGGCAGGACCTTTGCCATTTATGTCTCAACCTGTTTTCAAATAGTTACGTTTCACTTTGCCCTCTTGATACTGAATATAACCAGAAATGTTTCCATAAAAATTATTAACGTACAAATTAAGTTACTCTATGGGGGATTTTGGTATAAAAAGTGAATTTAAAATTGTGCTGGGCATTTAATTTTGTTTTCTTTAATGGCCGTTCTAAATTAAGTTATCATTATGGCTGAAAATAGCTTAATTTTACTACTATATATTTTTTATATACAATATACTCTTCGATGCAGCTTTTCGATGTTTACTTTTTTGCAGGGTTAAACAATTGCTCTATTATTTATAAATTTAAATGACAAAAAAGTTAATTAAATTAAGGTAAGTTATTTAAAATAATGACAGAAGAAATTGTTTATGATTGTGTTGTTCTTTGGTTTTGTTTTAATATTATTAGGTGCTCAAATACCAACTTGAAACATTTGCACAAAGACTCAAAAAAAATTTGAGGAAAGTTAAGTGACCATCAATTCCTGCTTACAACCTGCTAACATGCTTCTCTTTGGCTGGTACAAAAGTTTTTTGTTGCAGGGCAAATTCTTATTTATGTCAGATATTTGCACTAATTTAAATCAAGTGCTGGGGCTAATTTATTTTGAATAAATGTTTCTTCTTCAGTTTCAGCTCGGACAATCCTCCTTGTGTGTCTGTGTCAGTGTTTTCTGTTTATGGCTCTTCACAATAACATCACTCTCAAAAATATTGTGATTTGGTTTATTGGGAAACAGTCTGCATTTTCATGCTCAAATACCCTCCATTGTTGTTGAATTGAAGCAATTCAGCAAAAAAAGACTGGGCAAAACCCAATCAAAAAGTTAGGCGACGATACCTTTTGAACATTTAGTCATGTTGTTTTGGATAGCTTTTTATACTCAGTACATAGAATCCATTTTCGAAAACGGCATTTTATAGTTACTCAGGATCTTTTGTGTCTAGTGATACAATTTGTTTGATTATTCAAATGTGTCAAAAAAGTAAAAATAGATGTTTGTAAAGTGGTGAATATGTTTTCACAACATTGTTGATAAAAATCACTGCTACTTATAAATTGTTCTAATGCCAACTTCATATTCAAACATATCACAGCATTTTCATAACGCTAATAAGAACATGATTGAACATTGATATACTTGGATCACTGTCACAAAACTTATGGAAAAATGATAACTCAAACATTACTTTTTTTCTGGACTTATTTGTATAATTGTGTTGCTGTAATGCATTAATAAGCCTCTGATGAGCTAAATGTTCCCTTAGTCTCTGCAGCTCTTAATTTGAAGCAAGAAGACTGATTTTTTCGCTTTACAATGTTTCATTAGGACCATTTTTTTTAAAACTGAGGGAAAGGACAAGCTTTGAAGAACCATTTTAGACTGCCATTAAATATCCATTCATTGTCTAACATGCTTATCCCTAGTGATGAGTGGTGCTGGTGCCTGTCTCCAGCGGTCAATGGGCGAGAGGCCCTGACCTGGACAGGTCACTAGTCCATCGCAGGGCAACACAGAGACAGACAGGACAAACAACAATTCACACACACCTAAAGATCAATCAACCTGACAGTCTTGTTTCTGACTGTGGGAGGAAGCCGGAGTATTTTCTTGTAAATCTCCCAAACTAAAGGATTTTTTATCCTAGTTTTTAAAATTGAATCAAGTAACATAATATCTTACTTATTCATCATGTGCGCTGGTCGATGTCGAGTGATTTGATACAAATTTTAGAGTTTTTAATCCAGATGTAGTTGCATTTTAAACCACAAAGATACAGTTATCTATCAGCAGATAGATAACAGGATGTTGTCTCCACACACTCAAGCTAACGCTTAGTACTAACAACATCACTCACTACTAAAAGGGAACTCACATTGGGGGTGCAGTGGTGTATCATGTTAAATGATGCACATCGGTTGGCACCTTTAACGTAGTGGATGCATTAGGCTGAATAGCCTAGCAGGGGAGTCCAAAGTCCGTCCTCAACATTTGGTGTCCTGCATCTCTTAGTTCTTTCCCTGGTGGTAGTTTGCACTTGTTCATCATGTCAGTGTTCTCCAGGGATCTGATCATGAGTCATCATTTGATCCATGTGTGTTGGACCGAGACTGGACATCCTAGCTATATACTGGCCAATTTTTATCTCTTTCGCAAGAATGTTCCTGCAGCCCAGTTTTGGAAGTTCTTGCAACTTGTTCTTGGCACATTGTCTGGGCAGAAGTTTTCTCTTGTGGGCTGCCCAGTGACAACTGTGTTAGGAATTGTGAGTCCAAAATTTGAAGTGATATTATTATGATAATGACTGCTGGAGTAGGAGCGACCGATGGGACTTCTCCACAGTTCCGTATTTAAGTTCATGTGAAGTATTAAATGCCCTGGCAAGAGAGAACTTTGTTCATATTCTTTACCACTTTAGAACTAATTTCTTCAAAATTTTTATTAGTCAGATATAGATAAAGCAATAGCATATTTCTGGACCTCTCCTGAGGACAGATGAGAAGCTCTTCCACTTTAGAAAGGATGAGTGCTGGCATCAACCTGACCATACTGGTGTTTATTTAATGGAAAATAGTAGGAAAATATTTTGCCTTTTGCCCCCAATGTGTGTTGCCTTTATGAGTGGCTTGGCATCAATTGTTAAGATAAGATTTTTAAAAAGGTCAATGTCTGTCAGCTTTAGCTCAATATTAAACAATGTTTAAATAAAGAGGGTGATTCTGTCTCTCCCTCAGGTTATCGTGCAACCATCATGACTGCAGTCCGCTCTAGGATTTCTCAAACCTCAATCAACAGCACAACTTCAACTAAAAGATATTGGAGACCATCTGGTAGTGCCACCTCCCCACCTTTAAACCCCCCACAATCCCCTACTTCTACTACATTTCAGTCTCTGACAACAACATGGGCGCCTTATACAAGGCAGACAGCCAACAAGCCCCCTAAAACACCGGTCAGCACCACATTACCTCAAGTCCGGAATGAAAAATTGTGGCCTGGAGAGAAGCCACAAAGTGCTGGAGAGAGCAACCACGTCAACAAAAGGCCAAAAGGTCGGGGACGTGGTAACAAGCGAGGAAAAGGAGGAAAAAGGCTTCCTTCTGGCTCTGTGCGGCTTGTGAGCGCAGACGGTATGCCAGATCGAGGCAGGGTGGAGATCTTCATCAGAGGAGAGTGGGGAACGGTGTGTGACGACCTGTTCACGAGGAAGGCAGGTACAGTTGTATGTCGGCAGCTCGGCTTCACAACTGTGTTGATGGTGATGAAGAGGGCCGCGCTGGGCGAGGCCAGCAGCAGGGTTAGGATCCTGCTGGATGATGTGGAGTGTGAGGGTGAAGAAAGATCCCTGCTGGAATGCAAGAGGTCAAAGGTGGGGAAACACAACTGTTCTCATGAGGAGGATGTAGGGGTGATCTGCGGTTAGCAAACATAAAGAAGAAGAAGAGGCTGTCACACCTAAAGTTTTACTCTCGATTTTCTGAAAAGTGATGTGTTGTTTCTGTTTCTGAAAACTAGAAATGACCTGGTGTACTTGATCCGGTTTCCCAATAGGCAAGTATTGTTTTCTGTATCGTCTGGTTTCGTTCTGGACTCTCAATGTTGTCAATTACTTTAAAGCAGTGGTTTTAATCTGGAGTTTATGAGCGCCGGCATCCTTCAACTTTTAGATGTGTTCATTGTCCTACTTGAATTAAAAGGCCAAACTGCCTCACTAGCATCACAGACAATCTTTGCAGAGCTCTTCTAATTGAAACCAAGGGTGCTTAAGAAAAAAGATATCTAAAGTTGCCACACACTAGCCTTTGAGGACTGGAGTTTGAGATCGCAACCCCCTGCGTTGGCTGCTTTAGATGTTTCCTTTTTGCCACGCACCTGGCTTGAATCTGTGAGAGATTAAAAAGCCTCTGCAGCGCTTGATTACTGCAGAAGAGGTCATCCAATCATTTGAATCAGGTTTTCTGGAACAGAGACACATCTAAAATATTCCTGAGGACTGGAATTGAGAAACACTGCCTTAGAGCTACAGCAACGTAAAGAAAATATGTTTTGTAAAGTGGCAGTGATCCAATGTGCCTCAGGGGGAAATGTACTTCATGATTTTAATCAACAGCAGAAACTACTTTCAAATAAGGATGGACATGATTTCAAAGTGGGATGTGTTGTTAAAAGTTGTCTAACCCACTATTGAAAACACATGTAAATCTGGAATCCAGAACCGTGGCAAGTGGTATTTCTGTCAAAATAGGACTTTTTTTTTTTTTTTTTTTTTTTTTTTTTTGCTATTTCTGAGTCAGCAGAACCAAACACACAAATGTTACATTTACCAGTGTTAAAGAATTTAGAAATGTTATTTGTTTACATGCACATTTATTTTTTTATAGTTACCACTGTTTGTCATATTTAAGTTTTTTATTAGCCTCCTCAAAATCATGGAATAAATGTCATTTTACTCCATCAATCTGCTGTTAACTAAGGTAACATTTGTCAAAGCAGCAATAAAATTATATTCACTGGTGCAAAATCTGCAACACTGCCACCATTTTTGATAAACTCCTTGATTAATGAAGAAACCAACCAAACCAGTATTTCAAATAGAGAATGAGACATAAAATAAATTGTTTTATTAATAAAAACCAAGTCTTTGTGTTGGAGAATATGTATTTTTACAGTTTCAGAATACTTTGTACACTAAAGTTGTAAATTGGTATAATAAACATTCTGAAACACTGAATCCTTTGTGCAGTGACTGGAATAATATTTGATTACATTATCCACCACATTATTGGAACTCCTGGTGAAAAGGGAAAAAAAAAGAAAATTTAGCTGCATAGTCTCACACTGAAAAGTTAGAAAAAAAGATCAACCTCAAGGTCACAAAATCACTGGTGGATTATCTAACATTTAGGATTCAATAAAGAAATGTGGCTGAAACGCTTCTGTTTAAAAACAGAAATGCTGCTTTAAACAGGAACCTTTAATCTGTAAGCAGTTACGTTCTATACTTTCCTTGGATAAAAATTTGATTAACAGAAAATCAAGCATCCCTTTTGAATTTGAGTAAATATATTAAAATTTACTCAAATTCATAAAATAATATATTTTATGAATATATAATTCATAAAATATATTAAAATTAAATCAGGACAAAGGTTTACATATGTGTCCTCAAGAGAAAAACATAAATGGAAACAAAGAAACAGTTTTTCTTGTATGCACTCATGTGTCAAGCTCAGTTCTAATGTTATCGGCCTGCATTAACTTTTCATCACTCTCGACAGGAAGTGTTACTTAGGGTCCATGAATAATAATATGTGAAGAGTCTTGGCTTTCAGACTTATCTTTATCATGACAGCTCCAGTCATCAATTCAATTAATTCAGTCAGTCCATGTTATGGCCAGAGTCAAAGGACAATCACACATTTTTTCAAGATGGTGCTTCTCGTAAAAAGGCGTTTGAAGAGGTTTAAACACGTTTTTTAGCTCTTCATTTTAACGTTCAATGTTTTTTTAAACAGTTATCCAAACTATGAGGCATTGTACTGTTTCAGCACAAAATGCAGTTCAAAATGGGTCTCAGATCAGTGAGATAGAAAGCAATATTATTGTGTCTGTTAGCACGCACCGTTATTTTTTCATGTGTTGCCTAAGGAAGGTCAAGTGAAATATTCATTTCATTCTCAGTGTATATATTTTTAATGAAACATCATTTGGCTTCATTTGTTTTAAGTTTACTGTAAACTTGAAACAAAGTTTACATGCATTTTGTTTTGATAAATGTACAAATGTATCAAAACAAAATTCATTTTGGCCTCAAGTTTATTCCGGTCAATGTTTACAATAATAATAATAGAGAATTTGATGATAAAATTACCTACATTTATCTTAAAAGAAAATAAAACATGTTTGTGATTTTTTTTTTTTATATATATATAAAATGACTGAATGCTCACTTTCAAGGGTTTATATGATATAAGCATCAGGGCAAATACACTAAGGTTAATTATTAGAGGTGCTGCTACCTTCTTGCACAAAATGTCCTTCATCAACAATATTCATCTTCAAAAGCACTGATGACAAAGTCTTTCTGAGGTCAACATTGTGTGTTTATGTTTCTGAGGTCAACATAAACATACAAAAGTAAATATATTGGAAAATACAATGCAATATTACATAATATGGGGGTACCTTAGGATATAGTGGAGTTGAAAGGAATTGTTCTTTTTTTATATATATCTGAATATGTTTTTCATTAATTCCTCAATTCAAACGCTTGCTGTTGGCTTTCTTGTCCCATTTGCTTGCTGGGTTGTGCTGATAAAAGCTTCAGGCAGAACATTTTATGCTCTGGTTTATCCAAGCAAAGCTACTGAGCATACTTTTATCTCAAGATGGATTTTCCGTGCTGCATAGTTGAAAAACAGAGGAACTTCATTCAGTTGCATCCCTTAAGCTCAATACTGCCTTTCGTGTCTTATAAGCATGTCTTATCTGCGCAGGAAACATCTTTGCAGGCAAGTCATTTAGGCGGTTGCCTAGGACTCCATCTGCTGGAGGAGACAATGCAAGATAAATTAGTACAAATATGTAATTTATAGTTTAACATCTACTACTTATTCTTGCAAATGGCTGTCTCAAAAATAAAAAATATTCCAATTTTGGGTATGGTTCTATCAAATATTAGCAAAACTCTTTCACAATATTCACATCATAACATGCTGAACTCAACTTGGCCTGTTTACCCAGAAAATCTTTACTAATTTGTCCAAACATAAATGCTAGAAAACAACATAATCAAAAATTGACTGGAACAAATTGAAAACATTACTGTGCATTCATAACGACAAAAAGCAAAGTAGTTTAATGTCGGATCTAATTCTCCATTTAGATGCAACATTGCCAGATATTGCAGTCCAACAATTAATATTTATGAAAAGCTGTCTTAAATTCTAGAATCGCTAAAGTAGAGGTACACATGAAACATTGATAGCAAGCTTTAATATTTATTCAATTTGTCTACACGATATGCAAAAGCTACAAATGTCTATCCACATGTTTAAATATTTAAAGTCTGTAATGCAGATGTTGTCTTTTAGTGTTTTGGTGGTGGAGAAATCTGTAATTTACCTAGGGCACCACAATGGATAAGATGACTCTGGTTATTTCAAAGGCAATTCTAATTGAGAACCTGATAAAGCTGTAATAATGTATTTATTGATCCAGAACTGGGCCAACGTTCTCTCAGGTTAAGCCCACAGGGAACAACAGCACTACTGACCTTCCTTTTATATTTTTAATGTACCAAGCCTTGAAACTATTATTTTACAGCAGTTTCATCCAAAGGGAAGACTATTAATTACACTGAAAATATTGAAGCATGGGTTGTACTTGATTGTCATACCATTCAAGTAATACATCTAATAAAATAATTAACAATTAAAGATTTTGGATTTCAGATATTTCAGATAGGAAACAATTTCAGGAAAACACTGACACTTGCTGATCAATTTACAAAACAGTTCAAATGTGGTTGGAATATTTTGCAAGCACAAGCAGCAGAAATGATTAATTTAGCTTTAAATTACGAATATTTTAACGTGTTACTGATACGTTTAATTTCTTAAAGGATAAAAGCAGCTGCAGGCTCGGCTTATACAGTGTTCTGCATGCAGCATATCACACCAGCACATTTAATCTGAAGACTTTCCTGCAATACAAAAAATCAACACAAGAGTGAGCCACAAGCTCATGTGGAGGTTAGCTACTGACCCCAATTTGAAGAGCAAGAAAAAAGAACTACACCTGTGCTCTGCATGTAAGCAAAAATAGCCCTATATATATATATATATATATATATATATATATATATATATATAGAAATGTTTGTGTGTGTAAACAACAATTCACAGAAGATGACTTAAATGTGACATTAATTAGCTCTAACATGCATTTGTAGGCTTAAGACATTGTAAGACAGTGGATATCCCGGATTCCAAAGGGATTGGCATAAATAAAGAATGGAATGTCTTTACAGATCTACATCATCATTCTTACAGTAAGAGTGATAATGTAGTCAACATTTTTGTACGTCTACATGATCTTAAAATCCACTTTGTAATCCGTTTTGCTTCTCTTCTAATGCTGCTTTAGAGTGTTGAGTATAAAGGTTTTCCCCAAGAGCTCCCAGAAAAATTCTGGGTGAAAACAAGAGAAAAATGAGTTTGGAGGTCCAAAGTGGAAAAACCAAGCTTCATCACATGCAAAATGCAGATTCACATGGGTGCATACATTTCCTGGTCTGTTTGATTCCTAATCCACCCATATTTTAAAGTATTTATAGGACTGGTGTGAATACATTCTGCAGATTTTTAGTATTCTTCCAGAGGATTTGTGAGTTCAGACAGTGATGTTGGACACACAAAAAAACAACAACAAACAAACAAAAAAAACTTGACACAGTGTCAAATGAAGCCATTTAGATTCTAAATATATGACAGAAAATCAACAAAAAGAAAAGCTTTTCAGTCTTATTTATTAAAGAGAAAGTCAAGGTAAATCATCCTAAAGATGTGCCATCATATTAAGGATAGGACTCTGTAAGTTTGCAGCAACTTCTGCTACATTATTGCACAATTATGTTTGAAAAAACACAAAGCCCTTTCTAATTACATTTTATCTATATATCAAGTGAACAATCATAGCAAAATCTGTAAGTACATAGATTAGAAAGAAAATGGACGTAAAGTTCAAGGAAAAGAGCTTAAAAAACCCAGAGGAGAAATACAAGCTATAACACAGGCTTTTAGACTGTGACATTTAGACAGAAAGAATATTTTTAGATAATATGAAAGTTTGCTTAACATACTTTCTATTCTAAGAAAAAAAAATCCAATTATGAGGCAGCAAAATATTATACTAATTTTCACTTTAATTAGATTCTGACTCATGCTTTTGTTCCTGGCCATAGGCTACAACAGGTAAACAAACTCCTGATAAGAGAAATGAAGCTAGCTGAAAAAGAAGTTCTGAATATATTTTTTACAGCTTGGTGTCATGGTGTTGTAAGCTCCAGGGCTGAGTTCTACTGTATATGTTCACTCATACATTAATAATGTGCTTTCAAGGTTAAGACAAGCTTAAAAAAATTGCTCAACAGAGAGGGAGATTTGATTCATCACCCTTTCCACCTTTTAAAACCAAGTACTATACTTTTGTATGCTATTTTTAGCTAATCCCAAAACGGCTTTTCAGAAAAAGCCCTGACTTGTTGATTATGTCACCCTAAGTCTAAAAGAATATATTTAGATTAGCACAGTTCACATTACAATCTGCAGAGATTTTTCTAAATAAAATAAAAATACAACTGCCTACCTATTTGTATGTAGAAAGGTAGCTTGCTTTCTGGCTTTTGAGTTGACCCAAGCTCTTATAAAATTCAATTAAAGATTGGGCTCACTAGCCAGAGGCAGCCATAGTGTAGCTAAAATTCTTTTCTCAACTTTTAGTTGAAGAAAAGCAGAAGGATATATTGATTTCATTTTCCAATAAAGTAAGAAAAACTCTTTATATAATCTTATCTCTCACAAAATGCCCATATTGTTTTATGTACTTAATAAACTGCATACGTTTTCAGTGGCTGAGAGAAAACGCTATGGGGAAATGTTGTCTGGATGGCTGCAGATTACTTTTGCCCCGATCTCAATTATCTTGTCATTAAAACGTTATTAAGGGGCATAAATATGTGTATGACAACAATTTAGAGGAAGATGTGAAGACTATATCTGTATTGACTATACGTCTTGTTCCTGTCTGAACATTTTGAGATGTGGCAGTGGATGTTAAGTAGTGTTAAGGAGCACATTTATTTAATGTTGTTAATACTGTTAATTTTGACAACATGATGAGATTGATATGTGCGTGCATATTAATATGAGAAAACAGTCATGTGTGCTTCATCATAGGTTCAATACTTAAAATATGATATTTATATTTTTTACAGTGGTCTTGTATAAATACATCAGATTTCACCACATGTCGCTCCTACTCTCATGCGAAGGACGCATAAGGCCACACTGGGCTGGCAGGGCTCCAAATAAATTACTAAGCAACTGGCACCTCATTTAATGTCAAAATATACTCGGACGTCTGTCAAAAATAACCATATAATTTTTGATAAAGGTTAGCTCACCCACTCATGCAATCTGGAGAGAATAGTTCACTTAAAATGAATGTTTGGGAAACAAGAAGCCCAAGTACCCAAAGTACCTGAAACGCTTCAACCAGCGTCAAATTTCTCTGTGTTAGAGGACAATTCTGCTCCACCATGAGACCCATGCAACCTGAAATGAGGTTTGCAAATAGGGTGCGACCAAGCCATGTTGTAATTATCAGCTTTCGATCAAACCTGGGTGGCCACAGAAAGTGTTTGATAAAAACTGGGAAACTGTGAGCTTCGCTGTCTTGAACCGTATGTGAACAAAATGTTACAGAAAATTCACAGGATTTACAATGTCCTTTTTCAAAGTGTCTATAAAATTGATTCCTGCTGCCATACAAATGTTATCTAAATATATTTCTATTAAATATTCCATTCAAATTCAGTGGGGAGCAAAAGTCTGAGCTCATGAGTCTGTGTCATAGATGTTCCTCAGGTATGTATGCATCACAAAACCCTTGCTTTACTTGTCAGGTTGTTCAACCTGACGATGACATGCATGCAAATGAGAGGACATGCATATGTGTTTTATATGCATTTGTATGTGTTTTATTCATAAGGCAGAGCAATGAATGCTGTTCCACATGTCCATAGAGCTCTCCTCTCCCCAAGTCTGTCCACTGCGTTCTCGAAGCTTCCCTCAGAGAGGGGGGATGCAACAGCAAGCGTAGGATGGAGGACTAGATGAGAGGGAGGTGGAGAGGAACTGATGGAATATGGGGAGGAGGGGGTGGAGACAAGAGATAGGAAGGGTGAACATATGAGATGTGGAGACAGAGGTACAGGCAGAGGAGGACAAATATAGAGAGAAGCATGGAGGGAAAAGAAGGGAGGGAAATTAGAGCGATGGAGAGGAGGTGGAGAGAGGGAAGAGAGATGCTGCTTTTCAGCGATACAGCGCTGGCAGCGAAGGCTGCAGCAGCAGACAGAGAGCGATGAGAGAGGAAGAAATTAAAAAAGGAGGAGCAGTGTGCTGTCAAAGAGCAGACAGTGGTTCCACACAGGTAAAACATCAACCAGCAAGCAACAAACCACTCACTGAGGAGCTTTTCTATAGTTACAGTATCAATGAATGTAATGTCAGAGGGGGCTCTTCTGAACAGGTGAAAGAAAAATTTCCTTGTTGAGGGGCAACCCACCAGCCAACTCATGCATATGCGTTTGTTTCCATCCTCTCATTTGGTTATGTGCCCCTGTCTCATCTCCTCATTACCCTGCAAACTCCCATGTTCCCTTAACTCTCCATCCATCCACAATCTGGTCTCCTTTCCACCCACACAAAATCTCCCTCCTCCTCCACTCTTTTCCTCATCTCCTTCCTCCTCCCTCCTCCTCATCCTCCCCTTTCCTCTCTCCATTTGTATCTCCTTTGCTGTCACTTCCACACTTCCTGAGGGCATTTTTATTTTTCATGCACATGCTTCTTCTCCGGTTCTTCTGTTTTCTCTTCAGAGCACCTCTCTGTTATTTTGCTGTGTATTCAGGCAACATTTTCTGCATTGTATTTTTTCTTTCCCCCTGACAGCCACTTGAAGAACCAACAGCAAGCTTTAAACAGATAGGGAGGGAAAACAAAGCCATAGCTGCACCAGAGACTACAACACACACGCACACACACACACACACACACACACAAGACATTTGTTCAGCAAGAGATGAATTCAAAGTAAGGAAATTAGCAAAATCGTGGACAAAACAACATCACAAATGTTCAGTCAAACTCCTGTGTCCCCTGGCTTACAATCTTTGTATTTTGTCTGTCCAGAGGCAACCCTTGGCTGAATGATGCAAACACATTCCTCTGATGTCAAGGATGGAAAGACATGCTGAATGAATCTTGATGGGTTCTTAGAAAGACGAGGCACCACCATAAAAAAAGACAAAAAAATAAAAAAGCAGGGTAGGGGTGTGATGGTGGTGGTAGGGGGGGCATTGCAAGCTTCTGGAAGGAAAAGGGAGGAGAGAGTGAGCTGTATGACTCAGAGCTCAGCAGCGAGGAGACACTGTATTCTGCATGCAAGAGGAGCAGCAGAGGCAGAGCTAAAGGATCGCTAAGGAGGAATATGGAGCAAACACAGAACTGGCTGGAGCAGAAGTAAGCTGTCACCGGACAGGCAAAGGACGGCATGAGGATGGAGGCTGCCATGCTGGCGGGCAGTGAGAAATAGGCCAAGTGAATCAGCTTGCTGGAGGGTGAGTTTAGGAACTTAAGTGTTTAGTATGACTGAAGCTGGCTGAGGGAAGGTTGAGTGAAGGTTTGCAGCAAGGACTGTGGAAGGGGAGCTTCAAAGGTCAAGAGGGCTGTGTTAATAAAAACATTGCTTCATTTCCCACTGGAGAAGTCCAGAGTCACTATCTCCCAGCTTAAGGGAGAAGGCAAACCAGAGGTCTGCAAATGAGAGAGAAAGTTTTTTCCCACTTGTCCATAGACACAGGAGACAAAGGCAGAGAAAAAGTGACATAAGCCACACCAAACTTAATGAGTTCAATAAGAACACGGAAAGAGTTGAAAAAAGGAGGATTAATCATCATGAAGACTGGAAATCTCAACTGTGATACAAATACGTCGCAAGGCGTTAAACATTTTTGACAAGCCAATCTGGAAAGAACTTGTGCAACTGCTTTTTTTCTTCTACTGGATTTTTAAAGCTCAGACAACCTGCGTCACACGATGGCCATAAAGAATGCTGCTGCCTAACATTGACACAAGATCCCGACAAAGTAGCCAGAGTTGGCATATTGGAGGACATTTGGCCAGCTATGAAAGCCCTTGTATACGCTGGAATGACTAAAAGAAAAGCTGGATGTTGACGTGGAACCGCAAAACCGAAAGGAAGAATCCATTTCCATGAAACAATGTGATCGCCTTCCTCTTTTCTTTGAGGATGATAGAAATTAACATGCTGGACTGAAATGCTACTCTGAATCTCTGTCAGGTGAGATTAACTGTCGTCCCTGAGGCTTATGTTAAATTATCTTGTCCTGGACTGATTGGAGCAATTCCTGGTCTCAGAAAATGGCCTCATTACAGAGATTTGGCAAGTGGAGGACCTCTTGAGCACACACGCGAGGAGATTCTTTAATCAGCCTCGGTGCAAAGGATCGTTGGACGGGTGGTGAACTTGTGCTCTTTGCTTTTGTCTCTAAGGCAGTTAATGTCACCAGCGTGTTAAGTTAGAAACTGCCTAGTCTCTGACTGGAATCACTTGGCGATCATCGCAAGGCGATTACGCAGGACGACACTGTGCAACGCTCTCCGTTCAGCTGTGGACAAACCTGCTGTGTGGTAATGTGGGGCAGCCGTTATGGATTAACTGTTTCCTTTGCACATATGTGGGTGTGACTATCGATTAGTGTGTGTTCAGACTGAGCTTTGAAGACGATTGTGTCAGACTGTGTGAGCATTTGCATGGATTCTCCTCACCAGTGACAGACCTGGACCAGAACAGCAGCGGGTGGAAGGGAGAAAGGGAGGCGAAGAAAAAGGAGAAGGAGCAAGAGGAGGTGACAGAAACACAAAGGACGAAGAGGGGGGAAGCACAACGAAAATGCTCAAATAAAGAGAAGAAGCAAAGGACTCTTTGGCTGCCACCCTGGTGCGATGTGTGGTGAGTACACATCACTCCCTTTATGCCACACTTTCATATCAGTGTCCTTGCATAGGTGTCAGTGAGTCATTTTTCCTCAGGTCCGATACAGACGACAGAGCTCAGGGGGTTTATTGGATGGAGTTCATGTAATACTGTAGAAACCTCAGGATGTCAGTGTGACACTTTATGCTTCCACACTGTGATTCAAACTGTTTAATCTAGGTCACATGATGCTGGTGTCCATAGGTCACATGACACTCCTGCCTGGGAGCAAAATGAAAACCAAACATTAGAAAGTCAGAGTGGGAGGATTCCTGAAGGTGTTCACTAATTAATGAAGGGATACGTAGCAAGATGACTGCAATTCCCTAAAATTTCAGGTTTTGACACAAAGTTGTACTCTCCCCTTTCTCAGTCTATCGTGAAATCGCCCAATCTTACACGAGACACATTTTCCACCCTTTATTGCCCCTTTCCAAGTCATGGGCTCACATGGAGCAAGCAGAGCTGCAGCTGAAGAGAAGTGACAGTTGTTTGATGGCCGTTGGCTCTAAATGCTCGTAGAGCAGGCCAGCCGAGCTCGTAATGAGACTGTGGAACATTCTAGTGTCACAAGGATCCCGCTCCCACAACATATCTAAATCAGTGGAGTGTGTGTGTATGTGAGCTTCAGGAAGAGGACGGAAAAGCTGGTACCTCTCTGCTATAGATCCTGAAGGTTATTGCTTCTTAGAAGTGTCTTGAAGCAACTTCTTCTGTGCTTTTGTCTCTCAGTGATCTCTGTGAAGACTCCACTCTATTGTCGAGACTTTCTGTAAAGTCAATAGCAGCAGCAATCAATGACTCCAGACAGTACGTCCTCTCCCGGATCATTGCCTGATGAGCAGCTTAATAATACAGCCCATAGACTGTTTATGTTTGACCTTCTCATTCTGTCGTCTGGCAGAGCGATAGCGGCACTGTGTACCTTGGAACGTGGCCAGGGTTAAAGAGGTCGTGGGTCTTGATTGAAAAAGTCGAACAGTGAGGTTGGACATACATTCCCCTGCAAAAGAATTCACACTCTGAACTTTTTCTTCTTTACAGTTTTTGAAGTTACAACCACAACCTTCTGTACGTTTCATTAAAATTTGATGTGACAGACCAACACAAAGTAGAGCAAAATGTTTTTCTGGAATTACAGTGTAAAAGTTGTACATTTGCAAGGTAAATTCAGATTTGTCTTTATTTGCTGATATGTTTAGTCATTGTTTGTGTTCCTTTTTATTTAACCAGATGTGCTGATGTGGGGCTACTTGTGCAAGTAGAAATCTAGGCTCTGGGCAAGTCTGAAACCATTTTACAGAGCAAACATGTTTTACAAAGTTTCCTTTTGCATTCAGAAATTCAGACTGTAAAGCCCAAAAAGTACTCTGCAAGAATAGAGATTTCTTTGCTCTCCTTGAGCTAAAGGAACAAAATTGTTATGTCAGCTCTTGTATGAGAATTATTTCAACTTGTTCTGATGTATATCCTGTGTGGTGTCCAAGACTTATGATTGGGTCTGCTGCAGTGGGGAAGGTATCCTGGTCAGTAAGATCTTTGCTCTCTCTATTACAACCTCATGTAACCAAAACAAATGGTTCTCTTCCTGAGGAGTGTGTACAGGGCACTAGAAAAAGTGTCCTCCAATAATTTCCTTAAATATTTCCACATTGTTTTTGTAACAGAAAATGTTGTACTTATAACATACCCAACATGCTATGAAAGGCTGCAGCTGGGAAAAGGTCTGTGCAGGACACAGCACACATTCTAATAAAAATCCCTGTAGTTTCAATAAGCTAGAGGAAGGGATATGAAGGACACTTAATCATTTTCTTGATAAACAATATTCTCTCGCTCTCAAGTCCTCTAATTCTATACTTGAGCCTTTCACTGTGATAACATCTAGTTCTTTGGGATATGTGTCTACCAGTTTAGTTCATCTGAGGACAAAAACTTCTGCTCATCATTCTTTGTTAAAGAGCTTAATCTCACACAGAATGAAGAATGTCTGCTTTTAAATCTCACCACTGATTCTCAAACGGATTTAGGTCTGTACTTTGTGCCACTCATAAATATTGAACTAATGCTTTTCATTTGGGGTTCTGGATGAACGAGGAGGTTGTCCTAACGGGACGTGAACCTCTGCCTCAGACACAAGTCTTTTGCAGGTTTTAACTTGGATTTTGGTGTCTGGTTATTTAACTCCCGCTAGCTTTCCATTGAGTCTAAGTATTTTACACAAAAACATTCCCAATGGACAATGCTGTGACCACCATGTTTCACAGGGATGGTGTATCCCAGATGATGTGCTGTGTTAGCTGTCTGCCACACGGCTTTCTACATGTTGGCCAAAACTTTCCATTAAATCTCCAAAATGTGTGTCTGATTTATTCTTTCTCTCTGAGATTGTGTTGGTGCATATGGTACCCCAGGCCTTTTATGGATACTCCAGCAATGACAGCTTTTAAGAACGGTTTTCTGCTACAGGCAAAACTAACTTTTAGGACGAATCTCTACAAATCTGCCTGTGTGTTCCCCAACTGCAGTGCTCCTTAAAATGTTTGATTTGCTTTCAAAGCACTTTAAAAACTTGAAACACAAAATATCAAAGGTAGGAAACTTTTATTAAATATTAACAAGACTGCAATTTATGGTTCAGTTAAACTCCCAACCAAAAAAACATGTTTCTGCAGAAGCATATTCAAGACCGTGAAGTTTTCTTTGGCCCGAGGCAAACTTTTTATGCCTCGCTTACTGTACTACTGCAGATTTGAATCACATTCCGAGTAGATCCATAAACTCAGAACTATGTACGCCATCACTAATAATACATAAAGCAAACTGTTTTATTTATGAAGCTTGCTGAGATCATTTCATAACTTTAGATAATTGATTGCACCTCCAAAAAAGCGACAATAAAACCCTGTCATAACTGTGAGCATAAATTAAACAATAATATTGTAATATTAGATATACGTTTGACAATCTGTGAGATTTACATTCATGATGGTTTGATGCTTCCCATGTGACTTCTCTCTTACAGTTCCGGTAGCACACATTGCAAATAGATGATGTTCATAGAAATCATATTGGGTATAATGTGATCTGACAGGAAGAAGAGGCAGAGTGGCTATCTGCTCCAACCATGATGAATAATATGCATGAGTTTCATGGGGCAGAATGCTTGCCTTGCATGGTCAGTGGGGAAGCTAATGTGGAATTCCCCAGTTTCTACTGCTCTGCACAGTAACCACTCTCCTTGTTTAATTCAAAACTGGCTAAGCATAAATAGGCAAAATTATGCAGCACTAGGTCCTAACGAGCCATGTTGCTTAAACCTTGTCCTTATTTCTGAAAAAGATATATAAATAATTTAAAAAATGCTGGACCAACTTAGAGCACAATCTATTTGTAGTTATACTGGAAGAAAGAAGTAAACCAAAAAGCATATCCAATAACTGCTTACAAATGCTGCAAACATAGACACTTCCTGTTTGATGGTGAAAGATTAATGAAGACGTCCTGTGGGGTTTTGTAAATGTCATTTACAATTATGGACATATCGGTTGATATTTATACAGACTGTCATGGAGGGTCATTCACCCCACTGACCATGTTTTAAAAAAATGTCTTGCATTTTTTGCTTTACAATAGATTTTTAATAGTTAAAAAATAAAAGGGAAATAGGCTGGAGCAGAATTATAACATCTGACTGCTCCTAATTACAGTAATGAAGACGAGTTGTAGAGGCTTGACTATACGGGTTGTCTTGAAATATTAATTAGAACTGACTTAACGCTTGAGTTGCAGCAATTCATTATGATGTGTTTCTGAAAAGAAGGGAGAGGGGAGAGAGTAGAAGAGGAGAGACAGTGTGTTGGTCCAATATCTTGATGCATATTTGATGCAGCAGTGGTCCAGTGTTGAAGCCTTTGCCCGGAGGGGAGTGTAGAAGTCAAGATACAGTCTGTATGTGTCCAAAAATCTATGTATTCTCAAGACTATAAAGAAATCTTTACACAAGAAGGACCTAACTAAAGCAAAAACAACTGATTAAAAAGAAAACAGCAGGTGAAGATGATTAAAGGACATAATTTTGAAAATAACGTTGACAAGAGATTTCATCTAGCCAAACTTTGACGCAGAAGGCGTCATTTTAGGCTAAAGTTTGATAAGGACCCAAACACAGAGAATCTGATCTGGCAAAATTGACCACTGTATTATTGAAATGACTTTCAGATGGGGACCCACAAAAGGACCAGAGCAGGGGAAAGGCAAAAAAAGACAGTTCATATCATGGAAGAAACCAGTAGGAAATGACAAAACATGAGGTTAATGAAGCATAATGAGAATGAACAAGACTTGGTAGACTGATCACAGGGAGTGATCAGATTTCTTTGTGTCAAAAAATGAGGGAGCAAGTTTCGCCCCACTTTGCTACTCCACTTGCTCCATTGTTCAGGCATCTATGATCTCATCTGCAGGGCAGCGACATGAACAGAACCTTCAAGAACTTATTTAGAGTGCAATACTTCAGGTCTTTTTTAAATGACATGTACTTTTTTTTCCCACCAGGGGTCTTTTGTGGGCTCTAGTGTCCCTTATATGACAGTAGGCTGACAGGAAAGGGGGAAGACATGCGGCAAATGTCGGCCAAGTCCGGGAATCGAACCCGCGACGGCCGCGTCAAGGACTCAAGGCCTCCAAATGTGGGTTGCGCTATCCCCTACGCCACCACAGCACGCCCCGACATGTACTTTTTAAGAAACTTTAATATGAAGTATTTAAAATTTCTTTGACAAATCTATGCTCTATTTGTAAGAGAAGTTGGAGGGTTAAAAATATTGAATGAAAACAACAGAATTAATTGGTTGTGGAGGCTTTTAACGACCTGAATACCTGACAGAAATATGACAAGAAGAAATGTTTATTTAATCTTTTTATTTTTCCCAGATCAGAAGTTTCTAAGTAGAGTCAGCCTGACATGTTTGTCAATGAAAGTCATTCTTTCTCAGAAATATTTAACCTAAGTTCTCCTTCTCTCTCTTCTGAATCAATTTGCTTTCCTTTATTTCATCTATATCCAACTCCCCTTTCTTTCCACCACCTACATGTTTCTTTTTCTTTACCAACCCCACTCCCACCCACAACCATCATCCGACTGTCCCCAACAGGCACTGTGCCCTCTGGTGGTGGGGTTCTGTGATGGTAACCATGATACCCGGCAGCCACTATGTCTGCAGCGCTCACACCAGAGAGGATGACTCAAGTAATGACCGTGAAGAGCGAATTTTAGCTGTGCTGGGCATCATTGGGACCATCCTAAATCTGTTAGTGGTTATATTCGTCTACATCTACACCTCCGTCACCTGAGGCTTCCCGCAGGACCTCAACGAAAGATGCTGCTGCCAAAGCCTCCTCCTGCCACTGCATCCCTGCCTCTGGAGGTAGTCACATACTTTTAGAGGGTTGCTTCACTGGCTGTTGACATGCAAAATTTAGACATCTGCAGGAACACTAACTCCACTACAGCATGTAGGGCAATTATGGGGTGTTAACCCAAAACTGTGTTTTCACATTTTATAAATATTCACATCTCTAATACCCTAATAATCGAGACTGATTACGGAAAAAAAGGTTTTTGACTCATTGATTTTTGTTCTGAAATCTGACTGTGTGGCCTAATCTTTGCTGTGGAAGATTTGCGCTTTTTTTGTTTGTTTACTTTTGAAAGAGTTGAGATTTTCACTGCCAATAGAACTGCCAGCCAATGATACAATCCCATATGAGCCACAGGAGAGCTTTGAGCTAACCTGACAAAATTAGAAGATAACACCATTACTTCTGACCAAAATCTAAACCAGTAGCAGAACGCTTTGAGTCAAATAGCACCTAAACATCTCCTCAAACTGTACATTTGTGTAATTTAAAAAAGCATAGCCATTCCAAAATATCCATTCCTTTTCATTTTGAGGGGTTCAAGAAGATAGTTTTACATGGAACTGAGCACACCTGAGGAGAGATTCCTGGCTGTGCTGGGAGTTATTGGGATTGTCTTAAACTTGCTACTGCTTATCTTTGTGTATATTTACACCTCCATTTGATGGAGCTTTGTAAATACGTATTTCAAGTCGTCTTCTTCTTATGGTGGGTTATGAGATTACTTGCACATCTTCAAATCATTACAATTTTCATATTGCAACCACAATTGTAAAATTTTTTTAAAAATAGCTTGGTTCATAAGTAATATCAGGTGAATTTTAAGTGGACTTGAGCTAATATGAAAGTGTTGGGTATTTTAAAGAAAAAGCAATGACATACAGAGTGTACGTAAAGGAGCTATTTTTTAGCAGGGAGACACTTTCTTTGTTTGGACTTTTCTGTCTCAACCTATTCTCTACAGTTTGTAGTTTTATCATCCAGAACTTCATGTATGATCAGGAAAACTGTTCACCTATGTTTGCATTGCCTCAGTTAAATATTTTTTTCACAAAATTGGGCCAAAATTGAAGTAAATGCTGGCTTCCTATTTCTTCTACATGCTTACTGACACTGAAATCAGACATACACAAAAAAAAATAATAATAATAAAAAAATGGAACAAAATTCTGTTGGTGATTTGATCCATGCAGAAAACCTGCATATCCTTGAAGATCACTCTGCTAATGTTGGGTGCCACAGAGTGATGGATATTTTTATGCTGTCATGTTTCATTGATTGGAGTAGAGAACCAGACATGGAGGAGCAGCATCGGAAAGAGCAGGCCCTGAACTTGAAGCCAAGCCACTTGGATTTAGACAACAGAGTGTTTTGGCTGACCTCAAACAGCTACTATAACAAAGTCGAAGAGGAGCGGCAGGCAGCGTCTGAAAAAGGAGGACAGAAAAATGCTGTAAAGGAGTCCACTATTAGTTGCAAAACTAACGAGGGGGTTAAGAACCCGTTTCACTATGCTGGAGCGACATACCTAAACAGATGTGAGTTTAGGTTTAAGCAGCGCATATCTAATGCTGAAGTAGACCTAAACACAGCTGACAGGAAAGCAACACAGACCGGGCTGAATATACACTTCATCCTGGTCGTTCTTTTCTCCACCGACAAACTAATGCCTGAGAAGACATAATAACTCATCCATCCCTGCTGCTACTTTACAAACTGTTGTTAAGGAAACAAATACACACAAAAAAATAACTCCCCATGTGTCTGTGTGCTATTTAACATGTTGGCTCATGTCAAAAAGTGTTAACATTTTTGAGTAATTCTGTTAAATTGTCACGCAGTGTAGTGTCTCTCTTCAATTTCTCCTTTGACTTTCTTTGGTTTTCAAATCCATAGACGAGAATCCCAGCGTTGAACGATGTTTGGACTGAAAGTGACAACAATATATTTTTATAAGGTGTTGAAGGTTCAAATGGGAACACCATAGACAAAGATATATTCACGTGAATGTTTAGAACATACACATTTAGTTGTTTAACTTTAGTCCAAAAAAACTGATGCATCTATTTTATACATTTGAATTATCATAATATTCAGAGGTAAATTTCAAAAGTCTGGAAGATCCTCATAGATATACTGCCTGTGCCTCATTTGGATTTACTTCTATGAACATGTGGCTTTGCTGCTCTGTTCAATGTTAAATTTGCAGCAGCAGATTAACAAACATAATTGTCAGAAAAACAAAAATTTCCATTTCGCTCTTATGCTTTTAAGGCTGAACAATGCCTAAAGTCCAACTTTAGTGACTTCTAAAAGTTTGGGTGCACATGCATTAGATTTAATTCATAAATGCACCTCAGAAATATGTCTGGCTGTGGCCTCTGGCATAATTCATGTCACTCTTTCTTTATGGCCTTGTTTCTGATTGCCTAATCAGAAACAAGCAAGGCTTATGCCAATCTTGAAAAATGTTCCAGTATGTGAGCAACTCTAGATAGTGAAGTGTGGTAAGTGTGATGTTGCATCTGCCCAGATGGATGAGCCAGAGGCCTAATAGAGAAAAGCTTGAGAGACTAAAGGTATAGAATGATCAAAGAGAGTTTCAAACACTAAAACAATGAACCGCCTCTTAAGCTTCAAAATGACAGCCTGGGAGGGTCGGTGTAGCTGACGGTGGTACTAATGCATTCTTTGATTTTAGCTCAAATCTTCAAAAAGATGATTGAAACTTTGACACGGGATGACAGTCCCAAATGCACAATCAGGACGTTGTTTATTGTTAAAGCCAGCCAATATTAACCGTTTGAAGTGCCCAGTTTTGAACGCTGTTAACAGTTTGTGGACTATGTTCAAAGAAAACTAGGAAAGAAAACAATTTATTCAAATTCGTTTTCAAAGTTACATGCTCAAATAACCAGAATTATGGGAGACATTTTCCGTTTCAGAATACAAAAAACAAATGTTATTCCTCTGCAACATACTACTGGACATTTATCCAAATATTAGAGTGGATGTGCGAAGAAACATTTAAACTTCTATGTATAATTTCAACACAATGTGGATTATTTAATGTCAAAGCCAAAGTCAGACTTGAGCTGTTAACCCCTTGAAAAAATGGTTTCCTATTGAAATAACGAGCAGAAAATAATATTCTAGGGAAATCAGCAAAATTAGCATAACATTCATGCTGATGATGTGGATAAAAACTGCTGATTAGAAAACTAAAAATCATAATGCTTTGAAATCAGTCCTTTGAAATAATATGTATAGATATGTTTATGCTGAGATTGCTTTACAATATGGATTTAATTTTGTACATTAAGATAACTGTGGCTAAACCGATTCACACTGAGATTACCAGTTTTATACTGCCTTTAAAAATAAGCTAAAGGTTTTCCACTCACTAATGTTTCAAATCGATTAGACCATCGGTATAACTTTGAACAACTTTTCATCTTTTTAGATCACTTTGTAAGAAAGCTCTTCCTTTCTAAATGACAACATAACCTATTCATGCGTAGGAACAAAATGCTTCCAAAAACATTTACGCTTCCAATAATTAGCATAAAACAATAGTAACCAATTTAATTACTTTAAAGGATCTTCCAGTAGACTTATGAAACAAAGTCTGCTTAATCTTTATAACAATATTGATGTTTCACCTTGAGCACTTTGAACTTTCAGTTCTTGAATTATCAAAAAAGATGGAAAATTCAGCTTAAAACTGACATACAGTATGTAACAAAGTAAAGCACTCCATTCTAAAAAATTATGTAGCAAAAAGGAATCGTTGCACCTTTATAGTGTTGACCAATATTGCATAAATATCTGCATATTGATCACTTTAAAAAGCTGATCTATTTCCATGGCTGCGTCCAAGCTGTTTCAAAATGCAGCTCAGGTTTTCCCTCGGGACCAGTTTCAATGTGTGCTCTGTGGACCAATAAGAGGAGAGAGCCCTGAGGGTGAATCCTGACCATCTGCTGCCCAAACAGACAGACACCATGCGCACACAGACACACACACTGCATGGGTTTCTTTTTTCTATCAACTAAAATCCTAACTTGTCACTGCTTTTGTTTTACTATGCATGAAACATTTTTCTTATGTACCTGAATTTTACCAGAAAACCTAGAAAGAAGTCTAAAAGTAAAAAGGATGTAACCAAACTAAGCAAGCCTTCTCTTGATGCATGACATGATTTTCATTTCCAAAACATTTTGACACTGACTGCACGAGCGAATTTAAACAACCAAGTTGTATTACATTCATTAATGTTGAAATCTGGCGAAAACAAGTGCCTGGTGGGAAAAATTTGGCCATAACAGATTCCTTTTAAAGTAAATACTATTTTCTGCATTCAGCCTCAGATCTCCAACCAGAGGAAAAGCCTTGATATGCATGACAATTTCTGTCATCTTGTCATTTTTCATTTAAATGCAAACTATTTTATTAGTTTATCAGAAATGGACAAATAATGAGGTAGATGATATTACCCATTTGCCAAAGTTTTATATAATAATCCGATTTTTAAAGTGTTTTTCTGGTAAAGCAAAGATGGAAGATGTCTGCAATAACCACCTGATTGTTCACGTTTGCCTTCGTGAGCAAGTGATTGAAAACTAATTTATCTGCAAAAAGGAGAATTTATCAGATGACTTGACAACATGACGCTGTTTTTTGACTAAGCTGACAAAGAACAAATGTTTTGAGATTTGATGTACTTTCATATGTATAGGTGTAAATATGTACATGTATAGTTACAGAGATGTCCATAAAAATAAAAATTATTCTGTCAAAACAGCCTGTTTCAATACATCTAATTTATAGTCATTTCATTTTGTTGTTGGATGTTTGTCTGACAATATTCAGCTATTGTGACAACTTGAGTAGGAATGTTGCACCATGTATTTGGTCGTCAGTAACACCCAAACCTTTTAAAATCTCATAGGATGTAAATCCTTTTTAAGCTGCTCAAGCAGTGCATATGCTGCTCTTTACACTTATATGCAAGACAACTTGCCGTTGTTATTTATTTCACACCACCCACAATGGACTGGAGACAACTTATGGAAGTTAATTGATTCCTTCTGTATGCTACTAATCTGTGTTATACTGTTTGGGACTTCACATCTGGTGTGTGGCAGACTGGGCTTTCTCAGTTGCTCTCCTCTGAGAAAGGACCTCAACTTTCTCAGAGATGCGCCCTGAGAAGGTTTCTCTTCTGTATGACAGCTAGAGACCTCAGCTCTGACAGGTTTGACATGCATATTCTTCTGCGAAATTGTACGCCATATTTAGTCATAATTGATAATCATAAAATCTGTTTAACATTAAATGACTTCAGGTTGTTTTGTTAGAACAAAATAAACTTAGCTTGCCCCCAACATCATGTTCTCTTAGAATGTGGAGAAGAAAACTCTCCAAATCTTATTTAGTGAAGTATTTTTTAAAGAAGTTGACAATATGAAGTGCCTGGGTTTGAATCCTGACCTGATCTTTCTGCACGGAGTGTGCATGTTCTCCTTTTCCATGGGAGACTTAATTTGAGCTTACATCTCAAAGAGGTAAGACTGGATTTAGACTTTATTGTAATTTGAGTATTAAGCCCCTTTTGCACTGCACTGTTGGACCCGGGTCGACCTGTTTTTGCATTAGCGAGTCCAGCTCAGAGACGACTTTCAGATGAGATTTTTATTATTTTTTTTTGTTAAATGTAAAGCTGAGGTAAATGTTTGCCTCAGCTTCCTCACTCATGAGCGCATACAGAAAAAATGGGACGGGAGACCCAAGACGAAAACTGTTTAGCAATAATTCGATTTACGTGACTCATCCTGCTCAATGCAAAATGACCAGGGCCATAGCCCCAATAAGACCGAGTCGAACAGAGCCGGGCTGGACCAGGCCGGACCCTGTAGTGCAAAAAGGGCGTTAGAATCTAAACCAGGGGTGGGCAAGTCCAGGCCTCGAGGGCCGGTCTCCCACAACCTTTAGATGTATCTCTACTTCAACACACCTGAATAGAATAATGAGGTCATTAACAGGACTCTGGAAAACCGGCCCTCGAGGACCAGGAGTCCCCATCCCTGGTCTAAAAGGAGGCCTCCAATCCAGGCATCGGGTGCCGATGTCCTGCAGGTTCTAGATGTGTCTCTGTTTCAACTTGGAGTTGAACTGGTCTGGTCTTGGAGTCAACTTGGAGTTGAAACAGAGACCAGTTTAATTCGTTTTAAGATAATTAAACTCTCTAACAACTCGTTAGCACGTTCCTATGGTATGGCCCTTGATTTTCTCCATTCTATCGTAAGCAAGCTGCAGACATAACATCTTCAGGCCCTCCAATATTTCCTCTGGAGACTGCAGTCATGCATCTCTTCCACCCACACTCACACAGTATGACATGTGCCACAATAAAAACAGTTTCATCACTTATGGCATTAACTCTTTCATCTCTGGGAGGTTTAGATCAGAACCTGGATCATCTCATGTCTGTGTAGGAAAAACCCTGCACATAGAACCCCAGCTGTGAGCTCTATACAGCAGTGAAGTGATCTGTGGAGATCATTTGTCATAGGCATTACTATGAAGAAAGAGCGCTGAATCCTTTTACAAAAACAATGACACCCCCCCCCCCCCCCACAGCTATGTTTTAATCTGTTAACACTGAGCCCCTCACGGCTGTTCAGGATCTCTCTCTAGGTTCCCTCGTGCCCCTTGATCAACGCACAACAAACGTTAATATTTTACTGTGCTAATTATGCAAAGCATTTTGTGAAAATAACATTTTGTTAGTTTTTAAATTTTTAAAATCTAACTACTGAGCGTACAGACTGCTGCTGCCCTACTTGTGACAGAATGGGACACTCTTAGGAGCTCAGTGAATTGCAGGAAGGCACCATGACTGGACATCACATGTGTAATGAGTCCAGTTTGGAAATTTTCTTACAATTACATATTCCATCTGTTAGTAGTACTACAACAAAGTGGAAGCAAGGCAGCCCTCGAATCAATATAAAATGTGCAAATAATTACTAGAAAACCATCACCCTGTGCTTGTGGCCAGGCAGCCCTGGGCATGAAGCCAAATCAAAAGCCACCATCGCTCTTTTCAACAATGACTTTCCAAAATGTGAAAATTGATAAAGAACATTGATAAAGAACTTCAACCCATGTAAAATGGAGACTTTGGAAGTACAACTATTTCAGCTTGTCTGATCTTTATTTGATATAACGGTGGCACCATCCAGGGCCACCAGACGAACATTTCCAACATGAGATGAATTTTGAATCTCCTTGAGGGAGAGAGGACCGAAACCAATTATTTTCTCTGCTGGGGAGCCGTGCAGAGGCATTTCATCACTTGGATTGTCAAAGCAAAGCTCGTTTTTCCTTTGAAATATAGTCCATCACAGAATATGTGCTAGCAAGCTAGATTATTAGATAGAGCAGCAGTGGTGTATGTAAAAAGGTGTAGAGGAGCGGTTTCCACACTTCTTTACATAGACCGCACAGCCCTGCAGGAGAACAGCTGCTCAGTCAGAGAAAATATGATGGGCCATTTTACAAATTTAGCTGTTTACGAGCAAGAAACTGAAAGGTTGGTGATCAAGTGACAGATATACTGCAAGAGACCTATGCTGGGTTAAAGCAGAAGGGATGTTGACAAACATCAAAAATCCGTTGTTTTGATTCTTTAAAAATGTTCCCTTAACTCATTCGGGTTGATCCCTGCTTCCTTCCTCCTCTGGTTTGTTAATCCCTTGTTTTACCTAAGCCGTCTTGACTACAACAGAAAACAAGATTATCACCCAAAGTGGAGGCTTAGCTTAAAGCAGTTGCTTTGGCAAACCTGATTTGTTGTGTGCAGCCATGTTCAGCCAGCCATATAAACTAATACTGTGTCCTGCGGCTCCCCATGAGAGACCCACTGACCTGGCTAATATGGAGGCTGCCCTGTGAGCACCACAAACACACACAGACCTATAGGCATCATAGTAAGCTATTAAGAAAGGACCTGAATCCTGCTAAAGTTCATAATCCAGTCTGATTTGACAACCTAGTGTCCTCCCTGTCTGCTCAGCGATAGCCTCCGCTATTTACCGCAAGCAATTATGTTCCCTCCTCTGTGCCGTGGTGAATTGTTTGCTCTGTAACTATTTTAGACTTTGGTTAGATTGCCATTTCAAGCATGAACCCCATCCCTTATATGTGAGCCTAAAGCCACTGTCAACAGAACAAGAGAAGATGTTTTTTTTATAAACGGTAAGATATTATGTCCTACTTGCCTGTTGAGCGTGAGAATTTACCCCGGAAGCGCAGCCAGCCTTAAAGGCACAAACCAACCCTTTCTTTGTTCATATTTCTAACTTTTGAGAAGACTGAACTTTCTGCCATAGTTTTTTACACTTACCTTACATTGAAATAAAAATTTTTAAAAAAGACTAAAGAAACACAATTGTTCAGCGTGCCTGATTTAAAATATAAACACAATGTTCAGTAGTGATGCTGACTTGGTTATTAGTGCTAATGAGGATGAGATGTTTTTTAAGCAGAAACCAGGCCTGTTCCAGCCTGTTCTCTGTCACTCTTAAAGGACAAGGAAAGGAGTTTGTATGTACATCTGAAAAAAGAAACAGCAGCCAGACTCTGCAACCAGGTACAATAAATTCGGGGACAACTGAAGAATATTCCAACTCCAATCAGAGAGCCCATGAACATTAAATACTATGATTTTGTTTTTCTTTTAAATTTAAATAGGCTTTGCCACAGAGGTTCTTTTGTTCTTAGCTGCTCATCAGGTAAGGTGCAGGTATCGTGATCTAGACAAGTAAGTAGATGGCTGCAAGAAAATTGTCTAAACTTTCCCATATCTGCAGTCAGAGCATTAATTAAAGAGTTTTTTTAAAAAACTGGAGCAAACATGGATGGACAAAGACCCAAATTAGTCTTGACACAACACACAGTGAGGCGTTTGTAAGGGAAGTAAAAGCAAATCTCTAAAGCTCATTGGTAAAGAGTGAAAGTAATTTCTTTTCAGTATGAGACTATGCTACTTTAATGAAAGATTAATTTATATTAATGTTTCTTACACAACTTTACCAGCAGTGGCGGTGAATGAAGAGCATGCTGTATAGCAATTAAACTGCAACTTTTGGATTACTGAATTAAAAAAATGGCTTACAGTCAAAAAAGCAATTATGCTGTTTTCAGTGTCCAGGCACTGCAAAAAGATTTCTGGGGAGGAATACAGTCTGATTATGTTTCTCTGTTTACAGGGGGGAAAAGTTCTCATTTGCCTGGGCTCGTCAGTGCTCTGGTCTGTTTTTGCGTATTCTATGCTTGAAATAAGCTGTTGTTGAATTTGAGAAATATTGAGTTATACACTTATTTGGAAACTAAATGTATTTATTCATTTCACTTTATTTAGTTATTTTAAGCATTTAAATTTAGAAGGGGGATTTTAGTTATGTAAAATTGCACTGAGATTAAAAAGCATTTGTTATTTATCTCTGCAGGTTTCAATTAAATTTCAGAAAAGAGTCACATGTTTCGCGTCTATTGGGTCAAAAACCTGCAGTGTGTTATTTTTCTCTGTCACTTATTGACTTAATTTAGCTCTTTTGATCTTTTTTTTCTTAGTCTCTCAAAAAGCCCTTAAAGCCTGAAGCTCGATCAGCACAGCTGGGACTGATGGATAGCTACACACACATTAACACACACATCAGAGTGAGATTTAAAAAAATATGATGCAAGAAATGTTTAAAATGGATGGTTGCTTTTGAATCCTGTATGTCTTATTATTTTTATATGGATTCTGATTGGAAAACTAATATTCAGAAAAGCTCTCCAACCAATCTGACTGAACTTGAACTATTTCAGAAGGACAAATCTGCTAACCTGTCTTTCTCTTGACATGGAACACTGGTGGAAATATACCGCGAGTAGACTGTGATTGCAGTAGTTTTACAAAGTAGTGACTCAAGAAGTTTTATTGACATAAAAATAATCTTGGCTTATCTCATTCTTTAGCAGTAATTAAACATGCACACATATCCAGAAGAGTCCCTGAGACACTGGAGGCCTTTTGATCCTCTTCTATAACACTCCCACTGGACAAGATGCACACAGGCACTTATGAGCCAACTTTAATGTGACTTTATGCCAAAGCTGTTGGAGGACAGCTGAGAAGTCCCATTGCACTGAGCGGCACTCTGTGCAGTAAGCTGCACAATAAGTCAGACCTGCATCCCTTCATAACCCACATTTATCACAGACCTGTGAGCCTCTTCAGCCTGGGGTAGAGAAAACACAAGAATTAAACTCCAACAGCTACGAAAGCTGCGCTCACTCTTGCTCATCATAATCTGCATAAACGATCAGACTGCATTTTATTGGGAGTTGCCGAACTCTTGCTTTCTACTACTTTCAATTTGGAAAGGTTTCCAGGCAACGACATGGAGCCCATAGCGGTGCCGAGAGAAGACAGAGGACGGAGGAACACTACTGAGGTAAACTCAGAATGTTACATTTTACACGGATAGTTTTCAGATAAAGTACTAGATCTAAGGTACATTTTCTAAAAACTAAGATTTCAAATAATTTGTTAATCCTTTAAAGTTAATTGTCCAGAAAAATGCTAAACTAAATTGTTCATTCTTTTTTCCCCCCCCCAAGTAGCAGGGTTTCTTGAGCTTTTTTCAAGTATTCTGAATTGGTTGTTCTACAGGTTTTCTAGGCATCTTTCAAACAAACAATAAATCAAATTTTATTTGTATAGCACCTTTCAGCAACAAGGCATTTCAAAGTGCTTTGCATCATAAAAGCAAAAAAATATAAAGTCATATTACATTTTGCCATCATTGCACATTAGATTATTGATTAATGTTTCATAATTATGTTTCAAAAGCAACTCTAAACAGGTGGGTTTTTAGTCTAGATTTAAAGAAACTCAGTGTTTTGGCTGTTTTGCAGTTTTCTGGAATTTTTTTCCAGATTTGTTGTGCATAGAAGCTTTAAAATATTTTGGGGACTTCAGCTTTTTTTTGTACTCATTTTACAGCCCATCTACCTAAATATGACTGCCTAGATTATAATGTAGATTGACTGAAAAGAAGAGGAAAGTCGACAAGTAGAACCAGAAAGGTCAGGTCTGAAACAACTAACTAATGAGAGTGACCTGTATCTAAAAGTTGTTCCTTTATCAAATTATAAAAACCTGACACGAGACTTTGTGACTTTGTGATTGTCAATGTATGTTGAAAATCACCATATTTTGCTAAATTACTAAATATTTTATGTAAACTGTGTTTTCCGACTTTTTCTTCAGATTTATAAAATGCATAAGCACAAATTGTGTCATTTCTGTTGTAACAAAGTTTCCAAAGATCAGCTATGGACCATTGTCAATAGAAGGTATGGTTTGTATCACAAAAATATGTGTGAGAGGAGGAGAAAGAGGGATACAGTTTTCTGAGAGGTCACTACACTCAAAACCTTTTTCTTGGTAATGTGTGAATGTGAATAGTATTGTACAGAGCCATTTTAGTGGTCTCTGGTATGTAACGCTACACACTGCCATCTATTGGATAACTAGCGTAAGTGCACAATAAATTTCCATCCCATATCGAGCCAGAAATCCCATACACTGCTTTAATTGATTTTTTGTGAACTGGAAATTTAAGTTAATCATATGTCCATTAAAGTGGACATCATGCATCACTGCTTATATTTACCTACTTGTTCTTTACAAATAGGAACATAGATACCTTGTTCACAGAGTATGAAGAAGAGAATTAGAAAACAACTCTCTCAGAAAAAAAAGGGATATAGAGGAATTAAGTTGAGGATTTGCTACCAGATTGCTCAAATGTAACAAGATTATACTTTTTAGAGTGGTCATGGTAGTGGTGGCCATGGTGTCAAAAAATTGACATTCAGTTTTTACCTTTTGTCATAAGTTATCAAAAACTAGATTTGCAGCCACACAGCCAAAGTTATACAAAGACATTAAAAATGTTCAGAAACCCTCAGTGTCTGTTAGAAAAACAATTGTTAAATTTCTTATATTTCCACTGTATAGCTGGTGTGGTGCACAACTTCATAAAGGCTCTGGTGATACAGAGCTGTATTTTGCATGGTGGGTTTTTTGCGTCTTTGATGTATTTACAAGACATAAAACATGTGCATCCATGTTCTACTTTCTATTTCAGGCAGCTGATGCTCAGAGTCTGCGCCAAAAATTGGAGAGGTGCACAGTTGACCCCGATCATTTACTTGGGATTGTGGGTATTGTAGGCACCGTTCTCAACCTGCTGGTGGTGGTGTTGGTGTATATCTACACCCCTGTTTAAAGAGTACAAGGAAACACTTACATAAGTAGATCTACTGATGGCTTGCAGTACATTTTCTTGTATTAGAAGGTTGTTCAGCAGATGTTTGTAATTGTGACTGGTCATTTTAATCTACTGTGTCTTATTCAAACATCAGTTTAAAATTGGTGTGTATTTAGTGAATTGTGAATGCGCGAGATTCAAAAGTCGTAAACATGATATACTGTGGTGATATTTAATAATGTAACAGCACTTGCAACAGCACATTTTGTTTGATCTGCAGTTTATTTTAATGTCTCTTTATGTGAATGTTTCTTGGTCATTTCCTGAAGTTTTGTATTATGATGTTTTTGTGGGTATCAATTTTGTTTGATTTTTAGCTTAGGATTTTTTTTTTTTAAGCAACAATATTTATCTACCCTAGAAGTCTCTTCTGAAAAACAAAAATAAATACATGATACATTCAACCCACAAACAAAAGGAAACTGAAAACCTGGACAGAATCCATGGAAATCAGAGACTAATATTTTAATTATAATCCTTCAGGTTTTAAATATACAATTTATTCTTTAAAAAATGTACTTTTTTTGCTCTAAAGGAAGAAAAAAAATAGCATGTTCGGTTAAATTTCTATTAACAAAGCTACATACAGCCACTGTCAGTTAAATACAACAAAAGGCAACTTACAAACACGTTTTACTTTTATATGCAGGGACAGTTTGCATCCACTTAAGCAAAACAATATACTGTTCCTCTTTGTGTCTCATTCTGAAATTACTAAATGTATATGTGTGTATGATGCTGTTTGAAAATATGTCATCATTTCAGTCAGTTGCAATGCATTGATTAGGGTGTAGGTGAAGTTAAACCAGGACTGATATTAATATCAGGCAGTATTTGGCAGCTGGTGATAATGTCGATCTTCTCGGACACGGCTTTCAGATCCTCCAGAATTAATCTGATACTGTGGGAAGCGTTGATGATGGCACTCTGGGATGTATTCAGCTGAGATGTCACACTGTGGACCTAATTTACAAACACAAAGTTAACCAATGAACTGAGAAGGTACTTCTTACTGTATGGAAAGACATTCTGTCAGCTCTAAGGTTCATGTCTGCATTGCATGTCAGAACTTTTACTTTATTAAACAAAATAATTCCTATCTCTGGGAGAATTTCGTTGGAAGTAATCTTTTATTTTGACCAGCATGTTTCTTCTGATTGAAAGAAATATTAATGTTTTTGGAGTGGGCCAGTCAGGGTACCGACTTGAATCTGATCTCAGCTGAAGATTAGGGTGATGGCAAAGAGGCCTTCCAACCTCAAAGGCTGTTACGAGTTAATTACTAAAGAACATTCATTAAAATGCTAGTGGAAGCAGAAAAAGCTGGTCAGCAAATACAAGAATGATATGAATGTTATAATGCCAAAATAGATTTTTCCGGTAATTACTGCAGTTATAAGTATTTTGTGATGCACCATTTTTGCATGTAAAGTTAAGAATTATTTTTTTCTTATACATAATTGTCTTATTTTGCTTTATTATCTTTTGAGAGATACCTGTCACATTTCCTATCAAAAACAAGTTAAATCAAAAATATTCTACATCTTTATAAATTAGGTGTGGAATTGCTTCATCTAAATTAGATGACAGATTATATCAGAAGTGGTGCAACAGAGAAGAAAGACTTTAGATAACTATTAAGTCAAGCATTGACAAATTATTGGTTCAAGTAGAAACACAGCATACCTCCTTACAGGCACTGCCGTAAACCTGTCGGACCCTCTGCCCCACATCAGTATACAGCCGGCTGTTGGACTCCTGCAGCTTCTGCTGTAGAAGGGTATCTCCTGCTAACAGAATTATAAACAGAGCAGGGACTGAAACTTGACAGCTACCTAATAGATAAAAACAATCAAACAAGAAATTTTAGTGGACAAAGACCTTCTAAGTTTGCGTGATATGATTAGGTTAATAACATACAAATATGTAAAGTTGGTAATAGATCTTTTGTTTCATTGTTATTTGTCACAAATAAAGTTCTATGAAATTAATCAGATATTTATGTCCTTTTTGAAGTTGTCCTTCCACATACAATGCCATCGACATGGTGGTATCTGTAAAAATTAATTTACCTTCTGCAATAAATAATTGCAGAAAGTAAACCCCAATAGTTCTGTATCAGTACCATTACACCACATTGTGTAATGAATTTTTAAATATCAGATAGGAAACTTATCATATACTCTTAAATTTATTGAAGGAGACAGTGTCTTTGTGCATCAACACAGAGCTGTGTGTGTGTCCTCACCATAAGGCTTGTGTGAAGGGCTCGGTCTGTCTTCTACTATCGACTGCACATCGGGGTTGTCTCTGACCACAATAAGAGGGGGCAGCTCTCTCTTGAGTATCTGAGCACCTTCCATTACAGAGGATCTGACCGCCTGCTGCGGATCATCTTCACTGTCTGTCTCCGAGGCTTCCCCAGGAACCTGACAGCATCCATTAAACGCATTATAAAAAAATAGAGCTCAAATTCTCAAAGTGTATTTGTATTTCTATTTGCTAACCTTGGCTCCTCCTGCGGTAGTTTGGTGAGAAGTTAGAGAAGTGATGTAGACTTCATCATCGGAGTCCGTTTCAGAAGCTTCCCCCTGCACCACTATCGGGTATCTGCTGCTGGACATGGCTGGAAACACAACAAAACAACATTGGATGGGCAGCGAAAGGACTCAATTTGAATTTGTCACTTCATTGTAAATAAAAGAATGGGGGTTTTGCATTACACAATGGATATATGAGCAGAATCAAATTCAGAAAATTTCCAACCTTTCCTGTCGAAAACAAATCACATGAGCGAGGAAGTCGCTTGCTTTCTAAGGTCCAATGACATCGGATACAGGAAGCGCATGAAAAATACGCTTTGTATTTTGATTGGCTCCCTGGTATATTACAGAGGTTTGTGTATCACGCCGGCGTACTCGGAAGCTACATTTAGATGTGAACCTGCTGTTTATCTGGTATCAGGGAGGCTGTTCAATCACTATATTATTTTTATTACTTACCTTGTCTTTAGTAGCACAAAAAGGGTTCTTCTCCTGTTGATAATCCATATAAATGAATTAAAGTACCTTTAGCTTCGCCTGCATTTTTTTTTTTTTACGGAGTGCCCTGGCGGATATATCGAGTGCAACCTGAGAAGCAGAAGTAGGCTAGCAGAGTACGGGAGGTTTGACAAGTAAGCTAATATAGTGAAAATTTGAATCTAATGCTATATTTGTAGTGGTTAATTTCGATAAGTGATCCTTCTATTGTTTTTTTTTTTTTCTCTACTACGTTTTCGTATATATCTCATTCTGTTATGCTAAGAAATATTTCATTACCGGTTGCTAACCAAATCTAGCTAGCTAATACTAAACAGAGGAACAGGATTTTAATGTTTACAGCTGATTTTCTTAATGTCCCATCCTTTCATAGAGCTTTATGTTAATTTTAAGTGTTTTTGCAGAATGGCAGACGACTCCTTGTTTGAGTTTCTCCATATGGAAATTGTTTCGCACATTTTCAACGAGCAGCAGTCGAGTAAAGGAGAGCTGGACAACAAGGTCTGTTTATTTACAAACTTGAGTCAAATTGTTTTTCTGATGTAGAGAAAGCCTGTAAGCAATTGCATATATCTAATCCATTAATATATACAAAAATAAAAATAAAAACTTGGATAAAATTTAAAGCTGCAAAATTAGCAAAACACAAAAAATATGATACTTAAATTACTTTTGGGCATGTTGGATACTAATACATACCAAGTAATTGTCTGTCTTCTCTCTAAATTCTGTGTAGCACAAGTTTAGCATTTACAATACCATATTACAAGATATTTTGTTGCATTTTTTTAACCAATTCACTTGTATGTCTATATATTATTGCACCCAAGGACAGAGCGGCATGTATTTCTCTCTTAGAAGCGATGGGCTTCAGGGTGGGACAAGGTCTCATTGAGAGGTAGGTGATATTTCTAATAAGGGATATTTAACAGTGGATGCATATCCGACCACTGATCTCCCTTCTAAGATGTATACGATTTGATGTTTGCTTGCAGGCTGACACGGGACACCCCCAGCTTTAAGGATGAGTTGGATATTATGAAGTTTATTTGTAAAGACTTCTGGACTAAGGTTTTTAGGAGACAAGTAGATAACCTCCGGACAAACCATCAGGTAAAATATTGTTGAAAAAATCTGGTTCACAGAGAAGAGCAATGATTAAATTTAATTTCATTTATGGTGCTGAAGACAGTGTCAAACGAGACACTGCTTTGTAATATTTTAATATTGACATACAGAAAGCAAAGCTTCCAATTCTGCCCAAGGTTCCTATAAATGACAAACAGCATTTGAATTAAAACCAAAACCCTGCAAAGTTCTTCTTTTAAAAGGTTTTTTATTAAAAAATCAAACAAAAAAAACTACTGTTAGAATGTTAACAATTCTAGAAATGTGTGTGTTTCAGAAGAGCATTAGCAAATGTGAATGTCCAGAATAAAATATAGCGCAGTCTAACCATGTATTTTACACCACAGGGAACCTATGTTCTACAGGACAACAAGTTTTCTTTACTGACTCAGTTTTCCAGTGGGAAACAGTATCTGGATCAGGCCCCCAAGGTACAGAATTATCACCTTGTACACTCAAGTAGATGTACACTGCAGTTAACTTTAAATCTAACATAAACAGGCAGATAAAATGTTTATGACACGCAGCTTATGAAAACAGTTTGTTTTGGTTAAACTGTAGCTGATCAATCTATTCTGTTTCCCAGTATCTTGCTTTTTCTTGCGGTGTGGTGAGAGGAGCTCTGTCTAACCTTGGGCTGGAGAGTGTGGTGACAGCTGAGGTCTCCATCATGCCGTCATGTAAGTGTCCAATACATGACTTCTATTCCTATGTGCAGGACTAAGGTATAATATTTTCACAGATTCCAAGCGGTAACTAAAATGGTTAGCTACAGCAACTAAAACTCACAAGCAACTAAATTGCTTCTGAGTTGTTTTTTAGACAGGTAATGGTTCTAATTATAAGCATTAATCAAGTAACATAACACCTCTGGATAAAAACCTGATTAATGATAGACTAGGATGGACGACCTGTTCACCATGTTGGCTTCATCAGCTGATACATAGCTGTCTGATAAGTTTGTATAATGCTATCTAATAAAAGGATGTAAAACGGTTATAATAATTTGCCCAGAATTGAACCTTGTGGAACATCACAGGTTATGAAAATTGATTTAAGAGATGTACTCTGAGATAACAGGCAGTATTATTAGGGGGGAAAAAAACTGACACTGTATTTTTTCTCTCTAACTGTGCAATTTGAGAAAAAAAGTTTAGTTTTTTTTTTTAACAGATGACTTGAATAAAACTTGAACTGATTTTATTTGTTTTTGTGAATGTTGTATGTTTTTTCTCTGCAACGGCTTCACAATGTTAGAAAATTTTGCGCTGGTGGTAATATTGGTAAATATTATGATGAAAATACCAGTTGCCATTTTCTTCTTTCCTCTTCTTCTCATTTGTGTTTCCATCACTCTGTGACCTTCAGCATTTTGGACAATGTCAATAATTTCCAGTATGAGACTCTGTTGCTGTAAGACTCTAACAGCAGCAGTAATATTACTTTACTGTGAAAACACAGCTTCATAATACTTGAAAAATATTACTGCACTCCAAACAGTCCTGTGTGATATGAATATTGCACCATATTTGAGATTTATTATACAGTCCTAATAGCCAGAGCGTGCAGCCTGTTTAGTGAAACCTTAAGGTCAACCATATCTGATGTTTTGCTAAGATCAACTAGTGCATTTTGGAACAAGCGTCATTAACCAATCATTGTCCCCTAAAAAGTCTCAGTGGAGTGCTACTTTAACAGGCCTGACTGATAAGACTTAACCAGGATAAACATGACAGTTTTAAATGAGACCACTGGAGGTCAGTGTGTGTCTCATTGAAAAAAGAAATAATTACTGCTGCTACAGGATAAATGTGCACTGACTGATCAGTAAGCCCAGATCATCCCATTAACTGTGCCGACCATTTTTGTTACTTTACTTTTGTGTAGATTATAATAATGGTTCCCTTTTTTTGCCTTTTGTTTTCCTAGGTAAGTTTCAGGTGGTCATCCAGAAGCTGTGACCCAGTTGCCTTGGTTGCCGCGGTACACATAAATGGTGCCAACGTGTTGGGAGGAATGTACCTTTATTTCCACTGATCATAACGGACATTGGAATATAGGATCACAAATGGGTCAACTCAGATCCTCCAAACTGCTGTTTGGACTTCAACAGCCCACTTTGGAGGTGCACTTTTGGTTTTGTGCATTTTGTTTTTCTCTTTTTTTTTAATTTTTGAAATGCTTGTCCATTTAAACTGTGTAATATAAAAAGTTATCAGTTCTTGTGTAAAGTATTTTTGGGGGAGGCTGGCACTGATTGGTCAGCTAAATGTTAGAACAACTTATCCAGTGCATACTTCTGTCTAAACATTCATAATTTGTAAAAGCTTGCTTCAATGAACTAACTAGGAAAGCCTTGCTTGGGAACAAAACTGCTGGACCCAAATATTAAATGTAAAGAGTTGTTTATCAGCAGATGTAGTGAAAAACCAAACAAAAAAATAAATAAATAAAGCCAATTCTATAACTAGTGTGTCAGGAATTCCTCCTATATTTTGTTCCCTGATTGTCAAAGTTAATGTAAACCTGATGCAAGTTTAGAACATCACTTGAATTTCTAATGAAGCTTAAACAGCAAATTGTTTGCTAAATGTTGGATGCTGTTGGTGTATCTGGCCAGTTTGTGAACAGATCAGGTATGAAAAAAAAACACATGGCAGAACTGCATCCATGTCTGGTGGTTTTTTTTTGTTGTTTTTTTGTCATTTTGCCTCTCTGCAATCAATTAGTAGTAATTTGGATTCATGTTGCTGGCACAGGGTTGAAATGGAATTAGATCTTGTGTCAAGAGTACATTAAAATGTATAATTAGAATCAGATCTTGTTTGTTGGTGACCCTGATCTTCTAAACTGATTGACTCTTATTCTACAAGCACTACTTCTACCAAATACTAGATTTGCAATGCTGACCTGATTTCATGTGTATATACGTTTTCTCAGTTGGCTGTAAATCATGTTTGTAAAGTTATTTCTTGAACTGCATTATGTTCAATAACGATGTGTTTGTTCTCTGTTCAGTCATAGGGTCTTAAAACAAGACTTCCCTATGTAAACTTAATAAAACTGTGTTGTAATAAACAATGCACTCTATGAAAATCTTGTCTTGTTTGGTAGAGGAACTCAAACTACATTCAAAAAATCTTTTGAAAGCAGTAGCCTCCTTAAGCCACCAGATGGAGACACAGGACAATCATTATTACACGTTTGAGGGTTTTCTTTATTCACGTCTCAGTTTTACTTTACACAAATACTTGTGTTCCTCATCATATATGTTTGCTGAAGACAACAATTTTTTTTTTATTAAAGGAGAGTAATACCAGATGTGCTCCTGTCAGGTTTTCCATCAGCAACATAAACATTCCCCAAAGGAGATTTGGTTTGGTTCTAAGGAGACAGAGGCATACGGGACGCATACTTAAAAATTTCCAGTTTCAGTGAAGAGTAATGTATTCTATTGTTATAACTCATAAAATGATATTTTTGCTTGATAGGTTTATGTTCTGTAAGATGGCCAATGCACAATTCAGGGTTTTAAATATGATCTAGTGAATTGTGAAGATTTTAAGCCTTGTTTCATTCAGTTTGTATTTTTTAATTGTATGTGTGGATGATAAAGATTTTATTGCTTGACTACCTCTTTATTCTCAACACTTTTGTCTCAAACTGTTGTGTTCCCCTGTTAGAACATCTCAGAAACAAGTATGCTTAAGCTATCTAAAGTTTTCAAGAGAAGTTAAGGAAAATTGCTGAATGTGCCATAGTTATTTTTCACTTGTAAATCTGCACAGTTTTAACGTAACCCTTATGAAACTTTTATTCAACCATAGGAATCCAGAGGAGGAGAAAAAAACAGACTAGGAACCTCAGTTAGTTGTCTGTATTCCTATGCAGCTAAGCTCAGTCTTTTTCTGTTCGTTGCAACCCATTAAACAGCCCAAAATCCTCTCTTGAGAGGAGGAAAATAATCAGGAGGAGGGATTAGAGACAGACTGAGAGGGGGGTAGAGTTTTAGAAAGTTGGTGGAGGAGGAGATTAGCAGAGTGGGCAAAAAAGAAAAATAGATGGAGAAAATGGAGAGCCTGGAAGGAGGCTGTAGGGAGAAGAAAGGAAGAAAAGAGACTTTCATTGGAGGTCCTTGGAAGCAGAGAGCTAGGAGAAGGAAACAGAAAAAGGTGACAAAGGTGTAATAATGGTCTTCAGGCAGTGTTTCCTTTCACCTGCAAACAAATTCCTCTGCTGAAAAGTAGGGTTATATGGAGACTGATTCTTCCAGTGAAACTGAGGGACAATAGTTACAGCTCAGCAGGGACATTTTGTGTCCTTTTCTACATGTCTTTTTTCCCCTCCCTTGTGTCGCCCAATAGCCTCAGAAAGGAGCCTGAAAGTAGGGGGCTCAAGAGCTGCGCTCAGAACAGTTCATGTTTCTGTAACTAAAGTTCACCAGACAAGTACATAGAAATATGCTGTCCAGACTGAAAAATTACTCATCACCTGTTTATTTCTGACAACAAGGAGCGTGCATCTCCCTTTAAAAGATTAGGGTTTTCTTGACTGTATTATGGGTAACAGCTCTCTAGTTCAAAACTTATTGAACCCCTTATATTGAGTAGAGGTTTCTCTTCATAGACTCTCTTGAACTCCCCTAAATCTCTTGTTTGATAAATTGTGACTGCTTCACTGAGTCCTTCACTTTTCAAGAAGCAAGAAAAGGTGAGACACACAGAAACGTCCTGGTTGCATAAGTGATTTCCCCCTGAAACTACTACTTTGCTACATCACCTATTTAAATCATGTTCAGCAATCAGACTTTTATAGTTAACAGCTGCCATCAATTAATAGTGACACAAATAAAGCAGAGGTCACCAATCTCCAATATTGCCCATATATCTGGACTAAAGAGTACAGTCTTGCATTTCAAACAAAACATCCAGATCTTGCTAAAGTCTCCCAAAATCTTGTGGGAATTTTGGTTATCACTTCTATTAGGATAAACTGCTACTACTGTCACCATCATTGACTGTCAAAAACACAAGTTTGACACAACTGTGAAGGTTGCCAAAAACACACTCTACCCACAGTGAACCATGTTGGTGACGGGTATCATGATTACTTTTTTTCAGAAGGAACTGGGGTTCTGTCAAAGTGTGAAATCATTACCAGATCTAGACACAAATAAGCTTTGACAAAAAACAAAAACAAACAAAAAACAAACTAATCGTCCAGGTGAGTGCTCGAAAGCTGAACATGAAGACAGATTTTTATAGCCTCTCAACAAACCTTCAAAAGAATAAACAGAAGAAAAAATTTAGTTGTCTTCACAATCTGAGCGATTTGACATCAAACAGCATCAAAAACCAAAAAATCATGGTCTGACATAAATTTGTTATAAAGGTATTACTATTAAACTTTACCTGTAATAACATAAAGCTACATAATTTTTAATGTTTACTAAGTAATACTTTGATAACAAATTCATGTCAGATCATGATTTCTTGGTTAATGTCAAGTTGTCCTAACAAAGACATTTTGAATAATGTCAACTTTGTATTAAAAGTGTCATTATTTACCAAATGACACGTTATGACAACAATCATAAAGACTTACTCATGTTCATGACTGGTGTTATGTCATGTTTATGACGGTGTCATGACAGTCTTATTCACAATCCATCAAATAATGTGCTACCTTGCAGAGTTGCACTAACAAGTCCTCACACACGCATATTGCTGGGCTTAATTTGCATTATCTCATGGGAAGACACAAAGTTTCTTCCTCTCAAACTCTCCCACAACTCTTTTCTCGCCAGTTTTCATCTTCCCCCACCCTTACCTTTTTTTTCCCCTTTCTTATTTCATTCAACGTTTTCCACTCATGCATGGCGGGATGCTCAGGCTCACAGACACACAAACACAAACTTTGTCTCTTTGGCCCATATGTTGACCTGTGGTGGACCTGAATGCAGCCATCTGCCTGCCTTTCCTCTGTCCCGCAGCGCAGGAGTGTGGGATAATGTCTCTAGGAAACAATGCCACATACCCATACAAGCACACACATGCCTCTAAACCCTGCACAGCTAACCAATCACTCCCAGGAAGGCCAACCCATCTGCTGTTGTAGAGACTAGATAATAGAGCTTGAGTGTGTGCATGTATGAGGAAAAAGTAAAGACTTCTTGAGTCAGTAATGAGGATCCTTAAGAAGACCGTTCTCTTATTTTATCTGAATGATAAGCACCTATACATTTTAGACATTTTGTGCCGAACATGACAGAGGCTTACTCTGCCATGTTCTAACCAAAAAAACCTGAAAACTGAAAACTAAACAATCTGCAACCATGTTTTGGTCATTAGTCTAGAGAAGACTAAACTAGGTCAGCTGAGCAGGAAGAAAGTGAAAAGGTGTGTAAGTGGCAATAATATCAGAAAAAAAAAACATTTTACACATCCTGAGCTTCTCTGTGTTTTGTTATGGTAAAATCACATTATTTTTGGATATTATGTTAGAAGCCATCAGAGACAAATGCATAATTGTGTGTAGGAACGGCTGAGTTACATGGCTTTCCAAAGTGTTTACATGTCAAAATCTGATAGGTCTTCATCTGTTTAATATCTTCTACAGTATATCTACTCTTTAATCTGATACTCCTATTGAAAACTATTGCGTTCGATATATGTTCCACCTGTGGGTAATGAATCTTCAGTATAAGCAGCTTTTTCTGTGAAGACCTCAGGAGAATATTAATGAACAAACGACATCATGAAGATCAAGGAATATAGCAGAGAGGTTGTGAAAGTTGTGGAGAAGTTAAAAGCAGGTTGTAAAACAGAATCCCTGGGCTTAAAGCACAGTGCAGTCATTGGGAAATGAAAGAATGGCACAACTAAGCAAGTAAACTAATTGGCCGGATAAAGAATGTATTAACCAAAGAACAGCCTTGAGGCCCCTGGAGAGGCTAGAAAAGCTGCAGAACTCCTCTGCTCAGTTGGAAAAGATTGTTGATATGACAGCCATTAATCATGCAATCTGCAACTGGAGCTTTAGTTCATTGTGCTGAAGAAAAAGGCATTCAATATGGTAAATCCCAGAATTTTACCGAAACTCTCACCTTACACTTCTGCAGGAAAAAATATTCCTCTCTGGTTTTATAATTATTCTTATCAACAATTTCTTGTAAGTCCTGGGATCCAACAAAGATCCATTTTGGGGACATTTATTTCTTGAATATAAAAATAATTTGTCTAATCCAATGCATTACTGTTTTTGTTTCCTGTACTTCTTGCTGATGATAGCAATTTATTTTAGTTGTAAAACTTTCCTCAGCTATCATCACTAAACTATTGCTTATTTGGAAACTAATTGAAGTTTAATCAGTTTCTCTTGATCTATTAAATCTAAACTGTACATCCAGTTCTTCTCTCTAAACTGGAAGTTATTCAGTATGGGATGTATCATTTTCTGGTTTTCTCGGTGTGTTGATGGAAAAAAAAAATATATATGTTTGAAACATAATTCTCATTTTATTTCACATAAATTATTCCAACTTTTTAAAATCTTTAGTGTTATGGTTAACAGCTCCACTGTGAATTTATCTATCTAATAGTCAAATATTAAATAGGGAGCTACCTGTCATATCCATTATTTAACTGTTTTACAAAAATACGAAATTATTTGCACAATAATTCACACAATCATCCAGCCAGACGTAGAAAACATCTTTTTATAATTTAATTGTATGACAACTCTAAAGGCTGAAAAGAGAAACTCGTCCATCTGCTGAACTTTCTACACTGAACTGCAGCATCTCAGTTCAGTGGCAGTTCCACTGCATACGACCAAGAGTCATGAGGTCAGCATACGAAATCATCTGGGCTTAACCCCCATCTGTTCAAGAACTCCTTATTGGCAGAGCAGATCTGCCAAGATCATAAAAGATTTCACTCGCACTGCACATGGTTTGTTTTAACTTCTATCCTCTGGAAAACGTTACAGCAGTGCAGAACAACCAGGTTTAACAGGATCTTGTTCCTCCATCCCAGGCCATCACAAAACTAAACTGTTACATTTCTGTACATTCTTTATGCATGTTTTATATTTGAACTTTTTGAACACATGGGTTTAAATGACTCAAACTTACTGTTGCCATCTTGTTAATTTGGTTACTCGCTGCTTTATTACAAGTTTATACTCGTGCAGTATAACAAAACGAGTGCAATACCACTATCATGTGAACGATGTGCAATATTTCCTTTCTCATTCAAATAGGCTGTGTTTTATATAATGTATGTTGTAACATTCAGCTATGTTGTATAGTATGAATAAGTTTACCAATCTTAGCAATATTCTTCTTTCATTCATTGGTTTATTTTTTTCATTACATATTTTTTCACCAATTTGAAGATTTCAAGTTGTAGTTTTTTAGTTACCTCAGGTGAATCTCACAAAAAACTGTTTGGCGTCTTCTTGTTTCACTTTCTTTCATAGAATAAAGAAAGCCAATGCTGAAAGAAACCCACAAGATAACACGTTTGTCTTTGCATGCAAAGAACAGAAAGCCTGTGGAAGAAGGTGCTCAGCTAAAAATGACAAGAACATAATTCTTTTTTGTTGATATACACCATACATACAACATATGATGAGGTGTAAAACAAAAATCATACCCATTATGAAACAAGGTGTTGGCAACAGCATGCTGTGGGAATGCTTTTCTTAAACAGAGGCACGAAAGTTACACTGTTAGCCTCAAAGAAAACCTATGGGATCCATCAAAAGATTTAATGTTGGGGAAGATGTAGAAATCCCTGACAAAAATTTTTTTTTAAATTTGCGGAGTTACCAGAGACAAAGAGCTAAAAGATAAAACTGCAGCAAAAAAAGCTTTCCACATATTGACTCATATATAGTGAATGCAAATTAATATTGTGCTGTTATTTATATTGGGGGACACCATGTACCACTTTTCTATCTGCTGACACATAAACAATCTTTTGTGAACGAACTACAGAAGCTCAGTAGTAAAGCATTTGTAGGTACATCTAAAACTTAAGTGGACTCAAAGTGAGTATTTGGTTATCGTTTTAAAATGTCAAGATTAACAGTTAAAAACCATCATGGTTATCCTCTTCACCAACTATCCTTTTCAACTTGTGCACTTCTTACTTCATATTTGCACTTTGGCAAGAACAAGAATGTAACGTGTGTGCTAACTGCATATCTTACCTTTAAAAGTTCAAGCAATAGTATTAAAAAGTTCAAACATGTCTCACCACAACATTTAAGCAAAATGTATTTAAAAAGAAAATCTTCTAAGAATGAAATGTTCAAAGAATCAATCTTTTGTGCTATATGCTCACAGACAACTTTATAATGTGACCAACAGTGGTGAGCACAAAGAAAAAAGTCAGTCAACTAAAAATCTAAAATTTAAGACGATACAAATTTTCATTCTTAATCTTTATATTTTAACCTAAACCATTCGTGGTCACTGGAGAAATGCAGTCAATACTGACAACAGATATGACAGTTAAGTCATTTCCTGCTTCCTTCCTTCCTTCCTTCCTGCTGCACCTAAAAACCAGTGAATGGCTGCAAGTGCATGCAGTCTGCAACAGTCAAAACACATGTAGATTATGCAAAAAGATGGAGCAAACGGAAATCATACGTTCTGCCTCATTAGCATATCTGTTAAGTGAGAAACAAAGAAACAGCAAACTATTTTAAAAAAAGAAAAACTTTATTTTCAGTAGAAAAAGGCAGAAGAAACCCAAATATATTAAACTCGATACAAGCATTAACTGAGAAGTCCTCTATAAATACGTTAAAATAAATTAAAGAAATTAATTTACTAAAGATGTTCACCTTTATCTCTAAACAGGTCTCAAACTTGTCGACGAAAAAGGCAATTCTTAAATAGACCAGGAACATCACGACGCCTGTTCGTCTAACCAACTACTGTAAACACACACACACACACGCACACAAAAAAATAAAATAAAAAATCACAAAAAAAAAAAAAAAAATTAAATACAGCCGAGTAATGTTTCTAGAACACTAAGCATACGTACTCTAAAACTCTACAGTATGCCGGATCTAATTCAGTAAGGCAACGGACACATTTCAAGTGGATCTTATCAGAACAGTAAGAAGCCGTAACAGCAAGGATTAACACCGAATGATGGAGAGATGCAACAAGACGAGAATCACTAAAACATTTGATGAAGATGTAATGGTGCACCTGTGGATGAGAGCAAGAAAGGAAAAACAAAACAAAGACTCACTAATAGCAATGTCTGTGTCAAAGATCAATTCAAAAACACCATCAGCATCTAAAATGGGGGTGTTTGACGAGAACCATTAAGAAGGATTTGATTTAAATGTGTAATAGTCAAATGCCAACAGCTGGCATCTCGTTTATGCTTCAAACTGTAGCTTAGACTTGCTGGTTAGGCATGCAACTAGCGCCCACGAGCTGGCAACGCATACCAAGACAGTTTGAATTAATGCTTCTGAGAAAAAAGGTTGAGACTCACCTCCATTTCCATCTCTCCAAACAAATCAGAATCTTGGCTCAACAATGTAACGGGACTCAATAAAAACATTACAGGCACATCGTTTAAAAGAAAAGAAAAAAAAAAAAAAAAAAAAAAACAGACAACCCTCTGACTTACAGGTTTAAGGCCAGTAATATAAACATAACCTCAGACTGCACATTTACAAAGAAAAAAAAAAAAAAACCTATTTCACAAGCTTATAAACAACACTGGGTACAGTTATTGGAGCAAACTCCTGAACATTGGCCACCGTTAGTTCAACCGTAAGTAGGAAGTCTGAGCTGCAGAAACATGTCCTCTTTGGCTTTGTCACATACTGCAAACCATTCATAAAACATTTAGACAAGTGAATGATTGTGCAGTTGAGCAAATCAATCGTATCGCACTGATTTGGCTTTTTTGTTGTTTGTCTTCATGGCACATATAAACTATTTAGGTAAAGAATAAAAGCCCATTTGTTGATGTAAAACTACTACGGTGATATGTATTCTTTAGTTTAAGCATCAGTGTGGCTTGTGCGTGTTGGGGTAATAATTTAGCCACATAAATCTACACAGGGAAATCTCTATAAAGTGTTTTGAGTCTGCCATCAAGTCCTCGTCTTCTTTAATGCCACACAGTTTGTAAAGAACGTCTTCTGTGTCAGTCAGGTGAAAATATACTGAGGTTAAAGGTGAGAACATTTCATTTCAAAGATCTCTGCTGCTTTTAGGCAGAAGCCAGCAGCAATCTTATGGAACAGAGAGCTGGCTGAACACCGCCAAGCGCTTCCCGTTGCTGTCGTTGCTCCCCCCGCATGAGTCGGAGCTACTGAGGGAGCTGGTGGAGCTGCCGCCGTCCTGATCCTGATCGGACAGGGAGGTAAAGGACAGAGAGCGGGCGCCAAGCGACCCCAGGAGATGGTCAGTGCTGCTGGGGCTCTGCTGGAGGGAGGGTGAGCTGGTGGGAGACAGTCCACTGGGGGAGTAGCCTGAGTCGGGGGAAGGCAGGAAGTGGGAGCGCAGGTCGGTTTGGGCAACGTGGCCCGCTGAGGGCTGGCACTGCTGGACGCCAGACGCCTCGAAGGCGGAGTCCATCTCCAAGAAGGCGCTGGAGAGGAAGTCGGTGATGTCGGCACAGGAAGCAGGAGAGCCTGATGAGCCGCATGTAAATGAGGCGGCGGTGGAGGCAGGGGGAGGAGTGTGGCCAGTCAAGACTGACTGGAGGACATGCTGAGGAGCGGAAGGAAAGCCAGCGAAGCTAAAACTCTGCCGGATCAGAGGCGGCCTGTGAGAGCGCAAGGACGAGGAAGAGGAGGAACCTGCTGGCTGGTGAGAAACGTTAACGGTGGAGGAGAACGACGAGGATGAGCGAGCAAAGGCGGGTTTCTTCTCTTCCTCGCTGTTGTGGATAAAGTGACAGCGGATCCCGTAAGGGCAGAAGCCGATGGTGTGAAAGGTGCGACAAGGCTCCGTCTTGTATTTAGGATGCCTGTTTAGATCACGTAGCTCTTCCGGGCCGTGGGCGAACTGGCACTTCCCGCCGTACTTGCACAGGCCGTTCTCTGTGAAAGATCTGCAAAGTTCGGTTTTGTAGCGTGATGAGGAGCTGGATGATGAAGAGGCAGCGGCAGCTTGTAAGGCAGTGGGGCTCATGTCGCTTTGGGACGTCTTCAGTTCAGTGCTGGGCCAGTCTAGGCTTGTTGCCGGCAGGCTCCTCGTCTCCACCAGGCTGACAGAGCGCTGGGAGAGAAAACCAAACTTTCCCCACTGGTTGGAGTTAGCAGCAAGCTGGGAGGGCGACGGGCTTTCTGATGGCTGCCCCCATTGGCTGGAGGCCAGAAACAGGCCGTCTGACGAATCAGCAGGGAGGCTGGACAGAGAGAACGAGGAGCTTCTGCACAGATCGCTGGCGTAACCCGGAGAAGTCATGGCCAGGTTCACAGAGGGAGGCGGTCTGTTCTGCTCTCCAAGGTCAAGACTGAGAAAATGCTGAAAAAAAAAAAAAAAAAAAGGGGGGGGAGAAACGTGTTAAATAATTTTACCACATTACTCCTACTTTGACTCTGTTTAAAATCAAGCTTTCTGATTTGAGGCAGTCTGAATGGTCTGGGCTGCAGATACTTGCAATTTTGTTTTTGTTTACTTTTACCCAAAATGATTTCACACAAAAGAAGCAGACCTAAATTTAAAATCAGTTCCTTACATTTACAGCTGCACTCAATCCTTTTGGAAATCATTACGTAGGGTTTCAACAGCAAAGCGTCCTTGATGTACACAATTCACTCAGCCACAGATCAGTTGGTACATTTCCAATTTTAACAAGAATCAGCAGGTCAAAAGCATAAAAACCTGAAGGGTAGATATGTCACTGTATTTTCTTAATATGCATTTAACTTAACCAGCTGGGTACATTTACTAATCAAAATGAAGAGTGTGAATGGCTGACCGTTGTGTGCATTAGCTTATTAAGTTATAGATAAAATGTTATATTTAATTGATTATGTACAGGCATCCAGCCTTTTGCAAACACACATTTTCCTTCCACTCAACTTTTCATTGCTATGCTTGCATCATGGCAATTACCTTTTAATGCGTTTCACACTTTGTTTAGACTCAAATTTCTATGATAAAAATCTTGATTATAAATGCAATGCATTTTCTAATTTTGCCAAGCATTTTGCCAAATTTAGACTTTTTATTATTAACTGCAAACCAGAATTGGCAAAATGTATATGGGTAAATATTTGAACTGTATCAATTTGCGATTTTTAAAAAATTAAATACTAAAACCAGAGATTTCTCAATATTCACCTTTAGTTCTATATAAAAACTTAGTGAAAATGTTACTGTTCTCATTTGACATTTAGAGGATAAACACTTTTACTCAGAAACCAGTTCATCGCTGTAGATTAAAAGACTTTTATATTGCTTTAAATTAATATTCCTATAAAGTAAATATTTGCGAACTTTTTGGATTTTTATTCAAAAAGTTGCTATGCTTGCATCATGGCAATTACCTTTTAATGCGTTTCACACTTTGTTTAGACTCAAATTTCTATGATAAAAATCTTGATTATAAATGCAATGCATTTTCTAATTTTGCCAAGCATTTTGCCAAATTTAGACTTTTTATTATTAACTGCAAACCAGAATTGGCAAAATGTATATGGGTAAATATTTGAACTGTATCAATTTGCGATTTTTAAAAAATTAAATACTAAAACCAGAGATTTCTCAATATTCACCTTTAGTTCTATATAAAAACTTAGTGAAAATGTTACTGTTCTCATTTGACATTTAGAGGATAAACACTTTTACTCAGAAACCAGTTCATCGCTGTAGATTAAAAGACTTTTATATTGCTTTAAATTAATATTCCTATAAAGTAAATATTTGCGAACTTTTTGGATTTTTATTCTTTAAAGTTATTTAGATATGGCAGCTAGCGGCAAGTCATTATAGCAACTGGCTGATTAAGACCATAAAAGTTTTGTTATAAAGCACTTTTTAAATATGAACCAATAGCCTGTCTTGGTTTACTTGGAAAAAAAAGGTGAGGCAGTGAGCAGTGACGTGCTGCTGTAGCTGTGCAGATGTAGGAAATCCATCACAGCCAACTGTCCAACAGCTTCTGGCAGCAAGGCACCTATCCCTTTAACTAGTGTTAAATCCCCTGAAACTTTGTGATCAATAATCTACGACCAACAGGCCTCAGAGCATCTATGGATTTCTCTCCTTCAGAGGAGGTGGAGAACATCTGTAAACAATACATGGGTGTGAACTAAAAAGGTTCCACTTCCAAATCTCCAATAAGGTTTCCTTCAACAAAGCAGTCACTTTGTATCCATGACACTACATCTGTGTTTTATGAGTGCCGCTCGACGCAGTTTTAAAATTAAATTGACCTCCTGCAGGATCAGAGGGGCTGATGCTGAGATGATCCGAATTTTCCCCCTTGTTAGGTTTAGTGTTTTAACTTCAATTGAATTTCAAACATGGTGATTAAAACACTTTGATTGGTTGCGTTACTCCATGAGCTTGCCTCTAGCTCCTGATGAAAACTGTTCTTTCCTCTAGCTCAGGTCAGAGATGAAGCCAAAACTTCACCAGTGCCAGTTTCTATAAAGGAAACACTAATAACTGCCCCACTTCAGCACAAAAGGGGGTCAGAAATTGAGAAAGAAAGAAAGATTCTTGTTTTACATTGTGCATTTGGGATGCACCAAGAAATTAGCTTATATCTGGAACTGGATGATTTGTGGATGCTCCATCCTGACCAGCAACTGGGTGGTTAAAAGACAACAAATCAGATTTTTTTTTAAACTATGCTGTTTAAATCAGAATCAATCAAAGATTATAAAAGCTGATCTCAGTCACATCAGCTTAAAGAAATGTACACAGGAGAACTAAGTTGTTTTTTTAATAATCAACAAACATTGTTAATACAAGCCAAAAGTCGAATGCAATGAATGGTTTGTAAAGCCAAAGGAAAAACAAACATTTTCAGAGTAGTTTTATCACCATAGTTATTGCTGATGCTCTGGACATAAGCTTAACGAAACACAGAAACCTGGATATGAAGCTAAAACGACCTACAGTATAAGCAACATAAGCAAAGCAGAAATGTGAACAGACGCACGGTGACTGCAGCCCAATACGAAGAGAAAAAAAATCCTAAGTTACAACTCAGTTCGACTTTGCTGTTTTGAATAAACTTTCTGGCAGTTACTTCTTTAAGTCAGCCACTTTACTCCAGATTCAGTCTGAAAAGGCGGGGAATAGTTTGAGCGCTATATTAAGCATGAAAAGTTGGAAGAATGTCGCTCAGAGAGTTTGATGATAGGCCGCTGTTATGAAGAGGTTGCTGAACAGGCGCCACAACGCTCCGACTACTTAGCTTCTAGTTTGCAGACAAAACAATAAACAACAACAGGACTAAAACCGGCCTTGGACTCCGAAAACAACTATTTTGTAACGCAAGAAAATAAAACCCAAAGTCACAAGTAAGTAAACTATTTGTAGAGTTCGTGGAGCAGCTAAAACGCTAATGTTAGCACCCTCCAGAGTTTTAGCTAACCAACTTGTCCTCCGCTCAACTTTTCTTTTGCGCGTTTCCGCCCCCTGTTTCGTTTACCTTGCTCATTATGTCTTCCAGTTCGGAAAACTGGTTGAGAGGGTGAGATGGCATTCTCGCCTCTGTGTGGTCCAGTTTACCCCTGCTGCGGTGGATGTGTGCAGTGCGCTGGCATGAGTTTCGTCAGAAGTTTTCAGCTTTACGTCGTTGCTGCTAAACAAGCCCTGAGACGGAGACCACGTGTGGATTTAAAACCTAACAGCGCCGTTTGGCTCCTCCCACTGGAGTCTGAAAGTATGCAGGAGACCAAATCAGCGATCTGCTTTGATTCAAGAAGCAAAACTCATTGAACAAAAGTATGTATTTATTTCTTTTTCAGAGTAACATAGTTCATATGAAGGAGACTGCTGCGGTATTAAGGAAACCCAGGTTGATTTAATAGGAACTTTGAGCTCATCTGCGTTGTTGGATTTGGGATTTCCTCTTGCCCTTCACAGAACTCCATAGATTCTCTAAGTCCATTTTGCTGTCCAATCAAGCACGTTAGTACTATTGTTATATAGTATAGGAAGATAGCAGGAGGAAGCAGGAAGTTCCACAAAATACAGTGGACATACAGCAACGTTAAACATGACTTAAATCATGACTAAATATCGAAATGCAACATTTTATTTAATCGAAAACAAAAACAAAACAAAAAACAACAACAAACAAAGCCACTTTCACCCCCAAACAAAAAATATTACTATATATTTAAAAAAAATAAAAATGTGTGTGTATTTTTGTATTTGTATTTTTTTTGCTGATTTTGTGATAAGCTATAATATGAGTGTATATTTTTGAGTTTTTTTTCTCTCAAAAAGTGTCCCATGCATATCACAGCATTGCCACACCAAGAAGCCTGAAAACAAAGAGCTACATGAAATAGACTGAAGAAATGTCAAAGTATGTAGTCTCACACCAGAAAGAAACAGAAGAAAACAGGCAGATAAGAAGATACCTGGACATATGGTTAGGAACGACTGTCTCTGGAGACAGCCTAACAGTCTGAGACAGATGAAAGGAAGCAATGTCTTTGATTTCAAAAGCAAAGGCAGATGTGTGAAAATTTCCACTGCAGCTGAGCTGAGCCATGAAAATATAAGTCACACTTTCACACACAGACAGGAGGTTTTTTTTCTATCTTGGAATGTCGGCAAAGGAAATATATATTATAGCAAGTTAAATTTTTACATCACTGTACCTAGAACCTACAATTCAGTCTTGGAAAAAAAACCACAGGACTTCTAGTTAGCCCTGTGGCTAACTAGAAGTCACAGAAAACCTAATCTTACCACAATCGGAGGTGATAAGGCTTGTTTTTACAAAGGCAGAACAGACACATCCAGACAGGTTCACTAGGAGGGAAACTACCAGATCTCTGGCATTACTGGGAATTTACAGGAGCATGCTCACAAGCTTCATGAGCAAACGTTTGTCTCAGACTTTGTGAGGACTATTTCAGTTTGCAACAACTCATACTAAGGAGTATAGGCATCGTGGAAGAAACTGGGGACTCACTTTACAGTTAAAAAAACAATGTTATGATTGTGACAAGATTTTAAAGTAGGAGGTTATTCTAATATTTATTTATTTTTTTTTGGCCAGCACATTAAAATTGTTGCAGGAGACCAGAAGACAGGGCCCAGGGCCGTAACAATTGTCAAAGAAAAATAAATGTAACATTTGAAAAGCATTCTGCTGTGTCTTTAAATGTTCTACTAAAAACGTCTCTAGTACTTCAACTCAGACAACTAAGACACCTCGAAAAGATGTGATCAGCTGAGGACAAAGCCATCCAAAACACTTTGTTTTACCCCAGTCAACTGGTCCCCATCTGTGTGCATATGTGTGGGCATACTTTGTTAATGTCTGAAAGTGTGTGTTAAACCGTTCCAGAGATGAGTGTGTTTTTTCCCACCGATCAAATCTACATACCCTGAAGGATGTGATCAGCCATCTTTCTGTTCTGATTTCCTTTTGAAATATAAAGAGTGCCAGAAATTGAAGCCTATCTTAGTAGACCCATCACTTCTTTTGTGGACTAATTTGCTTTAATTTATATTATAAATTTATATGTAAAATGTGAATTACTTGGGTTGTTGCTGATCCCTGGTGTAAAATGTATATCACATGGTCAAAATACTTATGACCATGTGATATTTCAGTTTTTCTTTTTTAATAAATTTGCAAATATTTACATATTTCTGCTTTTTCTGCTAAGAAGGGATGCTGAGTGTACATTTATGGGGAATGATATGAACTTTATTGATTTTAGCAAATGCCTGCGAAGAAACAATGAGTGAAAAATGTAAAGGGGTCTGAATACTTTCCGTACTACCCACTGTATATTAATAATATCACATGTAATGTTTGTTAGCTTTCCAACAATAGAAATGAGGGTTTATGATTTGTGAAAGCTTTTTTTAAAGTGTCACTCTAAACAACAGGACATTTGCACCTTAAAAAAACTTGTACCATGTGTTCATTTGGTAAACCAACAAGCCCTGGCTGTAAACAAGCTAAGTGGATTTGCATTTGCAAAAGAAAAAGATAAAGTTTGGTGAGTTGGAGATTGCTCTGGGTAAGAGTTGGAGGATTATGTGTGAGTGGGTAGGGGAGTGGAGTGTAACGAAAAAGGGGGAGGGGACGAGCGAGGAGGTGAGAGATTTGAAAGAGAGTTCTTGCTTCTTGTTGAGTCCAGCTGGGCTGGAGGACCTTTTGAGTACAATGAGCTGCCGAATCAACTAACAAACCAATGGCCCGCCTTCTAAGACTCCTTCTCCATGCACACACACAGCATAAAAAACAGTATAAGGGGGGTACGATGGGTCTTGTTAGGAGAGCAGACCTGGGGAGAGAAAGCTAAATTGGGGCTATTTAAGAGAATGAGAGGAAGATAAAGAGAAAGAATTGTTGAAAGTATAGGAAGGAATGAGTTTTTTCTTACTGGATGTGCAAACGTTTCCACTGTTATTTCAGATAAATAAACAAAATGCATAACGCTGTATCCTGGAACCCATTTAGTTTTTGCACACATAAACGTACTTATCTGAAATGACATGCCAAGTTATCAGAAAAGGTATTTGCTGACACATCTATTTGTTTGGTAAGCCTCAAGGGTAAAGTTAAAAAAAAAAAAAAAAACAGATCTTGATGAAATTGCATTTCATTGTGGAGATATACGTTTCTAAAAGACATTACACTACCTTAAAAATACTGAAGAAATGCCCTACGTTATGACTAAGTATTAGTCAGAACCTTTTGGAACAATACTTATCAAGTGAAGTCATTCCTTTACAGCCAAGCACATCCATCTTCAGATAAGTGGCTATTAGTACCAGTGAAATAATGAAGAGGATGAAGATGGGGGTGGTGGACCTCTTGAACATCTGCTTTTTAGCTCCCCACCCCTCACTACTTTATTCAGTTTTCACTGCTCTCTCACTCGTTGCTGTGTCTCCATTTCTTCCGTTTTCACTTTTTGCCACACTTAAATGTTTCAGATGATCAAATTTTTATCTCGGATGAAGATGTCAAATGTGAATACAAAACACAATTTTCAAATGTTTTCCACTGCTAAGGGAAAAGGAACTGGCCCTAGGTGGAAATGTAATTATCTCCTAAACCTAATAACCGGTTGTGCTGCGCTAGGTGGAACAACTGCATTCAAGTGCTTGCAATAAGTGGGAGAAATCAGAGAAATTTTAACCCCCTCTTTTAAATAATTCAGCCCGTTTTGATGGTGTTGTAACATGAACATCTTGTTGAAAGTCATAGCAAATCACCTGAATCAAATACAAGGCCAGACATTGACTAGGTAATTCTTTATCCTTCTAATGGTTGGACTTTGTCCAATGAATTTCTGATTTCATTCGGTATGTGATGTTCTAAAGAAACACATCACTCCCACCACCATGTTTTACTATTCACATGATGATTTTTTTCTGGTATGCCGTATTAGTTTTTCGGGAGAAGTAACGGGACATAAACTTTCCATTTGGTTGTCTCAGGCCACAGAATCCTTTCTCAAAAGTCTTGCAGATCAGCAGGTTGTTTTCATGGGAGGAAAAAAAAAATCAGTTTGAATTAAATAAAAACATAGTTTTTCAATGTGAATGCATTTTACTGTGGTATAACATAATAAATTATTTCTGACACCTTTACAAAAAATGTCTCTATGCATGTATATTAAGCCAAAAACTTGGACCCAGATACACACAAACCTCTAAAAGCCCCACACAGTAGGCCTCTTCCCAGAGGTCGAAGGTCAAAAAACAACCTTAGACCTCTGACACAACCTCCATGCTCTTCTGGTCTCCTGCTGTTGGAATTCAGTCCTGTGGATTCAATTAAGAAGCAAGAGAAGTCAAATAGCTTAGAAAGCAAGATAACAGTGCCAAATGTCTGCAAGAAGAAGCTGTTGAGGGCATTGAGGCCAAGTTGATGTTTTGTGTAGTGAAGAGAAAAGCAGCTGATTCTGTGTTTTTTGCTCAGGCAATTACAATTAGCTTTCTCTCTGAGGGACTTGAAGCAGACTGAGTGTGCATAGACAGAGTCTAATAACTGCTGGGCTAGTTTGAGTATAGATAAAACCTGACACACACCTTCCAAAAAGTTCCACTTACAGAACTGCCTAACTTACGTTAGCTTACAGAATATTTCCTCAAAGTTTTAGGGATCATCATGATGTTTTTTGCAAATCCGAAATGGGCTTTTAGCTCAGCAGTATTTTTAGCCTTGAAACCATGAATGCTGTGTTTGTCATGTTTCTTCCTCATTGTTGAATCACTGACCTTAACTAATGCCTGCATTGCTTTCGACTTTATTTTGGGTTATTTTTATGACATCTAGAGTGAATTGTTGGCACACTTTTGGAGTAATTTTGGCATACTGGATACTCTCAAGAGGGTTTGCCACTGTTTTCTTCATTTGTGTATAATGACTCTCACTGTAGTCCAAAAGATGGAGAAATTTGCTTGCAAACACTTCCAGAATGATACATGTAATTTACTTTATCTCTCAGTTCATGAATTTCTTAAAATCAAGGCCTGCAGAGTTGCTGTTTCAGATTCTTCACTCGGGTTGTTGTTGCATTTGTTTGTCAACAGTTGCAACAAAATGTAGTATTTTGATGTGAAATAAGTAGCTTCAATAAGATAAGTTTGAATGTATGTTTTTAGTCATTAAATTGAAATATGCAAATAGAAAATTTGTAAGAAAACAAAGATGTCTGCTTTGAGTAATGGGGGGATTTGCTGTGTATTTCTGCCCTCTGTTGGATTAAAGTGGACTTGCAACTCACCAAATCAGATCTGACTAAAATGTTTAAAGAATGACATGAATTCGATTTAAGCGACAGTAAAATAAAAGTTTGCCATCACTGCAAACTACTATGTTTTTTGGGGGGGCATAAAAATGCGACAATTATTCTAATCAAAGTTGTCAGACTTTCCTTTTCTTCTATATGGACCTTATTTTTTAATGATCAATTATGCATTTTTAATGTCAAACCATGCATATGTTGAGTATTTTCTCTGAAATGTTAAGCAATAGCTGCATTGTATTAGTTTGATAAAACTAAGACAGGGTTATTGTCATGAGTGGGGGTTTGAGGTGGTAAAGATGCAATAATGATGGTCTTTAATGAACAGACAAGGCACAAAATCCAGGCATCACAGATGAGCAGCAGCAGTATGGAGAATAATCTGTGATGTGTGCCACACATTTGTATGCAGCCCCTCAGCATCAACACCTATTAAAACCAATTTTCATTCTAATTACAGTCTCAGCCTGTTTTACATATCTGGATATTATATATATATATATATATATATATATATATATATATGCATATTTTATTTTAACAATATATATATATCTATATATATAGATATATATATTTTAACAAAATTACAACTTCTCCTTAAATGAATTTCCAGCAGAGGGAGGTGCTGCTCCATGACTACTCTAGTGCTTTAGTGTGTCCCACAGTGAAAAACTGATTAGGTCAGTTTGCTTTCCCTTTAGAAATATCTCCCATCTACACATGCATTACTTTTTCATGCCTAAGCTCTTTCTTTGCCACCCAATGAACACACTTTTATTGGCTCACTTTGTGTAACATGAACTAAGGCTCAGGTTGACAGCCACATTTGCAGAGGAAACTCTGACAGATGGAGGGACCTTTGGGAACTTTAATACCTGGAAGGCAGCTACCAAATGTTTGCAGTTCTTAGTGATCCAACTAAAGCCACAACAAAACACAGAGACATAATACGATTTATCACTTTGCATGGTCGTCTGCTCAGTGTACAAAGGTGTAGTAACAAACACTGCTCAGGAGACAGGGAAATGTATAGAAAAAATGGAACCAAAGAATTAAACTCAAATTTCAGCTTGTTTTCATTGGCTTTTGCTATAAGAATGGAATACATCAGAAATCTGTGTAAGAACAGTGGAAGTCCTCAATTTAGGGAAAATGTGGTAGGGTAGATGCAAGCGAGAGAAAGCCTTCAAATTTCCTAAATAATAGTAATGTATGTTAGGAAGCTTAAGAATTATGAGGCTGTGTGCGTGACAGCACCTTGAGGGTGTTATGAAAGACAAATGGAATGTAGCATGAGCTGTTTGTCTCTATGTTCTCCTAGCAGATGTACATAGAAACATCTTGAACTTTCTGCTACTGACTTTCGACATGCACCCCTGTACATTCCAATATCCATTTTTTTATCAGTAGTTTGCATCTTTCATAGACTGAGAGAGGAAATGATCACTAACGTATAAAGAGTCAGAAGTGATGTAAGATGTTTGCATAGCGACGGGCGAGCAAATGTAGAACAAGCGTCACGAGGAGGCATGTTGCAACACTTGTATTTACAAAAGAGGAACACAGATGAGAAAAAAAAACATCACTGTGCTAATTTGCACTGTCAGTCATTTTTATGTGGAAAACTTCCCAAAACATTTTACCACTAGATTACTGATTTCCTGCCAGGACTGGTGGAGATGAGAAAAGCACAAACTCACATCATCAATATATTTTTTCCCCCAACAAAAATTAAAACTGAATCAGAACAGTTATGAAAAATTGCCAAATATGGAAGACAGCTAGCATGCACCACAAAGCTTTCAAGTGACGTTTATGACTTTTTTCCCACTTTGTAAAATGATCAATTTTGCATTCTTTTATTGTTGCATGTTTGTAATTTTCCTGATGCTTAACTGTGGAGTTAAGCAGGGCTACAGAAGACGTAACTGTTGTGGTGATGCAGTTATGCTAGTCATGCTAGAGCACTCTTTTTAGAGCTTATATCTATGAAGCAAAATGTCAAGTCTAAGAGACTTGAGAATTTGGGTGTACCTCGCTAGATAAGAAGTTTTCTCTTTGAATATCCTCAAAGGGTTTTCATAGAACTATTGACTAAGAAGGTTTTTGTTCAATAAGGGAGCACCATAAGCACAGAGGAGACAGCTGTCAACTGTTAGGAGATTATTTATGCTGCGTCTCCAATGCTAGAAGTCAGGTAATGCTGGGCATGTTCAGTTTCATGTGTCTACATGAAACTGAACATGCCCCTCAGAGGTGAGTCCTGGAATACTCATCAAGCTGTCTCGAGGTGACTAATTATATTGATGGGATTATGTCTTTAAAAGTTATAGAATATTGGTTGATTCATATGCAAAGGGTTGTGATCTGTTTGCTTATTTTTGTGTAAAGGTAACCAGACAGCTTGTTAAAAAAATGCCTAAGCTGTGTACATCTCTGCAGGTTTTGCATATGCAATAAGGGGAAAAATGCATTTAGTTTCCTTGAGCTCTCTCTTGGAAATGAATCTATATGAGGAATGTGTTGGATGTGTCATAGGAAGTGTTACTGTAACACTGTTTCCTCCCTCAGTGTTTTCCATACTTTGTACTACCCTGTGAGTCTGTCACTGTGTGCTTAAATTATAGGAATTACTTTGTTTCTTCATGTCAGTCATAAAGTCTTGTATTTTATGCAGATGTAGAAACTTGCCTACATTGGATTAAGCTGATTCAGAAATATTGTCTATATCCCTATCCAAAATAAAAACATAGCTGAGAAACATGGCATAGCCAGGGAAACACAGGATGATTAGCCAGTTAGGATTCAGTGATATGTTGCTTTTAGGAATCTTTTTACTTACTTCATGCTATCAGACAGATGTTGTTTAAGTAATTTTATTGTTTCTACAGACCATATTCATTTCACCTGACAGACATTCTTTTTGCTGGCCTTACAGTAATTTGAAGTCTGATGTGACATCCCAAAAGTGATTCATTTACCACAGCCACACAAGAGGATCTGCTTTCTCACAGGACTTGTCCCCAATTACTCCATTGTAAGTCTGATTTCTGGAATCAGTAAATATTTTCCGTAAGGTCAAGACCAAAGAAGTTGGTCAACAAAACCTTACACTATAACTCAGAAAATCATTAGCTGGCTTTGGTGACGAATGCAGTCACAAAAAAGGGCTATCAGACTTTCCCAATTCTTATTACAAAACTTGCCTGTGTTTTCTTTTAGTGTAGGCGTGATGGCTCATTCCGAGGTCCTACTTCTTTAGCAACACTTGTGGTCATTTATATATCTATTTTGACCAGAATGACCAAAAGTCTTTCTTATTTCTGAGTTTGTATGTGGGATGTGTCTGTCTGTTAGTTTTAGAACAGCTATAAGGAGAGTAGTAAATGCAAAGTCATGATGAATTGTCTGAGTTGTGAAACTGTGAAGCTGGACAAAATGTGCAATCAAAGACCATCCCAAAGGCAGCAGAAAGATGGGTACACCCGGGGAACAACTGCCAGGAAAAGCCCAATGCGTGGCATCAGCTTTCTTAGTTGTTAAACAGAGCGCAGCCATATTGTGGTTGGGCTCTGCCCAGCGTCATAAAATCCTTTGTTTCCTCTTTTTACAGCCGTCACTACCTGTAATTGTGATCCACCTCGCTCAGCCAGTCACTTCCCAATAGATCAGCCCATTTGTGCATGCACTCTACGTGCCTCTAGTCGTGGATGCAAAGTTCCTGATGTGGACTGTGACTGTTCACAAACAAGTTGTGTCAGCACCTGCAACAACCACTCACTTTTGTATAAAACTCTACTATCACATATGTTATAGGATTTTAATTGTTAGTGGAAAGAAACATCTCCAAAAAAAAATGATTTTTATAAAATCTCCTGTCCAACACCTAAAAAAACATATTATGTTATGTTTTTTGAATCATGTAGCATTGTTTAAAAAAAACATATATGCCCTTTAGCATGTCCTGGAACATCTAATTGGTAATTAATCTGTCCCTCTACACAAGTTGGGTATGGCAAATGAATAAAAAAAAAAAAGCTTCTCTAAAGAGCACTTAAAAAAGAAGAGTAGCCTGAATGACCAAGTTTCCATAATAATTACAACACAATCCACATACCAGTCAGCTGTTTGGTAGGCAAGACAAAAATACAGTTTTTGTCATTCGATCATTAACATAATAAATGTGTTGAATGCTACAGAGACTTAAGCCACAAATATTAAAATCTGGGTGAGCAATAAAACAACTAATAAATATGAATGTGCCATATTTTATGCTGGACATGATGGAGGTCAAGAGATGCTGTTGGCTGGTATCCTTTGAAGAGGTCCTGGGAAACTTGTGAAACATCACGATATCATGGACTATTTGAAATATGAGAATATTTTAAAGTAAGAAAACTGCTGGATTCTACCAGAAAACTGAAAATGGGTCATATGTTTAGATTTACCCAAAAGCAAATGGCCAATTCAAGACAGAAATGGTTCACCAAATGAAAACTCAACCATGCTTCATGGCCAACTCAGATAGCACTAAATCTTATGGCAAACATAACCACGCCCTGCCAAGCGGTTACCAATGCAGCCCCAAGACTAAACAGCCCCAAACTCCCTACTAGCTCTAGCCTCAACTCCATGTACCTCCCACCATCCACACACTTCAACATGAATTCCCCCACAGAACTAACCCATGTGATTGGGGAACACATGCCCCCAAACACAGACGCCATGAATCTCCCATCCAAATAGGAGGCATCCCCACAAGAGAGCTCTGCCCCAAAAATAGCTATGAGAACACATCAACACAGCATGAGGTCCGCACACAACCCCTGCTTCATTTCCAAACAACAGACCCGCAGGTATCCCAGTATGCCTGCAATGCACCCAACCCGACACCACCCAGCACGGCACACCCCCATGCCGACCCCTCTCCAAAGTGAAGCCATGCCCCTGATATCGCTGCCACACACCATTGACAACCAGGCACATTAAACTAATTTATTTTTTCCTTTCTTACTTTTCTTTTACATGTAGTGTCCGACTGTGTATCAATTAAATTAAAGTAGTTAATCTATCAGATTTACTTTCACAAGAAGGGCATTATGGCTTGTGCTGTAACGCTGCAAGCGAGGCGTTTGACACTGTAATAACAATAGTAACGGCATTTCATCAGTGAAGTGTGATAACAAAAGGGGAGGAAGAAAATTATGAGTCTTGAGCAGACTGTTAAGCAACTAAGTTGACCTTCTCAGATAATCTGTGATGATCTTATGGCATCAGATGGCACATTGGTTTCATGAAAATACAGACTGAGGTTTTGTTGCGTAAAGACGATAATGAAATCCAAACGAGTTCATCATGTCATTTTTTTATTTTTGCATAGACGCACAATAACTCATTGTAACGGGTCTACTTTGTTTGCTCACCATTAACCCCTATGTTTGTATTCATTCCTGATTTTCTTTCCCTCCTGTTTTCTCTGTTTCGACGATGCTTATTTTTATAGGTAGGAATTCTGCTGGTGTCGGCGCTGCTAGTGTCCCTGTGGTATGTATTCCTGGGAGGTCAGCCAAGGCTAAATACACACATGCTGTATCCATTCCTTTCCTTTTTAATAACCAAACCCACCAGAAACACACGTACACGCACACACACACACACCACTCACTTTTTTCAGCCCACCTGTTCAAACACCACTGTGTATATGTTCATACACGTGCAAGCTCACAAAGAGGCCTATTGTGCTCAGGTTTTCGATGTCCATGCTGTGTCATGAATTGACTCGGCAGCCACAAGCCCTCTGCTGATTTTAGCCTAAATATGAAATACGGGCCTAAAATAACAGGCATTGACAAAAAAACAACTGAGCCAAAATTGTGCCCCATCAGCATTGTGTGCTTTAAAGAAAGGACTTAAAATACAGGTCATCTTGGACACATAAGTTATGCAGATGGATGTTTGAAATCAATCAAAAATAAAGAAATGAAAATATTTCTTTTCAAATATGCATTGAAGTTCACCTCTATTTTAGATAGATAACAGCAACTACACAGAAAGCATGCCACTAGCTCAATTATGTTTTGAGGATATTTCACAACTGTGCTGCTTTAGATGTTCCTAAGATATATGCATATCAATTCAAGAAACAGCAAGAGCTAATTAGGCAACTGCAGAGTGCTTCTCATTATGTGCTATGGGATTTTATCTTGCACTGATAATCTCATCGTGTGTGTGGCCATTTAGGGACACTTTCTGGCAGATACGTGTAAAACAAATTGCTGAATAACTTGCAATTCATCTGAAAATAACTTGTGTACAAAAAAGGATTTCATGACACTCATTTTCACATGTAAATGAAGACGTGTTTCGAGTAAATAATTTGATGAATAGGAACACAACGAACAATTTGGAATTTGTTTTGAGTATTGGGAAAACCTTTACAACTGAGTTGGGCCGCAACTTTTTAACAGGAACAAGTTTGTAAAAACAACGATTTAATCCACTGGAGGGAACAACCGTTCCACTCTACAAATGAAAGTCTTTCATTAACAAATTGATCATTTTTGATGGTAAGCAGTCACTGATTCTGTCAGTCTTTGGACATTTTTAAAAACTATAATCAATAGCTGCATGATGCTGCTTTGATAATGCACTACTTTAATTAAATGTCTTTATACATCTGATATTGAGAAAAGATGATTCAGAGTCCAACAAATTTTTTTCTGGCTTGTCAAAGTGGAATGTTGCAACTCAAAGGCACCACACATGGCGCTGTTACAAAGTGTACATATCAACTCCTCAAGTCACACTACACCAACCTTCAAACTGAACAGCACAATCTTCATCCCTACACAGGTTCAATGTACATCACGCTTCACAGCAGTGACAAGACTTGATGTGCCACAGACTGCAATATATTTCTTCATATTTAGACCATACAAGAGCTGTTTTTAGATACACCAACATGCTTTACAAGATTAAATACGACAGTGTGACTTTGGGATGTGTTGCCATTGTGGTGCGTATCTGTGAGACATTTACACCCAGTGAACTTGGTGAGATTCTACAGCATAACAAGCTAGTCAAAACTGATACTTTGACCTGTTGGGGGGGAAAGTAGAACTGGAATGACTTTCAGGGTGTTAAACAGTAACAAATGCTTTCATAATAATTAATCTTTAAGGTATTATTATACTCTGTTACTTTGTGTGTTGTAAATTTTCTTTATGCTCTTATTTAAATATTGGTTTTGATGTGACAACAATGATTCCTGTGCTGTATGTAAATCCTTCATTCCCTTGGTAAATGGTAAGTGTTTAATTCCCTTGGTAAATATTAAGCACAGTTTTCTTTGCTTAGTGCCAGGCCATTGGGCCTGTGAGACCTCTGTTACTCCTGGTTATTGTCTGTAATAACCAGAGAATATTATATTGCTTCATGTTATTAAAGCTAAAGTTTAATCAGGAATACCAAATAAAAAATTTTGAATAATGTCAACTTTGCATTAAAAGTTTCATGATTTAACAAACGACACTTTATGACAACAGTCATAAACATTCATGAAGACTTACTCATGTTTATGACAGGTGTTATGTCATGTTTATGACGGTGACATGACAGTCTTATTAACAACCCATCAAATGAAGTGCTACTTACATTTTTCAAAGCTGTAGACAGGCCTTCGCAGTTTTCTTTTGCTTAATGGTGGGGTTTCCTGTTTCTGTAGCCATGTTGTGGCGTGCCTTCCACTTGAGGATTAAACATTCAGATATTCTTTGCCTGCTGTTTTCTGCTGACTCATCCAGTGTATTGACAAATCCAGGTAAAACAAAACACCACAAATAAGAGTACTATTGAGCTAATAAGTGATAGAATCAACTTGGGAAATAACTGCTGGTGTATTATGGTCCAGGCTTTGGGAAATGTCAAAGAGGTGCTGAAAATAGCAAAGAGAAAACATTTTGGTAAGGACTAACGGTGCAGTAGTGACATGTTCATACATACTGTCCATCTTTGTTGCATTGTCTACACTCTAAATTTTCAAAGAAATAGGAAATGAAATCTTTCTTGCTGAAATCGTTCAAGTTTGAAAACCATAAGTTTGCATAACGACAAAAAGTGCTTTATACTTTAAGACCAAACCAGCCCTCTCCAGCACTAATGTCTACAACATTCTGTCATGTGCCCTTTTACACAGAAAGCTGTTTTTATTCTAGCGTGTCACACATCTGCTGTCAATAAACCCACCAAAACGGTTCTAATGTATTTTCATACGATCATGAGAAAAGGAAATAAAAACAGGAAGTGCAAAGACGCAAAGTCTAAAAGGAGAAGTGCCAGTTGAGGCTTTAGAAACAGGAAGTGTGCAGTGAACATGTATGGGCCAGTATGTTTTGAAAGATCTATTTTAATAACAGAAATAGATGTGAAACTGGCTGACGGGACTTTCTTTTCCTGCCCAACACCCAGAAGAAACACATCAGGCTATAAAAGGCTAAACACTGAAAAGACAGATGAGGTCCTAGGGCGGAATTGTTTGTAAATATATATATATATATATATATATATATATATGTTTGGAGGTGGGGGCAGAAGGGTATCAAGTCAAGGCCCAGGGATATTAAATAAATGTAATTATGTCAGTAACATTTTCCTATGATGTTCCATAGGTTACAAAATGTTATTCTACTGAGTTTCTATGCAGCATAGAAGATATATTTTTTATTAATGAAATTGGCCAGATATATTCATATCCAGCGACAAGCATGTCACGAGGTTAATTGAATTTGTTTTAATTTTTAAAATTAAATTCTGTTGGTGCTGTGATGGCGCAGGGGCAAAGCACAACCCACGCAATGAGGCCTTAGTCCTCGTGGCGGCGGTCGCAGGTTCGATTCCTGGCCTAACAACATTTGCTGCATGTCTTCCCCCTCTCTCATTACCCTCTGCATTGAGATGGAAATATTGGTGGTTGGGAAAAAGATAATGTGCAAACATTCATGCGAAGAATCTAAAAATGGATGCAATGTTTTGCTATTATTGGTCAACATTACAAAAACTCGATAAAGTCTAACACTATAATGTCTCACAAGTCAGAAAAACATTTTCATTTGAAATAAATAATGAAAATTTAGGAAGCAGGTCATGTATCTCAGCTTGATTAATGACAACCGTATCAGGTACCTATGCTCCACCGTTCTGTGAGCTTTGCTTTGGTGAACTAAGACCCATACCCACTGATGTGATGATGACAGATCGTCTGCAGATCAGGTGTTGAAATTAGCTGACCAACCACCGGTCCTCTTCATGCCACCACTTACCAATATTTGCACAATCGACATCAATTGTAAAAAACATAATACTGTAATAAACTGATTGTTCAGTTTGTGGGTTTTATGTTCCCTTCTTTGCTTGGGAAATTCTCGCGTGTTGTTTGGTTTTGATGTTGCTGATACACTTGTACATTATTTCTTCACTGCCGCCTAGTGGACTTGTTGTCATGTGGTTGCCACAGCAACAAATGTGTGAGCGCTGAGTATAGCTGATAGGAAGAGAGTAACAAGAAGAATTCATTGTAGCACTATGCAGCCACAGTAAGTTGTGAAAGTTCAAGAAGTGACAAAACTAATTGGACTAATATTCATAACAATAATTGAAAAGGATAAGATATCTCATGATGTATTTAACAAGCTATGGTTCCTACAGCGTAAAATTAGAGTAATTGTCCAATATAAAACTGAAATTTGTTTAGACCTAACGCATCTTGACAGAATAAACAAAAACAAAACTGTTTACAGATTTATTTCCACGGAGACACATGTTTTACATATGAAAACATTTACAATTTTCTCAGACTAAATATTATAGAAATCATACAAGAAATAAGGGCGCTATGACCATTATTTCTTATATGTGGGACGTATGACCATCACACATTACAATGGAAAGTATGGTTTTCTTTACACACTGAATAATAATGGCGCCTGCAGGTGCACGTCACTAGCTATAACAGCTAATATATTACTAATATATAGCATATTTCATTAATATATAGCTCTGGAAATAAATAAGAGTCAGTTTCTCTAATTCTACTTTTCAAATGTATTTGAGTAAAATGAGCATTGTTTTTTATTCTATTAACTACTGACAACAATTTAGGATGTATTTGCAAAAAATGAGATATGGTCAAAATAACATAAAAGATTCAACAATACTAATGTTTTAACTCAGGAAGAGTTCAGAAAACAATATTTGGTGGAATAACCATGAGGTTTTAAATGGGGTTCAGTGCAGTTGACTCTTAATTTTTTCCAGAGCCATCAATGGATATGACATCAAGCTTATCTTGGCAATGGGTTCAGAGTCAGTTTATCACAAAGGACTTTATGATTATGAGTCTAGTTAGCCTGATCAAAGTTTAACCCAAATTTCTGATTTACAAGACATAAACTCTTGGAAGAGTACAATAAAACTTGGTCTTGGTTATATAGTCTTTATAGCATCCGACCATTTATGACTCAGCAGCCTGACCAAAGACTCTAATTCAAGGAACAAATCTGGGTCTTTAGAGTCCACCAAAGTCTACAGATGTATTGTTTTGTGCTTTTCACAGTGCTTCCCTCATACTTTATTTCTTGGTTTTATTAAGTAAGGAAACCAAACTGAATCAACTTAAGTCAATAGCAACATGTACTGTCTCTTATAACTTCCTACTTTTACACATGTTGTTTTTGAGCATACCTATATGTGATTATTAATTCATCATCTTGCATGATACTTAAAAGCAAAACCACTCTAGTGAGACTTGAAATGTTCATACTTTATCATTAAAATGTCAGAATATTTACTGAGGCCTTGCTTTAAAGCACATCAAAATCGCCATAAAAGCTTGTTACTGTAAATGGGAGATTGTCATAAATCCCTCCAAGGATACCTTTAGTACCAAGGAGACCCACTAGTGAAAGTAAAATTTGAGAGAGGAAGAGTGGATCATCAGGAAAGGAGAAGTGGTGAACAGTCGACAGAGAGGGGGGGAAGTTTGGGGATTTTTACTCTGCCTTCACCCTCACACACTGCTCTACTCCTCCACCTCCTTCTTCCTCCTCCTCCATCTCCTGTGTCTGCTCTCTGTTGTGTTTGCGTCACACGAGTGGAGTTAGATTACAGCACAGGAGGAGGGGTGGACTGGAGCCTGTAGCTGAGGAATGTAACTAAGTGATAGAACATGGCTATAAAAGGATTGCACTTCCCCTCCGATACTCTGATGTCACAACACAAACATTTCCTCCTTCCTTCTCCTCCACTTCGCAGTTATTGACACTTCTGCCAGTTATCCATAATTTCTCTGGAGCCCACATGCAGCTCCTTTGACTTTCCTGATAAATAGGTCAGTATTTACTGTAAGAGAGGAATAGTTTTGTGTTTTGGGAAATCACATTGGCAATGGTCTATGTGTTGTGCCCACATTATTTGATACCCTGCTGTTAAAGCTATCATCAGGGACTCCAAAGCAACACAACATAAAATGATTATGATATGCCTGTTTTTGTTTTGTTATGTTTTGTCATGCAAGAATGTGCTTCATTTTTTTTTTCTTGTGAGTGTTTGGTATTGTGTGTACATTTTGTAGTCTGCTGTAAATGAATTGCCTTCAGGAGACAATACATTATTGCAATTCAAATTAAAAAAGGGTCTTTAAAAGACAAACAATTTATCAATGTTGTGTAATATCCAACTTCTTAAAGTATTTTTTTTACCAGATTTGTAGCCATTTTATTCATAGCACTTTGTCACATTCAGTTTATAATATGAATCTATCAAAAGTCTGAATTACATTAAAAGTTTCAGAGATTGTTCTGAAAAAAGTTGTTACATATTACATAGAAGTTCTTTCTGAATATTTGTTCCCTTTATAAACTGATAAGCCATCACAAAGATGAGACAACTAACAACTCATAAACTGTGTTTTCGGCAGTCACTCAAACTGCGTAGCAAATCATCAACAACTGTTTTATCAATCTGTCAGCAGCAAGAAATAATTTTTCTCAAGAATTTCTATTTGTACACCAAATAGGAAGCTACAATTCACTGCAGGGACACTGAATCCAAGAAAATTTGCACTCCCAAATCCTGACGTTAATCTTTTTACCTTTATCCGTTCCCCTCCCTTTAAAAGCTTTGACCCACTTACTTAGATGCCCAAACCTACCTCCTTGAAGTGACTCAACACTTGTCATTTCTCACTTTTTCCAGGTGCACAACATAATGCATTAAAACAGCATTGAAGTCAAACATCACAGGTTAATAACAAGTAATTTGATATGTCAGATTTGGTTAATACTGCCACCTATAATGACAGAGGATTTCTCTCTCCATTGGTAGTGTGTCACACATTAAAAAAAGTATCTCAAAAATACAGGATCATACCAAGTGAAATGTGTGTTAACAAACTGAGCGGTTTCTTAGTATTTTAGCGCGCTCTGACCTCTTCCATGTTATTCTTTTCCAGGAAAAATAGTGGTATTTTCCAATGACCTTGTTAGCGAGAGGTAAAGCTTACATAACGGACTCCGTCACACTCTGAATGGCTGACGATGTTTTAGAGCTAAAGGATTTCTCAACCATAATCCGCAGGTTGTGACAGACATGGTGGGGGGACGGGAGAAAGAGTATATACTAAGCAAACGATGCAAGTAGACAGACACACACACACACACACACACACACACACACCCGCGCACGCCTACACACACAGCTACAGACAAATACTTGGTTACTAGGTTCTAACTATCAACAGCAAAGCCTGAAAAAACTGCTGACTGAAAATCCCTTCTTTATCCAATGGGAGAAGAAAAAATGTTAATGCTTCACAACTTGGAAAATTTTCTGAGACTTATGTCTTATAAACCAGTTGTTCCTGTGATTGAATTCTTGGGACTCTGGTTTAAGATTAAAGTGTGTAAATTACCCGTCTGTTTGTTTCAAACTTAAACTTCAGCCTATTCAGACAACTCTGCCATGTAGTTTCATTGATAATGTTGTACTCCATATAGGGCCTGTCAGAGTCCATGTATTGTCTTTAGAATAGATCAAGTGACTTAGGGGAAAGACTGTTTTGACAGAAGCAGGTTTGTGGTTGATTATTAACAGTTTCTGTGTGGGAGTTACTAAATCTATGTTAAAAATCTATGCTGTGCAAGATGTAACATGGGGAAAAAAAGCTGAAGTCAATCAATAGCTAAAATACTATAAGCTGGAAAAAAAATCCATGTTGTTGTCAATAGTTTAACTTGAAGCACTTTGTAAAAAAAATGCTTCTTTTGACCAACTTGCTGTCACCAGGTTTCTGAAATGTCCAGCTTTGTGGAGCTTTCAGACATTTGCCCTTTTGTTCCACGGGGCGTTTAACCAGCCTAGTCCCGTGAACTGGCTGGTAAGTTAATGTTTGCGAACAAACAAACACATGCCTGCTTTTTTTTTTTTTTTCTTCATTCTGGCTTTGCTGTTTACACTATGTGGTCATTGTCCATCACCATGGCAACACATCCTGCTATGGCTCGAAAGGGGAACTGGGTTTAAAGACACAATGCGCATTTGTGGCTAAAGTTGAGGTGTACTCAGGGTCCAGTTTCAATAGGTTTCTTTGGAAAATCTGCATTCCTCAGGCATTTGTAATGCATAGACAATGAAAATAAATCAATTTCGGTTGTCTCTGCTGTGTTCTGAGCTCAGCAGATGGCATGATGCAGCTTGAGTAAGATATGTTTATAGCTTTAATTTAAACTGATGTTTTCGTTCTATTTACTAGCAAAAAGCAAAACAGCAACGTAGAAGCAAAGTAATTGCAAATGCAATAGCAACAAGAAAAAGTGTGGTAAATAAAAAAAACTAATAGAATCATGAAAAGATAATTAGAATGCATTGCACAACATGCTGTGTGCTTTCTCTGTATTGTTTGTATGTATCTGTTCAACCTTGGTTACAGATGTGAAAAGTTGTAAGTTACGACAAAAAGAAAAGTTAAATATTATGAGTGCTTTTGTCTTACTTTTTTGCAAAGCACATTTACCTCTTCATAGCCTGATTGTTGGGCAAAACCACTACATGTTTAAATATTTTTTCAGTTTTCATGTAATAATATAATTATGTAGTGTTTGGGCCAGTCTCATGAATGCATGTATGCGGATCTAAACCATTCCACTTCAGTTTGCTTGGATGTTTAGGGTCATTGTCCAGCTGGAAGGAAAACCTGTGCTCTAATTTCAAGTCATTTGCATGTTCTAATAGGTTTTCTTCCTGAGTTGCTCTGTATTTAACTCATTCTGTGTCTATATCAGTTTTAATCAGTTTCCCTGTTACTCCTGAGAAAAGGATCCCAGCAGCCCACCACCATGTTTCAGATCAGGGTTGATGTGTTCAGGGTGACACAGAAAATTGCATGTGGGACAAAATGTTCAGATTTTCTCCTTATTAGCTAAAGCATGATTGCTGTGTTTCCATTGCTGCTAACTGCAAACTGTAAAAGTGACTTTGTGGTTTTCTTTGAATGACGGCCTTCTTGTTGACATGTTATTCTACATGGCAGATTCGTGGAGATAGGTTCTCTCACCTGAGATGTGGATCTAAGCAGCTCTTCCAGACCAACCATGGACCTCTTTACTTTTTTTCTGATTACTGCTCTCTTTGTCCAGCTTGTTAGTTTTGGTGGTTGGGAGGTCTGGGTGTGTTTGGTACTGTCAAATTATCCATTTTCAGATTTTAACAGTGCTCTGAAAGATGTTTGAAAATTAGGGACATTGATGTATAGCTTACTCTGCTTTAAAGGTCACCAGGTCTTTATCTCTAACCCTGATGTTGTTCTTTTACTAATGTTTTCTAACAAATCTGAGTCTGTTGCATTTGTACAAACATTAATTTATACACAAGTTGTCTCTATTAATTCCATGCAACTTATCAGAATAAAAGGTGCTGAATATAAATACAACTCAGATTTCTAAAATTTTAGCTATGAAATTTTTTGAAAAAAAAAAAAACAAAACAAAACAAAACTATTTCCTTCTTTTTGAAAACATAAACTCTTTTGATGTTCTATGTCTAAAATCCAAACAAACAATCCTCGATAGAAGATTGCATTAACAACATAATAAAATAGGAAATAGTTCAAGGTTTTAAATAATAATAACATGCCATGGCAAGATCTGTGGCAAAGAAGTTTCCACATACATAATTTATCTGCCCACAATGTAACATGCAAAGGTTGTTTTCAAATTTCTGTCAAAGATCACATGAGAGGGTTATGTGTGCATACAATACAAAGGCTAATGTCGCACACAGTGATTTCTAAATCCAACACAGAAAATCTCAGACAAATTCAAGCATGGTGGATTAGCCAATGTTCCATAGTCTTTTTAGTGGCAAGTTTTTTAAAGCCTTTCTTTCATTCCATCAGCTGCCCGAGCGCTGAGAGGGTGGTGGCTTGTTTGTTGCACAACACATCGTCTCAGGGAATTTAAAGTGGAAGTTGCAACAGGGTACTTTTGTGAACTTCTGCTTGTCGTCTTGCACAATCTCTAGAACCCTTAGCTCGGAAAACATAGATCAATCAAGGCTGGAAATGATAGCAGCTGACTTGCTTCCTGGGAAACGGCATGTTGTGTAATTCCGTTGCTTTCCCTGTTTCATGTTTGCAGTATTTAACTAAGTTTTAGGACATTTCTAAGTATTGAAAGAGATGGGTGTATTTCACTGCTGCAGTTTACAAAGTGAGTCGTTCTGGTAAATCAGCTTTACGTGCAGTTTAGGAATGTCTTCTGTTTCCTGAATAATTTGAGTGAAAATGAGGCAGAAAAAAAGAACAGTTTCTGGTGTCAGCCACATGAGTGGAGGGGTGGTTACTGCTATTGTTTTTAGTTGTTTTTCTTGGCAAGCGCAATCAGTGTTGCACAACGACTAAATCTGAATAAAAATGTCAGCAAATAAAGATGTTTTGTAATTTACATATAAGGTCAGTTTCCTGGTGAGAGCCAGTGAAATCTGAGTGTTTGTATCTCATGCAACTTAAAAATCTTGCACTTTTTTATGAATTTTGAGAAAGTAAATTATGATAGTAATAAAAGGTTTTGAAATGTCTTATGGAAATATTAAAAAATATATATTTCAACTGGCAAATCTGTCAAATAATCATATCCCAAACTACCATGAAATAATTCATATAAGTGAGCCTCATGGAGAAAGTAAAAGCACAGGCACCTAGGGACATGCATAATGCTGAAGTTCTCTTGCGTGACCAGTTCATAGAATATGTCCTTGATGGTGCGCTCCGTCGTGCGCTAAAACAGTACGTTCGTCTGAAACCGGCAGCAACACTGCTTGATGTCAGAGGTGAGGCAATGAGGGCCCTTTATATACAGACAGCGCCACAACCAATTAAAGTCAGGCACTTGTGTGGCGCGTTCAGAGCCCACAGGACATACTGCCACATAAGAAATGAATTTTGACAAACAAACAAACAAACAAAAAAAAGATTTCTTGAAAGGAAAATATTCAGATTTTTCTTGGAAACAGTTTGGATAATATATTTTTAACTATAAAAACCCATGTTTATTGCGAACAATAGAATATGGCAGCCAAAACATAAAACCCTCTAAAGAGATATCCGTTCCTTTAGAAGATTTAGGTTTTTTCGTAGTGGTGTGTTTATGGTTGACAAAGACGCCTAATGGAACTGATCCAAAATAATTAATATGCTTTCCTTCAGTTTGTCTAAATTTACAATATGTTTTAGGTTTATTTATTTATTTATTTTTTTGTTGTTGTTGTTGTGATGTGCAGAAAACCCAAAATGTAAAGTCCATTGAAAGTCAACAAAACGTTTTTATATACTTAGGAATTTATTGTTTGCTTTTCAGGCAATTAAAAATATAATATTTTCTTTTTCTGTTTTTTTTTTTTCTCTCACATTGCTATTTCACAGAGTTGGAAATATCTCTCCATAAATAAAAGTAAAAAACACATAGTTTCTTTTTTTTAAAACATGAATAAATATAATAAATACATTAGTTTAAGTTAACAACAAGAGCCAACCAATAACCAAATGGAATACTGTGGTGTTCCCTGAACCAGGCTGTCAACAAACAGGGGAAAAAAAAAAAAAAAACTATAGATGGTGTGCAATTAACAAAGGAGCAAATAAAACAGAATGTTTTACAGAATCAAACACCATAAAAGCGTGTCAGGATACAAATATTCAGTTCTAAACTCAACAATCTATTAGCATACTTTGATCCTTCAGCATTCTGCAATATTTACTTGCACCCCAAGTTTCGAAAAAGAAACTCAAACATTCTTACATGCATTCTTGTACAGTCACTCATTTTCCATACACACGGAGCAGAATTACAAATGAAGCTTTGGTTGAATGCTACTGGGACATTTCCCCCATTTGAATTAGCTGTAAAGTGCATACAATAGACACGTCAGGTCTTGCTGATTAAGGCTACTGAATCAAACATACTGCTTGTGGCACAGAGGATGGAGAAGTCTTTTAAGGCACAGGCATCATTGATTATCGCTAAAAGATAAGCCATTTTTTTTTAATTACCACTGATTTGCAGTGAGCCAAAGTATGTGCTGGTAAGGTCAAGACCTGCAGAGGAGGTAATTCTCTTGGAAGACCACTTACAAAGGTCTAATAGGCTAAGCCATATTTCTGAGTATAAAAATAAAGTCTGATAACATTCGAATTCTAAAATCATCTTAGCATGTGTAGTTTGTAAAAGATAAGTTACATTTCTACAAGTGTTATTAAGTTGTCTTGTTCTGAAGAGTTTCAAAAATAGTCAGGAAATAGAAAGGCTACGTAAGTGTCACAGTTCTTTCTCTGTAGATTGTGTTGTCCGATTTTATCTTTAGTCAGACAGGGACAAACGCTCAAACACAGTCAGCCTCTTGGTGGCCGACCCGTCGAAAGTTGGAGATTCAGTCCCACTGGAGCTGCTGCTGCTGTAGCTGTCCTCCAAGGAGTCCTCGGAGGAGAAACGCTGCAGTCCAGTGGGCCTGGTGAAGCCCCCGGTGCTGCCAACACCAGGATACAGCAAGCCACCATCCTGGTCCACTATGTTGGGGAAGGCTCTAGATTTATTGTTGGAATAGTTATTTCCGTGGTTGCACACGCAGCGCGCAGGCTTTGGCTCCAGGATGAGAGGAATGTCTCCGGTGCTGGTGCGGGTCTGGTGGCTGCCAAACTGGAATGCTGATGTCTCCCTTTGCATAGAGTCTCCAAACACGGGGGAGAGGAGATCTGCAGGAGGAGGGGAAACTGACGGAGCACGGGTGAATCCCAGGTTGGGATCATTGAAGAGTGAAGAGAATGACGGAGGAGAGGAACTGCGGGATGGACCCATGAAGCCAGCAAAGCTGACACTCTGGCGTAGCTGGTGACGTGGGTTGTGGCTGCCAGATGCAGAGTGATTTTGCTGCTGCTGGAATTTGGCAGACGGTAAAGGACCACCACTGATTTTCTCCTCATGGATGAAGTGGCAACGTGAGCCATACGGACAGTACCCAAAGTTGTAGAAGGTTCTGCAGGGCTCGGTTTTATACTTTGGGTGGCGGTACATTCCCCTCAGTTCGGCTTCACCATGAGCAAACTGACACTTGCTGCCATACTTGCAAGTGCCGCTCTCCTGGTAGCCACGACACAACTCAGTCTTGTAACGGTTAGAGGAAAGCATTGGTGGCACCTGGGCTTGGAGGTTGGATGAGGGAGGAAACCCTGGTGGGGGGGCCACTGTAGTAGCAGGGCTTTGGGGGAAAGGCTCCAGGCCTTTCAGGTGTCCGATTGAGGGAAGCAGGGAGCTGCTGGGCTCGGTCAGACTCATGGAGCGGTCAGGCCGGAAAGATAGCTGTTTTTTGTTGGAAACCAGTGCCTGACTCCAGATGTTCGATGACCAGATAGAGCTGCCATTGTCATCATCGTTAACATGCTCCGAGCTCGAGCTTAGGCATGAGGAAGCAGGATGGGAGGAGGGAGAGAAGAATGAGGCCGATCGGTTCAGTCGGTTTTGCCCTGGGTTCTTAAGCTGTACGAAGAGCGGGTCTTCATTCAGGGCCAAGTTTGGAAAGTTCTGTAATAGATAATTTAAACAGTTACCACAAAGCATACAGACAATCTGTGAGGCAATACAAAATGTGTCAAATGAGTAAAAAAAAAAAAAAAAACACTTATAGATGTACTTTTTAAACTCCATAAAGTTTACCAAAAAATAAATAAAAAGTAAAAAAAACTCACAAAAATTGTATTTTTACTCACTTTTGCCAAAATGTCGTCAAGCATATCGGACATGCTGTATCCCTTTGACTGCAGCAACAGGACTGAGCTCTGCTCCTTGGTTCAGTATTAACTGCCTGCGTGTAGACTTGTGTTAACCCTGGTCTTTCTTTGCTCCTATATTGAGTGAGATGCTCCTCCCTCTCTCTGGGAGGGGTTTCCACAGGCCATGTTCCCGGATGATCCTCTTTCTGACAACCCTTTCTCCTCCCCGTCCAGAAAAACAGAAAAAAAAACAAAAAAACAAAAAAAAAAAAAGAGAGAGAAAAGACAGAGGAGTACTGAGTATTTTTAGCCAGCTGTGTGAAATGTTTCAGTTTCGTAGGCATGTGAAGCCGAAGTGGCTTATTTACATAGCTCTCGAAGATACTCTGCTTTAGGGCACAGAGCAAACCAAATGTGCTTATTCTCTCACGCACAAAGTTCCTGAAGGAAGATAAATCCCTCCCAACTCTGTGAGACATTTAGAAATCTGAAGCATTCAAGCTTCAAGAAAATGCCAAAACAATTGAGATTGAGTCTTTCTGCATACATAAACCTAATTATATGTTTACAGTATTTGACCTCTTTCTAGTGACTAATACTACACTGTCGGGAAGTGTGGTAAATGATCACACAATGTATAGTTTCTAAGAGTTGTCTCATAGAGAGCAGAATGTATTACTGTACATTTGCGTTTACCAGAACATGCCCCCTCCACTGTCTTCTGGTTTCGGCGATGATTACATTAGAGCCGCAAATAAAGGTACAGACCAAAAAAAAAACAAAAAAAAAAAACAAAAAAAAAAAACCAGAGAGTAAAATCTAATCAGAGAATTTTTGAACACTGGTGGCTAGGGATATTTACATTTTAAACCAATTAGTGCTGTTGTAAGCTTTTTTTTTTATTACTGGGTTTGTTACATAAAGTAAATGACTTAGTTTTAGAATCAAATTAAACACAATAAAAAAATAACATATTAATCAATTTTTCTCCAGCGTTCTTGAGAAACCGACAAAAATCCTTTTGTTGACATAAGAGACCTTCAGTCGTTTACACAGAAAATGTCTCACGTTGAAGCTCATGTTCCAGAGTGGAAACATGTCAGTCTTTGGGTTTATATGTGACAAAACAGTTAATGTATTTACCACAAACAATATGCTTTCAGATGTTTTTTAAAATGTCAGTTTTACTCTACTTTGCGCAGTAAAGCTAAAATTATTTTCACCCCTTTATTTTTTACTCTAGGATTAATTTTGTGTCTCTTAGGAAATGAGAGAGAGATCTCTCTCAAAAAATAAGACAATTTAAAAGGTGAATCAGGATTTTTTTTTTTTTAGGAAAAAAAAGGTTTTTGTCTATGCTTCATTGAGTATTAGTAGGTCATTTCAATTCATATACCTCTCAAATATCAATGGAAAATAAACAAATCTTTGCATGCCTCCACTGACTGTCATGTTCAAGGCTTAGTTCTGGTTGATTCCAGATAAATAAAATGGCTTCAAGTTAGAAGAAACATGCTACTAAAATTAAAATACCACTTCAAGCCAAAATTTAACAAGAGGGTGAATAATTTTAGGCTGTACACTACATTTATCTGATGCTGACATAAAATGTTGTTTGCACTTTTACACAACTGTTATGAATACACATACACATTGTCACTTTTTTTTTAAAGTCTCCCAAAGTTATTTATCAGGTAATTCTTAAATAAAATGGAAATCCCAGGCTGACAGTTTTGTCATTAGTTCTGCTACAGTACTGGAGTCATCAAGGTCACAACTACAGCTGTGACAGGGCACATAAAATCTAAATAGATCACATACAATAACTTTAAATGCAGCTGTCAGTTTCCTTCAATTTTACTAATTTCATATCAGATAATTAAAACATGTTTTTTTTCTCTCTCTGCACTGCTGCTGCTCTTGCATGTGTCACCCACTTGCATGAGTCATCCTGAATCCTGGCAGTGACGGCACGTAAATTCGAAGCGATGTTGTGTAAGTGTGTAAGTCACCGATAATGGTAAAATGGTAGAAACATTGTCAGTGTGATAATGCAGCCAGATGAATGTACGTATCTTATTAGTGAAACCAGTTTTTACTCTACTTTTTATCTTTAACGCCTATCCGTGTTGTAGTTATTGTCAGATGCCATCAAAGTGACCCCCGGTTTGACAAGAAGTGAGGAATTATGGGATAGAAGTTTAGCTAACAGCTACTTAAATAGAGAACCAAAAGAAACAATTTTCATATAACTGGAAAAAAATAACCTGGGAGCAAATGTATTTTTATACAACATAATGTTTGTATGATGTCCTGTTTATGGGTTTGATAACAAACTGAGTTAGTACCAAAGTTTGTACTGAACCCTGATTTTCTGCGTCTTTGAACTCCCAGGGTCTAATCACAGCACTTTGTTCAAACACAACTATTTTGTTATATCTTAATTTTTTCAACTGATCAACAGTTTATGGGCTAGTAACTGAATGGAAAATTAAATAAATGAAACGACCTCACATGCTCTTTACCTTAACATGATGATGCACTGACATCATGGCCGCGACCAGACTAGCTTCTCATGTTCAGCTAATAATATCTTCGGCCAGATATAAATAATGTTGTTTATTATAAGCTTGACGGATTATATGAGCCTGTCAACAGTGTGTGGAAAAATCTGACCCCTTCTTCAGAAACATTCCCCCCTCACCAGGCCAGGAAATTGGCAGGGATACTTAGGAAGCAAAATTACATTCATATGTGTGTACGTGTGTTTACATGTTGGTGTGGTTACTTTGATCTGCTTGGTTTTGCTACGTCTTTTGGTGCAGTTGCAGGGAGTAGCTCTAAAATAGGGAGTGGCACTCACATAGCCTACGAGGAGCAATGTAAGCTTAAGAGAGTCTTCTTGGTGACGGTGACTTGCAAGTTGCTCAGTGTGAGGTTTTTCTTTCCTTGGTGACTAAGTGACTGGCCTCTCAATTTCCAAGTTTTCCACAGGCCTTTTTCTTGGATGAAAAAGCCCTGAGAGCTACATGTAAATTATGTAGATCTCAGTTTCTACACAACAAAGTCTTGTAACAGGTCAGGGCATGATGACAGGCGTGAGCTGGTCTGTAAAAGAGTGCAATTGGAGAAATGACATACAATGCAATCCTGTTACTTATCTGTGATTGTTTTTTATTCATTTTATTTTTATTATTCTCAGCCAGAAGCTTAATATTTATTTAGATCCAACACTAAACTTTAAAACTTTAAAATACGAAAGTATTTTTTTTCTATTACTTTCTTTTCCGCTGTTGATCGAATGAAACAAAAATAATGCAGGTTTTGAAAGTAAAACTGAAAATAAATGTACATATCTATTTACCCTCAAACATAAAGGAATAAGAAAAAATATCGCCATCTGATGTCTAGACTTCCTAATAGGGTCTCAAAAAGTACCCAAGTTTCATGGACATTTATCAGTGTACTCTGACTGTGCACATTGATAAAACAAGATGGGTGAATCATTAACCAAAAGGCCTTTGTTCAGCCTTGTTGATCACGTAGTACCTGCTCTTACACAGAATTGACTCAAGTGCCTAAAAATCTGTGGTTAAAAATATACCAGACACGTCCAACACTATTTGAACGTATCTCTGGTTAGATCATCCCAAAACGCTTACAAAGCAAAGTCCAGGTAGCCAGATTACATATCCTGTTATTTAAACTTTGGCCTAGGTCTGAGCTCTTTTCACTTCTGGTAAGTGGTGCAACACATTTTTCATTTACCAGCAGCAGCTGATATATTATACAGAAAGCTTTGATACCATCTCCCACATCTTATTACTGCCATTTGTTTTCGGACCCAGCAATGGGAAGTGGAAAAATGTTAAAAGGTAGCTACTTCTGCTTAAATGCTTGAAAAAAAAACAACCCAAAAAACCTGCAGTTCTATGCATGGCAGATTGATCAGATTGATCTTGCATTCATACGTGCGCATGTGTGTTATTATGAAAACAATAAATCAAACTGCGTATATATTGTACATCCAAATAAATAAATAAATTATGATACTGTGAGACTAAGGATTTTATCCTAGTAAATTGATTTCAAATGATTCTACATGGCCTAGACAATCACAACAGACTATTTGCTTTCCTTTTGTATTGAACATATGATGTGATGACTTTGGAATTTATTCTATTTCAAGTTTGATAACATAACATTCATGTCAAAAGATTTATGTAATCTGTAAAATTTCCATGTGGAAAGAATATTTCCTAGTTAATTAAAAATAAAGAAAACGTAGCTCCTGAACATGCATAATATTCAACAATTAAACTGCCCTGAATGTTGGTGTCATTGTTGTAATTAAAGAGCCTTATTCTCTATGACATACCTACTTCTTGGCTGAATGAAAACAAAATCTAAATCTGCTGGAGTCGTAGATAACTTTAACTGTTAGCATGTCACATCTCAAATCCAATTAGAAAGATAGAATTTGTGACAAATCTAAAATTAAACTCTGAACTACATTGGAATATTTTCATCCTGAGACTTTTGTACAAACCCTTAAGTGCACCTGTATGAGGGGAACTCTGGGAAACTTTTTAAGACTCTGACTCATTACTAGGTCCAAACTGCCAAGTCACCATCACAAGGCTCTCGATGACAGGCAGGTTTAGTCAACATTGAAGAAGACACTCAACAGCCCTGGAGGTTTCCTTTCTTGCCTAAACAAAATTTATGCTGCTGCTCATTTTACTGAGCTATAGTTCAAACATTGTTTTTGTTTTTTTGTTGTTGTCGTATTTATGCTATCACATACTTACAATCCACATCAAGTTATGCAGTTTTTACACTCACTGACAGTGTTAAAGTCGACCTTTCAGGTTTCTTTTGCTTTTCCAACTCCTTGAAAACTCTCCCCGAAAGACCTTGATAAATACAGTTTGGCCAGCCTGTGTCTACATTAACTAATACTCGGCAAATATTTAACCATACTCTACACAGCGTTGCTATGGTGATATGCCAAACACTGAACCACTAAATGAGCACGGGCTAAACAGTCACTTAGCAACTGTTGTGCAGCAGGTTTGTCAAGCTAATAAAGATGTCAGAAATATGATTAGCCTGAGCTGCTAATACCTTTGAGTTCAAGGAATGAATCCAGAACAGAAACTCAGGAAAGACTTGAGGACTCATGGTATTCTTATAGCAGAATAGGGAAAGTGAGTCAATGCTTTAAGTGAGAGGCCTGTGTTGACATTAGGAGTGGGGGAAAGTACCCTCCTCTCCAGACCTCTGGCACATTTATATGCGATACGGAGGCTTCTGTGTAAGATCATTAACAGGTGGGCTGCTTTTGGACCAGTTTTCAGGGTATGAGCTGCAGACTACTACATGTAAATATATTGGATAGACCTTCATCTTAATTTAAGAAGGACTTGAATTTTACATGTGTTGAAAGCAAATTTCCATTTTCACAAAATCTATAAATAGATTTAAATAAATATAAAAGATTTTAATGTATTCCCAGAACTTATGTTAAGAAGATTCAACAAAATTAGTTACATGCAATTCTTTTTTTTTGCAATGCAATGCTGAAGCTGTAGCTTCAACTGTGAAGTGTACACTTAAGTATATCAATTTTCAATAAATTAAAATACGCATCCCATTGAGAACCATTAAATTAATTGCACATGTTAATACAAGCTTGTATTAAAGTTACTTTTCATTAAGCCCATATCTATGCATAAAAATGCATAAATATATTGATCTGATGGAATATTCTATATTAATGTTGTGTTTTCATTTGCTATCATCAAAAACATGATAATTAACAGAAATAAAGGCAACATCAACCTGTTTGTGTTTCACTTGGTGAATTGAGTGTTTTAATGAATAAACCTTTCAAAATAATTTTAACTTTCCAAATATGACTAACTTTTCCATGTTATCTTTTTTGATTATTGCTATTTAATTTCCTTATAAGTCAATAAATTATTCTTGAATTGAACTGAATGTGTTTGTGCTTTCTTGAATGGAAACACATTTTAACCAAATCAATTCTGAACTTTTGTGGCATATAATGCAGGTGTCTGCATTTAGCTGACAGCTGACAGACATACAGCTTTTGTTTCTCAACAGGCAGATGTCTGATTATTAATGACTGATGACTAATTTTAATCTCTCATTCTCAGTGGATTACTGGGTTATTTCCTGCTCATATATTATAGTAGTATTTAATGAGTGGGCTGTTTTTCTAGAACTCAATCATGTCATACTCACATTTATTTAATGATCCAGTTTAAATAGTCTTTCCGATCAATACTTTACAGTACAGGGACTGTACTGTAATAGTGGTTTTACCTTTTAACTGGAAACATGCCAACAGAAACATATTACTATTCATGGTCATAAGTTTATCACAACCTTCAGCTGTCAGTTACAGTCAAAATCAGATATTTCCATAGTCTGTATAGAAAGAAACATGAGCAGATTTTCTTATCATAGTTTCTCTTATCTTTCTTATAATTAGAGAAAATATGTTATACTCATGGTTGGGATTTTTCCATATTTTATTTTTATGTCAAAGGCTTTCCCTAATATTTGGAATGATTGCTTTTGAATCATATGACTTTAGTTTGCTGAACTTTTTCCCAAAAGACAAAGTACTGACTTTAGGCCACATCAATTCTTTGTGCCCTAGCATTGACTTTTGGCTGAAGCATTGAGTTGTTGCTTAAATAAGTGACATTAGATTTGTTTTATTCATGATGTCATGTCTTTTGTGAACCCCATTCAACCTGCAGCATTAGAGTCATACACCATAGCTGTATCACACTGATACTTCAAAGTTTAATTGATGTTATAGGTGAAAACCCAAGGGGAACAATGACAGAAAAAAATAAATTACTACTACTGTAGAAATGTAGAGTGGGAAAGGGGCATATAAAACATAAGTCGGCAAACATTTTGAAATGTAAACATCACAAATTTCTTTGAAAAACATTTCTGAAGAATAATAATAATACGGGAACAATGCAGTTCTTCAATTGTGGCCCATTGAAAATGTCATACCTTTCCATAAACAGGAGAAAGGTTACAGAGGTCACTTAGCATGTGATTAAAGTATGACCTGACAGGTTAAACTTGTTTCTTCAGCTTTTCCTTATAAGGCGTCATGGTGACAACAACTCAAAAGCAAAATGTAATGTAGTGTAGTAACATACAAAATTATTTGCTAACAATGTAAATACATGGCAGGCTTTTAATGTACTGGCATAAGAGGATACAGAGCAGCAGAAGGAAACTTACAGTTTTCTTTTTTGTTGCTTTTATTGCCAATAAATGATTTGAATCAGTCACATTTTCATTTGATAAAATATATTTTCAAATGATGATTTATATTTTTAGGGGAACAACACTCTTCTAACCAGCATGGCCGTATGGGAAAAAGTAATTACTCTCTTGTTATATCTCGCTTAGCCCAAATAATACCAGGCCAGTAGGATCAAGTTATGACTTTAATGGAACCATCACTAGGCAAGATGAAGTACGCTAAACATTACTAAATAAGCGACACACAATTCTCTGACTGGTGAAAATTCAGGAACAGATCAGCAAGATCAGTCACATCTATGAGCCTGTATGGAGGTTGTAGTCATTGGGACATCAGTAAACCACAGTTTACTGTTCTCTCCACCAATGGAGAGAACATGGAAGAGCGGTGAATTGTCTGGAGACGTCGGACTACCAAAATTATTCCAGGAACAAATTAACGCCTTTTCTAGGAAATCACAAAAGAAAGAAGAATCAAATGTAAAGCACTGCTGGCCTCTCAGTTAGCATCAGTGTACATAACTTAACAGTGAAAAAGGGACTAGATACAAATCGCATACACTGAAGAAATCCAAGGTTCAAACCACTGCTGACCTAAAAGAACACAAAGGTGTTTGTTACACTTACTAAAACGATTTTTATAACCCCTGGACTCTTTATTATAAAGTTGGTAGTTCAACAATTTATTAAAACATTAAAGCTAAAAGAAAAATCTATAGCATTTTTTAAAAATTTATTTTACAAGCTCATAGACATTTTTGCCATGCTTCCTGTATCAGCTGCTAAAAGTGGTTTTGGAAAAATTTCTTCTGTGAGCAAAAAGGCAGTAATTATATTACTGAAACAGCTGCAACTGTAATCTTGGTTGATACCACACACAATTAATGTTGAGGTTTTCCAGTGTGTAACTCAAGAGTTGTTTATCTGACTTTTTCTCTGGCAGTGAGAAGTGGTGGTTTTCCATAAAGGAGAAAAACCCATAATCTGTGCACACGTTCCTCTGTTCTGAAAGTATAAAGTCACAACTAAATTAACCATTTCTGATCTGTGTTCCATGTAAAGTTTCACAAACTAATTATTTGTTCACTCTCAAGAACAAGCAGACACAAAAGAAAAAAATTAAATAACTGATCCTTCATTTGAATAAAACCCCAAGTAGTGCGGTGGAAAATAATTGTTTTCGTGTCTTTTGTACAGTAGGGAAGATACTAAAATTAAAGATACTAAAATAAAAAGACAAAAATAATCGGCTTGTGTGAATGAATGTGCATTTGGCAATAGAACTCTAGCCAAAGAAAAACACAGTCAAGCACTTTTTGCAGGAGAAAATTATATGAGTTGAGTTACAATGCATGCAGTTGTCTGGCAACAAGGTATATTTAGAGTGTTTGAAAATATCTGGCAATAGCTCTGGGTAAAGTGTAATCTTATGTTTCAAATTCTGTGACTGGTGTCCTGATTTTTTTTTTTTAATGGAGGGGATTTCCCATTTGGTAAAGAGTTGAATTTGACATTTTCAATGACCAGAGCAAACTTGTGGTTCAGGTTTTGTTTTATTTAGGAAGAGAAATAAAAAAATTAAAAATACTTTGAAACTGGAAAACTGTGAGTTTCAAATTTCTGTGTTTCAAAGTAATTTCTGATGAGTGCCTGAAAAAAAATATTCATAGCGATGCAATGTTTTGTTTTGTTTCAACCACAAACATAACATAACATTGTATTTTTAAATGTTTTTATGTGATAGACTAACAAGACAGCAGTTGTGAAGTGGAAGAAAAATTACACATCATTTTAAGATTTTTATTTTTTTTTTACAAATAAATGTTATTTGGTTACATATTTATTAAGCTTCTCTTATTCTGGTACCAGCTAATAAAATCCAGCTCAAAATGACAACAACAACAACAACAACAACAACAACAACAACAACAACAACAATAATAATAACAACAACAACAACAACAACAACAACAACAACAACAACAACAATAATAATAATAATAATAATAATAATAATAATAATAATAATAACAATAATAATAATAATAATAATAATAATAATAATAATAATAATAATAATAATAATAATAATAATAATAATAATAATAATAATAATAATAATAATAATAATAATAATAATAAATAACATGACCAATTTAGTAAAAACTGTGGAGTTTGTCCATGTGTAATTTCATCTCAGTATAAATCCAGATGTTCTGTGAAGGCCTCTGAGTTTGTAAGAAGATATTTGTGAAAAAACAGCATCATGAAAACCAAAGAAAACATGGAGAAAGTTGTGGAAAGTTTGCAGCAGGACTAGGGTACAAATCAATATCCCAAAATGACACAAAGACACAATATACTTAAGAATCTGTTGTAAGATCTGACAAGGGATTTCCATAGATGTTATCTATCCAATTGTCCTGTGTTTGACCTGATTTGCAAAGAAGGGAGGTCAATAATTTCAGACTCAAGGTGTGCTTTGTTAGCAGAGTCATACCTCCAAAACTGCAATTGTATCAAAAAGTGGTTCTGCAAGTAACTGATTCGGAGATGCTAAATACATATGGTCCCCGTAATTTTCCTGGGACTCCAAAGTGATGACATGTGAAAAGGTTCAAGGCTTATGTTTAGGGCTTTTGTGTTCCTGAAGTGCTAACTCACATGGACCCTAGCAAAACAAATGAACAGTTCTGAACTTTATGTCAGAGAATATGCCTTTAAAACTCACCCATCCTGGTAAAACATTGAAAACGGGCAGAGTAAATGCTTTATCAGTAAGTTGTCGACCCAGCCCCCTTTTGTGAACGTTTGTGTATCAGCTGGGTGTTCTTCTGTGCTTCAAGGTCACTGGTGTGGACCCTTAGGGTGTTGTGTATGTTTGCTGCTACTGAGCACGTCATTTTGCTTCGAAAGCTTAACAGATGTTTCTAGCTGTCATTTTTCAAGCGGTGCTTTTTTTTTTCTGTCTCAGCAGAAAGAGCTTTGGAGATTTCAAGATCAGAAATCATTGACTTGCTTCTTCTTCATGTTAAGTATCAGAGTTGAGCTGGATTTATCAAAAAATATATGGATGAACGTATTTGATGGGAATGAAATAGACAAGACGGAGAAAGCTGAGAATACTTTTATTTCTTTTCATTGTATTTCTACTCATTATCTAATTACTTACAGTAAATCTGTCAACAGACTAATTTCTAAGAAAACGCCTCTTTCTCGAAACCTCTCTCCTTCTTATATTTCCCTTTTTTCTTTTTCAGAGTAGAGCAACTTTCTTCCTTCTGACACGGAAATCAGGACAGGGTGTAGAAAGCCAGAAGAATGAGGGTGGGAGGGAATGACGGGAAGCCACAGTAGGAAAATGAAACAAAATGTTCTCAACTGCAAGCTGGAGAGGCTGCCAGGAAATGAGCTCGGAGTAGTGGCGAAACTTACCCCGAAAGTCAGTAAAAAACATTCCTCAAAACATAAATAACGGCGTAGTTGAGCACTCAGACATGCCACATTTGACACATTCTGGATGTTACTAACTTTATCGAAACTACACCAACAATATGAGCTAAAAAAAAAAAAGAAAGAAAAAAGAGAGAAGAACAGCAGCAACGGAAGAGATAGAAAAGACACAAAACCAGCAGAAACAAAATAATCTCTTCAGCTCTTTTTCCAACTATCAGACTTTTGGTGGTCTTTTCAAACTTGATATTTATTCAAGACACATATTTTGCACAAACAATGATTCAGTTAGTAAACTTGCCTGTAATTGCATTTGAAAATTAAAAATGGTAAAGTGGTAAGACATAAACATGTGATCAATACACACAGAAAGCAACAGAAAGGCAATAAAAAAGTATTTTTCTCTGAATTTGAAAAACTGACCGACTCAAATTTCTATGTAGAATTTAACTTAACCAGTATTAGATTGCAGTGATGTGATAACATGAAAACATTTGATGTTTCCATCACATACATATGACAAATGCAGTTTTAAATCAGAGGCGCAAAAATAAAAAATACAAAAAACTAAACTAAACTATATATTACAGTTGTTGATGCTGTTGTCTTTACTGTAATTTTGATTTTGCGACACAGACTAAAAAGAAAAAACATTTTTTTTATTTTTTTATTTTATGAATAATAGCACCATGTTAGCTAGATAATTAGTGAAGTTACCTGCAGTTAGCTTCCCAATTAAAAAAAAAAAAGAAAAAGAAGTTTGATCCTCATTTAGTTTTCACATCCACAATGTCAATAATTTCTACAACTGAAAATATATTCTAGCAAGCTAATTTTCTTTTCCTGGGACTAAAGAGAAGTGAAACACTATCATTTCACAATGGGGAATGGGCAGCATTTGTTTAGCTGCAAGACACTTTTTTCACTCTGATACTTGTCTGACATCTCATTCTGAAAACCTTAAATCATAGAAATGGTTGATTGGAAAATTCACCTTTGTGATATTATTAGTGAATGTCTTTTCAGAAAGTGCTTCGTCATCTGTGATGATCAAGTTAGTTCAGACAAAAACACAGGCATTGCACACATTGTATCTGTCAGGCTCACATAATTTGCAACTGCCGGACTAAATATGCAGCTTTTGTCTGAAACATCAACCCAAAAGGCAGTGGAGATGAAATCTCACTGGAATGAAGTCATGGCACCTTTGAGAAGCAAGATAAGGCTTTTGGAAATCATCTTAGCATTTCAAATGTAACTTTTAACAATTATTTTTGATGTTTTTCTATGTAAGAAAACTTGAAAAATGCAAACCTTTCACATTATTGTCGTAAGTAAGCTCGCTGTTGTTTTGGTTGTGTTGTACTTTGACATACAATAGGTAATGCCTGGATTCAGGGAAACTCAGATAATTGCAGTAAGTCCACTTGATACTTTATGATCCTCTTTGACGTCATTGAAAACCGGCTCCGTTCATCTCGATCTCATATCTTCTTTTATCTCCCAGTCATGCCTTGCTGCATGCCAGACTCGGCAGATAAAATTCATTACGTTTCCAACCTTTCTCTACGTTTTCTGGCCCTGCCCCTCTGAGCGTTTGCCAAAGAAAAAGTTTTGCCGCACACTTTCTCTCTTACTCTGCTGCCTCTTTCCTGTTTCTTTAAAAGGAAAAGTATGTTCCTGACTGGAACACCACACACACACTCACACAAAGACTCGCCAAAATAGAGAAAAGGGGAGTTTTGCAGATGTGTCTTGGAAACAGACGTAGTAGTATGCAGAAGTTAACAAAGTTAAAATGTTTGTCTAATCACGTCACACAAGCATTTTTTTGTCTCCCCACAGTTCACACAGGCACATCTAGCTGCCTCAATGAATTTCAATATTATTCTTTTTGTTTCGAAGATTCAGAACATTTCAGTGTCTACTTGTCTGTTCCCACAGTTAAAAGTTTGCAGGCATCCTCTTGTTTAGGTTCCTAAAAAGAACAGATATGGCCATAACTTCTACAAGTGAGTTACATTACTTACTGGTTTCTAGCTGTAACCTGCCTATCTGAGACCAGATTCTAGTCTTTGTCCCCATTTTAGGTTGTCTGGATTGGGTTAGGAATGACTGGAAATCAAAAAACGACAAATACAGTGCGCTGTACATAACACTTCCTATTTTTAGAATATTTTAATGCATAGTCTTTAAAAACCTTATGACAGGGAAAATATCAGAACAAAGTACAATCTTAATAAGATGTTTAGGTTGGTGGGCCAATTTTTTTTTGTCATTCCTGAAATGTGTTTGAGTCCCACACAAAATTCCACATAGGAGCCCCATCCACCAATGGCCTCTCTGGTTTAGACATTGAAAATACAGAGAGTGCAGAGCAAGTTTTGACTCAAGAAATGAACTCGTGTTCACTGCTGCAGCTTAGTTACAGCACAACAAATCTGCACTAATATACTGAACTAATTCAATGTAGCTACTGACTGATTGTTCACTATCACTCAATTCTTTTCCAAAACAAAGTATGTTAAAGAATGAACAAGCCAAAAATATTGCTCTGAAATCCACAGTGTTAGGGTTTTCCCATTCAAATTAATCTAGAAAAGCCAAAAAGAGTGTTTGAACAGGTAGAAAGATTCAAACACATTTAACACACAAGAATATGTTGCCACAGAATCACACCTAAATAAATAAATAAGGCTACCAAGGAGATGAAATACAGAATGAGACACTGAAACTTCTCTGTCCTCTGTTCAGCTCCCACAGCTCTCTCTGGCTCTCTCAGGTACACTTTGTATTTCCCACTACACCACTATTGACACACACACACACACGCACACACACCACCATGGCTGCAACCCTATCACACAAACACTGTGTGCAACGCTCCATCCTCATATTTGAAAGATGGTCTTGGGAGGTGTGTGAGACCACATGGAAGTGTCTGTGTGTGTCTATGTGAGTGTGTGATTTCAGATGTCTGCTGAAAACACAAGATCATGTGTGTATGTCACATTCCAGGTCTGTCATGCAAACCCAAGCAGAGCAAAACAGGCAAAGGACAGTCAAAAAACAGATAAACGATTTCCACGCTTCAAGCACTTGGAAAGAAACTCAAACTCTTATATCTACACCAAAAGGATGGTTTGATGTGGACGAAAATGAACGCGATGGGTTATAATAGCAACTATGAAGACATATTTCACTGTATTTTTCATGTCAACTGTTTCTTGCTGAAAAGAGTTCTGTTACTTAAATACAACTGTCAGGCATGTGGGTGGAGTGATCATGATTTAAAGCTGTTTTGCATCCACAGTAATTGCAAGCTTTGCAGTCAGTGAGTCAACCTTGAGTCACAGGAGGGCAAATTTAAAATTCAAAACATCAAGCACACCCGTGAATCACTTGACAAGAAAAACAAATGGTTTGAATTGCCAAATTAAAGGCAGAATTTCAGCTTTGTCAAATTGCTGCTGTTGGGCTGTGCATAACTAAAACCACACTGACAAATTTTACATGGTATGTGGATGCAAATACTCCATCGGAAAATATGAAAAACTGTTAAGGTTACACAGAAAATAATGGTTGAAACTGGAAGCAGTTTGCATGTTTAGGAAAAATGTTTACCTTCATAATAATCCTCCTCCTAGTTTCTGTATGTAGCACCAGATTTCAGATTTCAAGATTATTTCCAATGTTAATTTGATCCTATTTGTATTATCAGAGCTTTTTGCAGATATAAACAAAGAAAAGATAGGAAAAGAAAAAAAAGAATGATACTGTGGTGATCCTATTATTTGTACAATGTTTTAATGGGGTTAAAATATTACTGTATTTTTTGATATGACTACATTTGCTAGATATTGGCTGCGAGAGGTTATCTTTGTATGATCTTTATCTTCCATTACTTATAATTACGTTTCTTTTTTTTATGTGAACATTGACAATAAACGAAAATGTTTCACCTCTTTGTATGTGATTGGTTCACATACGGAGCCACTTTATATCTAAGAATGCTTTATGGCGCCTGATATAGAGTTAAAGAAATGCTACCGAATCAGTTTTGATGTTAAAAAAGTAACAACCCCAAATAACTGAGTCATAACACTGTGACTAAGCACTGGATTTCTATGTAAGTTTACAAAAAAAGCTAACAGAACTGCCCTAAATCCAAAATATGCCGAATTGTACTGATATCTACCAATCTCAGTTCTCACAGATGTCTTTGTGTTTGTTTATTAAGCCTAGAAACATGTTCCAGGGTGTGACCTAAGATTGCTTAAGTTTGAAAAGAGGTGAGGTTCGAATGACATAAGCAGGTGAAACAGGTTTTTTGTTGCTGTCAGGAAGTGATGCGGGTACCAGTATTGTGTTTGTTATGTGGGCACAGAGTCAAAACAATCCCTTTTATGTACATGCAAGCTATGCAGGTTAAAACAGAGAATCTACTAGCTAGCATACACTGCATTTCACAACAAATACTAAAAAAAAAAATAGTCAATTTGGTCGCAGGCTAAACTGAGTGACACTTTAGAGACACCAGATGTGTTTTGACTGGCAGGTCATCCTTATATAACACGCTCTGAGTCAGTCACTTGTTTATATCTCAGGCAGCACACAATTCTGCTTGCCTACTCTGCGAGAGCCAGCGAGAGTAAGGGAGCTAGACCAGAAGTTGTGAAGATACACATAACACACAAACACGCACACGCGCGCACACTCTCAAAGCTGGTGAGTCAGTGAGGAATGTGAGCTATGTGGGCCGGAGCAGAGCAGAGCGGGCAGCATGCAGACAGCTGTTGGGACCCTTCAAGCTGGTGCTTGACAAGCTGTAAAGAATCTTCAATTCCTCTCCAATGGAAACTTGAATTCAAACCCTTTCGTACGCAATGAGGAGCTGGCGGGCAATTAACCAATTTTGTTTGAGCTTTAAAATTTCCCCTCTGATTTAATCGACATGACACTGAGGCTGCACATGTCAAATTGCATGATTTCACGAGTTTGGCTTATTAAAAGCTTAACAGACGGTAATTCTGAGAATAAGTCAGCTGAATTTATTTGAATGAAATCTTGGCTATTACACTTAGAGTGCAGAGGTGAGGAACATAACAAAAGAAAATCACGAAAACCCCAAGAACAGAACAAACAACTTACTTCACAACTACAAAATTTATAAATATTTTTAGGGGTTTAATGTGATAGAGCTACACAAACATGTGAATTACCGGGCGGTGAAAGCGTAAAGACACTTAAGTATTTTCTTTTTATTTATTTCTACATACATGTGAAAAATGTTCATGACATCTCAGTACATCCCCCTTTTTAGAACCACATTTTGCTGCATGGACATGAAGAGCTGGGTTTATACAGGAAATAAATTAGATTGATTTCCCTATCAGGTGACTTTTAAATCTTTTTGTTTTAAAACTACAGTAGAAAGACAATAATATTTATGGGTAAAGCATAGACCAGCTTTACATTTTCTTCAATATTTAGGACCTTCTGATGAAACAGGAAATCATGGCCTGAAATGCTGGTGCAGAAACAATGAGCCTCCCCACGGAAATGTTTGTCCTGTTTAAAGGGAGTCAACGCATCTCATTGAGAGCTGATTATCTGACCGTGAACAAAATTACCAATGTCTTTATGAAAGTTTCTGCATTAAAGCAGTTTTCCAGCCACTACAAATTCTTCTTCTTTGGTGTCTTCTGTCATTTCCGGTATCGCTACATAATAAAACATATTTAATTTGGGATTTAGATAGCTGAAGCAAAAATCTAACTTTATTTGACAGACTTCGTTTGATTAGTTTGATTTTACATTTTCGCATTTAGATTTTGGAAATGGAAAAACATGGTTATTTTGATTTTTGCAATTTTGTTTTGAAATGGAAAAGGCAGAGAACAAACCACATGGATTCATGATGTTGCAACTGTGTTGTTTATTTTTTGTTTTGGCATTTTTTATTCTGTGAAAAATATCAAAAGCTACATACTTTTAATTTTACTCACATTTATGCTTTTCTTTGTGTTGGTTTATCACGTAAGAGCTTAATAAAACAAAATAAGGCTTTTGAATGTGAAAAACGTGAAAAATAAGAAAGAGTTCAAAAGGTATTGCATTTCTTAGCAAGTCAAGTTACCCACCACAGTATTCTATAAATAAAACAAAACCTTGTGACATACTGGTGACTGAACCTTGCTGACAGAAATAAGGCTTATTCATAATGGTATTAGAGTTTAAACCCAGAAGATGAGTAGTTTGTCAGAATTAATTAATTTTCTCAAAGCTGCTGCCTGGGCCAGTTTGTAGAACTTGTTGACAAATCTGCAGAGGAGAAAAGAACTAATCACTGACTCAAGCTTTCTTAATTGCAATGTCCTTGCAGATGGTGACTCACCAAAAACTATGACAGCTACACAGATAAGCTTGAGTAAGAAATGAGTACTTGTCATTAGTTTCAGCAAATTACCTCCTGAGTTGAAAAAAAAAGCAAAAAAACAAAACAAAACAAAGAACACTGTGACTATTAACTGCTTTGTTGTTCTGCATCTGTTTCAGTAAATGTTTGGGGAACATTTTATGTCACGGTTCATTACCGCCTCAGTGGAAATATCTAAGTTTAAGTCTTCAGAGAAAAGAGTCGCAAATACTTCAGGATAAAGACGTAGCCCAACCAATTAATTGTTTTCCATTTCTTTTCTATTCTATTCTATTCTATTGCATTATATTTCAACTATATTTCAAACATACAATAATTGCCCATGGATTGAGTACCTGATTGTGGCCACACAAGTGAAACTTGCAGTCAGTCTCTTACCTCTATGTGGAGAAATTGTGAACAACTCTTTTTGCAGAATATTTAAATTGAGGCAAAATGACAACTACATACAGCATTGCTAACTTCACCATGTCTTAAAGTACATGCAGTGTTTTGCAAAAGTATTAACCAAGAAATTCACATTCACATAAGTATTTACAGCCTTTGCAGATTTACTTCAAAACTGAACTGTTGCCGCTGATCAATCTTGTGCTGTTTCTGAAGCTTAACAGGAAAGCTGTGATAAAGTCAGATGATTGAACTTAATCTGGAAAGGTACACATCTATCTGTATAAGGTCCCACAGTTGACAGTGAAGGTCAGAGGTCAAACACCAAGAATGAACTCAAAGGGATAGTTTGTAGACCTCACTCTGTCAGAGCTCCAGGGTTCCTCTGAGAAGAGAGGAGAATCATCTCTGCAGCAATCCACCAATCACGTCTGCATTGTAGAGTGGCTCGGCCAAAGTCACTCTTTAATGAAAGGCACATAGCAGCCAGTTTGGAGTTTGCCAAAAGGAACCTGATGGACTTTCAGACCATGAGAAACTAAATTCAGTGGTCTGATGAGATAAAGACTGAACTCTTTGGCATGAATACCAGGTTTCATGTTTGGAGGAAACCAGGCATGTCTCATCACCAGGCCAACATCATCCCTAGAGTGATGGAACCTGCTGCTGCAAAGGAGTGGCTTCAAACCAACTGTCTACTGTATGAAAGTCCTGGAGTGACCAAGCCAGAGTCCAGACTTGATTCTGGTTGAACAGCTCTGAGGGGATCTGAAAATGGTTGCACAGATGACTCCCATCCAACCTGAGACGTTCTGCAAAGAAGAATGTGTCAAACTGCCTAGAGACAGTTTGACCCTCAAGTCTTTATGTTTATAAAGACTTGAGGCCGTAATTATTGCCAAGAGCGGCTCAAAAAAGACTTAAGCCAAGTCTGAGAATACTTTCATAAATCTGATTTCTTGGTTTTCTATTTTTCATAAGTGTGCAAAAATTTCAAGACAAATTTCCACATTGTCATAATGGGGTAGTTGAATGTAGAATTTTGAGGAACAAGGTTAAAATTGAATACAATCTGGATAAAACAAAATGTGAAAAAGGTGAAGTGCTGGGAATACTTTTCAGATGCATTATGACATGGCTTTTTGTATAAGCAAAAATGTTTGCAACATTGTGACTGTGAAATGACGTCTTTATGACATGTTGTTTTGGAGCCCCCCTAAAAACCTTTTCAGTTAATCTGACGTCACAAGCACCAGTTTCCACCCTGACTTTCTTTCTTCTTTCATGTCAAACAGCACCCATCTTAGACGTACACTGTCACCCGCTTTATTCCAGCTCAAAGTCTGTATAACAAGCTAGGAAATTACAGAAAAGTTTCCCACCACTTCATGGTTTATTTCCCCCCCACACTTGTTGTGATTATACACAGAGACACTGCGCAAACTCTAAAGCGACAAACCACAGTGAAACAGGCTCACATGACGGGTGCCATCAAAGAACTAAGTACAATGAGTCATAACCACAAACTTTTCATTTGAGTCTTAATCACATGAGACTGTGTAGCTTCTCACGTATTTTTCGACAACTGTGTATTCATTAAATAAGTTAATAGTACGGAGGTACTAAAAGTCACAGCTGCTTATTGTCTTTTCTTAAATATATTGTCTGTTAGAGACCATAAAACACTTTATATAAAATATAAGGTAACTGGTTGAGAAAAAGCATAAGTTAAACATTTTTTAAGCTAAGAAAAAATACTGTAGCTCAAGAAAGCAGGCAAAACATTTGTAGCAAATCACTCACACTAATAGCTAAGCCATATTAGTCTTTTAAAATATGTTGAATATATATTATGTAAGGAAAGAAACACTCAAAAACACTCACTCTTTTTTTTAACTGGGGGGAGGAACTGGAGGTGGAAGAAGTGCTGGGAGAATTGAAGGGGGTGTGATGGGCGCCAAGAAAAAAAAAAAATCCAGATTTACAGAACCATGCACACACACCAGTAAGTTTTTGTATTTGCCAGTAATCTCCATGCGTAATGGAAGAAACACCCCCAAACAAGTTAGCAGTAAACTACAGGGTTAACTGTATGCAAGACACAAAGCCAAACTATTTCTACATGGGCACTCCCAAAATGTAACTGTACCATAACCTGAGTTAGGTATTTGTTTATCCACCTGGGGTGAAAAACTCTTGAGTTTCCAGTATCAAAACACCTTAGAGAATCACAAGTGGAAATCAAGCAGTCAGCAAGTTGTTTGTGTACATACGTGGATCATTATTTTCAGTTTTAGGACTGATGCCATCACCTGACTCAGCCTCACATGACCACACACTCATGGAAAAGATGACAGGACAGATTTTAATAGAAACAGTGCCACAGATTAGAACAGTAAAATGCACATTAATGTAAGTCATGATGACCCTGTGACATGTTATATAAACTGACGAGCATTGTTTTTCGTTTTCCATTGTGGAAACAATGTGATTAGTTCTTCCTTGATTTGAATCTTTATTAGGAAGTGATGTGTTTTATGATGTCTGAGCCTTTTCTATTAGTGCTTGCCAAGATTAGTGTTATTAACACTGTAAAACTAACTTTCTATTCTGACTTCAACTTTATGCTAGATGACCTCACAGACAAACTTCATACTTCAGTCAGTGGCTGAATGTAGCTCAGGTCCATAAGGATTTCAAAGTAATGACACTGAAACAACAAGCTGCAGTATATAATTTTTCTATTAAAAATATATTTTTTACATATTTATCAAAATGAGCATTGTGTTGTGACAGTGTGATATATACGACACATGTACAAGCTGTGGAGGCCATGTCCACATGGTATAAGACAAACTGGAAAAAATCGAGCTCCTCTGCCTTCTCCCAGTACTCTCTGAACTAACTTCCTGTTTCTGACCACTCAGTCAGAAACAACCAATCAGAGCCAGGAGGTGGGTTTTAGTGGTGTCAATCAACCTCATGCTCACCCCTCCTGTTTGCTCTTTGCTAAGCTACAGCTGGTTCACCACAACACAGCATTTCACCAATGCTAAGGCTAGTAAGCAGAGTCGCAAGTTGTTTTTCCACCATTGGCATATTGAGCAGCATAAAAGAGACTGACTGTCAGCACTAAGACGTTCCTCCTGCATCTTTGCAGACCACAATAGTAGCACTGAAAGGAGGTGGAGGAGCTTGATTTTTTTTCACAGATTATCTGTCTATTACCACACTGCAGCTTCAAGTGTGTATTCACAAAGTTTGTTTGTTTGGTCCGGACCAAAAGCTATTTTTCTTCTTTCTTTGGTGCAGTTTACTTTCACATAGTGATATTTAATTTTTTATTTTTATTTTTTTTTGCAGTCGGAGGATGATCATTTGTAAAGAAACTTGCTCCTATTTGACATGAATAATGGCACCAGGACAGAGCATAGACAAGGAAAAGACAAACCTTGAAAATCCCACTTACTGCATTTCTGTTGTGCACATTTGTGTTTTCACTACATCTACAACTTCATTTTAAATGTCAAGAGCAGCTAGAACAATGCTGGCTTCACGTTGGGAGTTCTAATTTTAGAACGGTGTAAACAGGTGCTGCAAGCTGAATGAGATGCTTTCTGTATCCTGACAAACAACATGATAGCAGCAACATTGCTAAACAAAATATTTCCATATTTCCTAGCAACAGTGGTACGTGAAGTCCAAAAAGACATGCATTTCCTGCACTTGGTTTGGACTGTATGCACACCAGAATCAAATCACACAACAGTTAGTTTGGAAGTCTGAGACCACCTCAAAAAGTGGGTTTTGGTCTGATGTTTTGGTCTGCATCAGGGTTCAGTTGAATGTATTCTAGCCTGCACAAAAGAAGTGGAGCAACGAGGAAAACAAACTAGTCAATTTGCTGCCTACGTAATTTGTTATTTAGAGAAGTGTTTTTCAACGTGAGGGTTATAGCTCTCTGGAGTGCTGACAGAGCAAACTGTGGAGGCCTAGGAAAGTTGGAGGAAACATGAGAAAAAAGTGCAAAAGCAAAAAAAAAAAAGAATCCAATAAATTTTTAATCTTGAATTTTCGCTCTTTTTTGTTTTTCAGTCATTTTTTTCAAAACATAAAACCTAAGTGAAAACAGATCTTTTAACATTTAGGTGGAAAACAAAACATTAGTCATTCATTTACTTTATTTTTCTTATTGGCCGCCAGTCAACTTTATCAAGTTGCTTTTCTCCTCAATTTAGCTGAGCAAGCAAAAAGTTTGACTAGAAAAAGACCAAAGAACCGTCCAGCAGCCCTGCTGTAGAAAACACTGCTACACACACACATGCCCCCACCCCCCCCACACACACACACACACACACACACACAAAACAAACTGTGGGATTAAAATAAAATCTGATGTGAGTAATACATAATGTCGTATATTATATACATCTACATAATGTAAATATATCTACATAATAATATGTGTCCTCTGCTAATAAAGTCATTTTATCTGATAATAAAATTTTTCACAACAGAGCTCGTGGCCAACTAAAATCTGAAGACATGAGGCAGCATTTATGCTAAATAGATGCAATAATTATGGAGTGGTGAATATAAAACAATCTAAAAGTTGATGTTTCTTTGCGCATTTTGTAGGGCTGCAGAGGTTGTTCCCGGCTAGAGGTTAACGCTCTTTGGGGGCAAACATTTGTTAGTGAGATATATATGTAATGGTACTGAGCAAAGAGTTGAAAGTATCAAAAAGAAAAAAGAAAAAAACTAATTAAAGCATTATTTAAAAAAAAGATAAAAAAAGATTAAACAATCCAAACAAGACACCTTTTTATGATAACATATAATTATAAGATTAGGTGTAGCAAAACCTGATGAGCGGAAGGGTTTTACTGTGATGCATTGAAACCATTGATTATTTTGAATTTATGCTTTAAACATTAATGAAACTGATACTCTGTTTGCATGGTTTTATTTTATTTTCTGTTAGAAATTTTGTCTTGATGCTTGTCTCTAATGCTTTGTAGCATGAAAATAATTTTAAAACAAAATGTGCCAGAGGTGTGGACAGTTTTGCACTTCACTGGAAGACATTTTCAACCCCAATGGTTGGTGTAAATGATGTAAATGCAAGTCAAAAGTTCAAGTCTTTGCCCTTCAGCAATGACTGGTAATACTTTGGCCTTTGGAAATGCTCTCAAAAACGAGGTTTTATGCATCTTTGAAAAAAGAAGATGCTCTGTAACTAGAAAAAGTGTGGGTGTGAGAGCTAACGTGTGCTCCTGTTCCATGTTTGAAAGGAACATTTTTACAGTCAAAAAGCAGAACTGCTGTAATGGAAGCTTGGTAAAAGGTTAACTTCCTCCTGGCTGTATTCATTTTTAGCCCACTGGTCAAGGTCATGCTGTTTGTGCAATTCAGTGTTGAAATGTCTGTTCAAGTGTCATGCAGAAAACAAGGAGGCACGTTGTCTTTAATCTTGCAGATACAGCTCTTTAGAAACGTTAGAGTCTTTGAAAATGTTAGTGTAATTATGAGCGACAGTAAAAATACTGCAAATGTATTAGCATGTCACTGTCAAATCAGATTTTCTTGTTGTGTTTGAGTTTAACTTTGTTTTTCAATCAAACAAACCCTTTACTAATTTATGAGCTTCAGCTGATTCCTCTTAGCATATACAGTACCTAATAATTACATTTGAATATCTCTTTAAAAAATACTCATGTAGAACCGGAAGCAGCTGCGTGGGTGGAAACAATCATCAAGCTGCTTTTTGATAATTATAGGTCACAAGCTGTTCCTCTGTTCTCTGGAACTAAATGACATTAACAATCTGCCTTCAAAGAGAGAAATAAAAATGATTATTTATTTATTTATTTATTTATTTTTTGCACAGATAATACATCAAAACCAAAATGGCAGTTACGAAGAAAAACAAAGAAAAACAACGGCTGCAGTGAACATACACACTATACCGGATAACTTAAGTTATTATAAGAATATGTATATTTAAAACAGTGAAATGATGTACAGTACTTCTCATATGTGCACACACAGCTTTTAAAACTCAAGTTTATGTGATGTAAAAAATGGACCACTATAGATATATTTCAAAACATTTTTCTCTATAACGCAGAAAGAATATATCTCTGCTGAAGCTTAGCTCTTAAAGCTTGCTTGTCCACTCCAAAATATTTAGTCTCATCAAGTAATTCCCTTCTTGATATGGATGTAAATTTTGGGTCACAGTGTTGCTGACAAGTACAACCCCTTTTCATCCTCATTTATTTTGGTATTAGAAGCTTTAATTACACCCACTTCTGTCTGAAGGAGTCTAAGAGCATGATGCTGCTACCTCCATCTGTCATGGGAGGTTTTTTTTTTTTTTTTTTTTTCTTTTCTGTGACCTTCAGTGCCTTTTTCTGAGCCAAACTTGTCTTATAGAACTGAGACCCAAAGGTTCAAGTTGGTTTCAGGTCTTTCTTCCATGACGTTTTCTGAGGTATTTGCCCAGGCCAGGATGTTTTCCTGGAAAAAAAATAATGTTCTTAATCATGCTTCTTATCTCACCTTGCTGTCCAATCTGACAGCAAGGTCAGGTTTTTGTAGGTGCCTTCACTAGTGCATCTTATTCTCTGTTTTCACCTGAGTATGTGTGTGTATATATATATATATATATATATATATATATATATATATATATACATATACATATGTTTTTTTTTTTTTTTACTTTTCTTGATACAGATTGAAATTACATAATAAGTAAGGAGTACCGGGGAAGACCTACCAAGGTTTGAAATTATTGTTTAAAAAGGGTCTCCTTTTTTAAAACAAAGGCATTTTAGCAGAGTGTGAGATCCAGTCTATGTTGTTAACTAATTATTTAGACAAAGAAAAAAACCCAAATCTTTTTCATCAATAATTATTGCAACAACACGTCAGCAATTTTTAACCCTAGGGGTTTTATCTTTACGAAACTGGTTGAGGATATGCACTAAATGTCAGCTGATGTAAGTGTCTGTCATGAGCTGTGTGCGTGTGCGTGCGTGTGTGTGTGTGTTTTTGAGTGTGTATGTCCATGTTCATAAGTGGGTAAAGTCCATAGGGTTTATTGCTTTCTTCCATCCACGTTAAACTGTTTTATGATCTCAAAAGTCAGACAGAGATGTCTGACGAAGCCTGAATCACCTCTTAATTTATAACCATTTGTCTGAAGAGATTAGGTCAAAAATAGGAGTGGTAAAACATACAGAAGCTTTATTTTAAATAAAACTCTTGCCTTTATAAAATGCTTTTAGCAGATTTAGCTATAAAACTCTTTACTGCCACAGGGATGGGGCATCTTTAAATGTTGAGACAATAGACAGTATTTTCAGCATTTGTCCTCTACAGTTTGTGTGGATCATCTTTAATTTTTTACATTCTACTTAAAGCACAGATGATTGTTTTGCAAGTATGTCTTAAAGTATAACAGTTTTACTGCTTATGAATACCAGTATTGGGAAGTCTGAGCACACTCCTCAGACGTCATCAGATTTCCCACTGCAAAGTGCAGACTATGACATGAGGGGGTTAAAGTTTGATGAAGACGTTCGTGAAGTCAGAGCAGATGTTCTAACTGTATCTTGTAAAAACGTCAGATTGAAAACATCTACTCAGATAAGTAGTTGGAAGGTGTCATGGGTTGAACCTGTTTTTTCACTATGAATCACTGTGATTAGTTTTCTATTCATCTGTTAACTGCATCTGTTTTAGCATGTAAGAATGATTAAAGTAAAGCTATTCACTTATTCATGTCTTTGCTCATTTGAGGCATTCTCTACATAGCTGTTAAATCTTTTTTACACATCCTTTGCAGCCTGACTCAGTCTGATGGTTTTTATTTGTTTTTTGTTTTTTTTGTTTTTTTTTTGGCTTAGTTATAAAACAGCGTGATGTTTGTATTTGACCAAGAAAATGTGGAAAGATCTGAGCCAAACAGTCCACACATCTCTATAGTCTAATTTACCCAATTTTATGGAGGCGTTAGATACTGATCAGTCATTTTTATCAAGGCGCAGAAGCCCTTTAAGACGGGTTCATTCTTATTTTCTCAAATAACTTTATGGTTCAAAAAATAACTTGTGTAAATTACTACAAATAATCAACTCTAACTGTCTATCAACTTGCTTACTACCAGGCCTACACAGGTAAAATAATAGTAAAGTTCTGTTTGCATCAAAGTGCTTAATCTGGCTTGAGTATGGATCCTACAGTTCATGATATTATCTTAATATTTCTGAAAATATAATGTTCAAATAGGATCCTTACTCTGTCTGTCAGCACTAACATCAAAGTCTTTCAGACTGTGTTTTGTACAATGCAAATAGTTTTCTTTCTTCCTTATTTAAGGGTTTTATGTGGATAAAACCCTTGCTCTGCTTCTACTTTTGTTTAGCATATCACACACTAAAATACCACAGCATGAGGACTTTTTTTGTTTACTGATCACATGGAAACACAGAAAAAAGGAAGTCTGCCAAAAAAGGAGGGAGTGTGCCCATCAAAGTGGCAAATTCAAGGTGCTTTATAATTTGTAGCACATTTTCCAGACTGGTCGCTTTTGACCCCTCTGTCCCGATTAGTCATGAACAAACAAAACTGTTTCATGGTGATTAGGACATAAATTATAGTCTCCGAGGTCAAAGTCCTGCAGTACAATTAAGCTCATGAGGCACCACAAATTGTTGTGCTGAATGTATTTTCCTCAACCCAATCAGCTTGACTGATGGTGACATGACCATGGTATTAATTTTCAGGATCGTACTGTAAAAACTATTTGCAATCATTTTCTTGAACTAAAAATATAAATTGGAGACAGGCATATCCAAAAACAGAAAATGTAAAAAAAAAAAAATAATAATAATAATAATAATAATAAAAATACAAAAAATTACCAGTTCTTATTTATATTTAAAAAAAAGTTTTTTATGTTTTCATTTTTATTTTGACAATTTATCTTTGGTATTAGTATTTGACTCTGAAATGCCTCCTCCATGTTACCCCAACATTTAGCTTTCTCCCAGATTCAAGTTATTACTTGCAGTCAGAAGACACATTTTGGAAGAACTAAAATCTTCTTAAACTTGAATTTCCCAGCAGTTTGAGTAATTTTGGGCTTAACCACAAACTCTTTAAAATTTGGTGTAGAGACCTACAGTAGGTCAGTCACATACAGGGAACAATTGTAATACACATTATTAATTAAGTTTTTAATATCCTATGAATGCAATGAGGTTGATTTTCACAAAGCTCTCAAATTTTTAAATGCATGGTTCAGATTTATGTAAATTCAAGTTTTGCTTTTTTTCTGATAGGAAATGAGAAAAGTATTTCTCAAAAGACAAATGTGGTGCCTCAACCAAGAACTCACAATTGACTCATTCTCCAAAAATGTGTGTGGAAGTCCAGTTCTCAGAGAAACAGTACTACATTACCACAGAAGGGTCATTGTTGTGTTTTCTCCACAAAACACAACAATGTGGTTTCAGAATAATGCAGTGAAGAGCTACAGTGCTTGTCCCATTTTTGGGGGTACAGGGGGCGTAATGTATTCTAAGAAAATAGTCACAGGTTTTGAAGGTTGTGCATGATAGAACTCAACCATCTGTTTGTGTTTAAGTATTTAAATATATTTATTGCTGCTGTAAAAGCAAGTTTAGTATTTGAAGGTTTCATTTCACAGGAATTTAGAGGGCTTCTTCTTAAACCAGCCTCCAAGTCCCACTAAATGTGGCTTAGAGGTTTTTATATAATCTTGCAAAGAGCAAGGCAAACAAACCTGGAAAGATGAGACAATTCCAAGGTGACTTTTGACCAAAAAAAAAGGAACAAAGGTGTCACACAGACATTAGTAGAAAATATGAAACAAAACCCTAGAACAGAAGGTTTAACATGAGCAAATATGGTTGGTATTGTTCTGAAGTTAAATTTTTATCTAGTTAACTGTCTCACAACATTTTGTGATACAACTACAACCAGAGTTCCACTATGTTTAGAATATTATAAAAATCTCTCAGAAAACAATGAATGGTGAGTTTGGGTACAAAAACTTGACTGTCAATTTTAAGCTTAATACTCTTAATTTTACTTTCCTTTTTAAACTTTCTCACTTTTGTATCATCTTGCTGTAAGGCCAGATCTCAGCACCTAAAGCACAACTTTAAGTTCTGGGCAGGGTGAGGCCACATCAGAAAGCTGATTACATTGCAGCAATGTGACAAAGACTATCCAACATGGCCTCTCCAAATGCAACCGACTGGGTTTGAAGGAAGGGTCTGCTGTATTTTTAACAGACCACCCTGTTGCAAGATTCAGGGAAGATTTTTGTTGTGTAACAATGGTGAACAAAGTGAGAGACAGAGCGGGTATAATAACTGGTGGTACAAAAGTTTAAAGGTAGGAGCTAAAAGAGAGTGTGTTGTTCGGCATTTGTCATTTGCGTAGTTAAGCTATTTAATTAAAAGTGTAATTAAATAATTAATTAATGCAATCCAATAAAATGCATTGAATAGGTCCCACTCCACCACTACACCACGTTCCAACCCCAACAAATACTTAATTAAACAAGCTAGTTAGAAAGTACACAAAAAAAGCAAGGAAGTGAGTGAGTACAGAATCAATAGAAAAGGTTCCTCATTGTTCCAACAGGGACATCTTACAAGTATAAAAGTATAAAAGACACACCATCTCCATCAAATCACTTTTAACCACAGAAGATGTAAAGACAGAATCAGTGACATCTTCTACAGCTCTGGCTCCTTTGCATACTATTTAAAACATGTTCTCATCAGAGAAACATAACAGTTCTACCAGTTTAGACCTGCTGACCCTGAAATACAAAGAATTAAGTAAATTGTGAATCAACTTCTCTAGTCACACAGACCATACAGATTGCCTTACACTTGAAACCACATTCGCCCAAACACACAAGTGTGCATTGAACAATATGTGGATTGGTAGATAGCTTGAAGTTAATTAAGTACCTTGCTCAGGGTCACAACGACATGTGACGGGAGGAAGCTGGAATCAAATCCAGCTACTCTTCTACAAGTACTCTCCTGAGCAACAGTCACCCCAAGTAGGTTTAAGTAAGTAACATGTAACTGACAATGAAGAAAGTCAACAAGCCAGAAACTAGGTAAACAAGTGAATAAGTATCAAATTGAATAAGTAACTAAGTAGGTAACGAAGTACATTTATGAGTCACTACGCAAGCAAGTAAATAAATCAGTAGGCAAGAAAGATAGTAAGTGGGTAAATGAGTGACTAAACAAGTCTAAGTAAGTGAATAATCAAATAATTGAAGTCTACGATCACTAAAGTAAGTAACTACAAGTGGACAAAATTGTTAGTACTCATAAATAACTTGAAATTAACAAAAGTTAGAAAAGTTACTGAAAACCAAACAATCTGAAATTGATTTTTAGTTCAGAATCATTTAAAAATAAACAAACTAATGAAACAAGCCCAGACAAAAATGATTCAACCTGTAAATATTTTGTTGCGCAACCTTTTGAGGCAATCAGTGCAATCAAAAAATTTCTGTAACTGTCCACAGGTATTGTGGTGCACTCCTTGTGGAGAAGCTGCTCAGGTGTGAAGGATGCCTTTTCTAGATGACTTGTTTCAGTTTCAACAGGGCTCATTGAAGGTCACATCAGAATAGTCCAACATTTTGCTCTCAGTCATTCTCGAGTGTTTTTATCTCTGCGTTTGGGACTTTATCTTGTTGAAAGACTAATGACCTGTGACTGAATCCAAGCTTTCTAACACTAGGCAGCACATTTCCCTCCAGAATGGCTGGATACTCATGAGAGTTCACTGTACCCTGCAAAGATTCAAGACACCCTGTGCCAGATACAACAAAGCAGCTCCAGAACATAACTGGATATCCTTTATGTTTCGCCGGGTTCTTTTCTTGGTATGCTTCATTTTTGCTTATGTGAACATAAACCTGATGAGCCTGGCTAAAAAGTTCCAATTTTATTTCCTCTGTTCTTTCTTCCAGAAGCTTGCGCTTTATCAACGTGCATTGTGGCAAATCCAAATTCCCCTTTTTATGCTTTGCTTTCCTACTGGGTCATCTCCCATAAAGTCGTCTTTGGCTCAAACAATGATGGGTGGTGCTCTCTGACATTGATGTACCTTGAACTTGGAGTTCACTTTTAATCTCTTTCGAGGTTGTTGTAGGCTCTTTGGTTACCAGTCATATTATCATTTTCTTCAATTTGTCATTAGTTTTCTTCCTGTGACCACTGCAGTGGAGGTTAGCTGAAGTCCAAGCGAGGAAAAAATGTAAGCAAATAACCTAATATGACTCAGAGTGTCCATGTAGGTAGATAAATAAGTAAGCAGTAAGTATGTAATAAATAAGTAATCTAGTACAAAACAAAGGGTATGATAATAAAGTATACAAGTAAAAATCTATATTGTTGTATTTGCAATTGTGATTGGTTGATTCTGCCCGTTTTATCTTAACCATCCCTCCTGATCTTCCGCGCTTGTTCTGAATCATAAAACAGAAACATTAATCTTTCACAATTTTCTAGACATAAATGATCACTTTACTCCAATTAAATCTCCTATAATGTGAAGCACAGCTATTTCTAATGACACACTACAACAAATAACAGCATCTTTTAGGGTTGGAGGTAGATCAGTAAAGAAAACAGTTTCTCAGCTCGTTGCCTCAGAAAGGGAGTGAGGGAGGATGTGGGAGCTTAACTGTCTTAATGTACAGTACGTTATGTACCAGACGGGCTTTTGCTTTCATTTGAGTAGCATTCTTCACCCCCACTGGAACGTCTCCTAAGCACTAAGGGGCCTCCCTTCCTTTTCTTAAAGCTTTTCCATTTCCTCTGTCTGAGGCGAAGTTCTGCCTTTAAAGAAAAAAACTTGTTCCTCTTGACTTAACGAAGAATGCTCAGAGCGTCGTCGCAGCAGTATTCTGTCCCTGTCATTTATTAATGCTGATTAAAACCATACAGTCTTTATGGTTGATTATTTTAATTAACAACACCTTTTTTTTTCTTTTTTAAAACAGAGCAATGTGGAAAAATACAACTATAAAGCTGCCAATTAATACGGTTAATGACCTTTAATAAGCACCTATACTCTAATTTCAGTGGGCTGTAAATTGTCAAGAAGGCCACCATACACAAGTCCAACTTCGCACAAACTGAATTCGTGGAAATATTTCCTCTCAAAATGGGCTTTAATGTCTGCTGAGTTTACCTCATAACACTTCTCAGTTCACGGTCATTCACCCACAACAACTCAGGCCTGTGAGGAGGGAAAACAAGGTTACGTGAGGCAAAGCAGAAGTCTTTACCCTCTTAATCAAGTATAATCTAGTTATACTTGATCATGTATAATCTAATTATACTTGATTAAGATTGTATGGAACGTAACACATATTTCAAAGAGGGTGAGTGATAAAGCAGAAGTACAGAAACTTCTGACATTCATGGCCTTAAAATATTTCTTATTATGCTTAAATTTTATCGTCAGTCACGTCTACAAAATCTCTAAAAAAGCTGCTTAATCATGACATGATTATTCTCTCAATAATGTAACTATTCTTACCATTTATAAGTCATCTGTCATCAGGAAATCCTGCATACTACAACACTCTGCATTCACCAATTAACTGGGTGACCAGCTTCTGCTCTACGTGAATCTACACAGTGTGTGATGTATAAGCATTACTATCCATAATTTCTTGCCACAGTGCAGATTATTTTTACTGTAATCAAAACATTCTTAAAGAAATGCTTGTATTGATACTATATTGATGCTGCTCAACTTGCATGTAATGTCTTGTTTGCTGATGCACTGCTGCCCCCTGCTGCCTGAAAGCAACCAAGTAGCAGCTGGAGGAGAGCAGTGACTCACTGAACAATACTTTGAGCCCTCATGCAGCCCACAATAATAACATACCATTTACAAGCTCTGCATTTAGTTATGTATGTGAAGGTTTCAGAAATTTCTTTCTTATTTCTGAATATTTCTGAAATCTTCATCACTTATTTGTAAGTCATGAAGACAAACTCCACTGAGAACTTCAAAGAGACAGAGGATTAAATTGTTGATGTATCAAAAGGAACAAAAGACCTGCAAATAATGATAGACTTTTAATTTTCAGATGTACATGGTGGGTAATTTTTTTTATGTGTCCTGTTTTTGGTATTTCAGACATATCACATAGAGAAGATGTTTATCTACAGGTGCCAAAGCAGATTTACTCAACAAAATTATATCTGAAGTCGGTATCCTAATTGAATGACTGACTTTCTTAAAACAAGACAGCATCCTTCATCAAAGTAGGCAGGGTACATTGATGTAGTAGCAACTTGTGCTTGTATGACCTTCCAATATTTCGATTATATATGTGTTGATGTGACGGTGTCTATTTTAAAAAATACATTTTGTTTTTCTGTCATTAATTTACACACTAGCACCCTTTTATTTCAAGTTTTAAGAATCACCCATATTGACCTCTGCCACATCTCCAGGAATACCTGCGATTTTCGAAACTGTGACAGTTTACTGTAAACTTGCGACGTCGTTTTGATCAGCAGAAACAAGTACAGCTATTCCCAGTTCCTCTTGAACACATGCATATGCGCACAAAAACAACCACTGAAATAGAGAAAAAAGATATGATTTCTTTGTAGGTCCACCAGAGTGCCAGTTCAAAAAATGCATTTATGTATTTTTTTTTTTTAAATCAATTTTGCTTTCCATGGAGATATCACCCCTCTTGACTATTAAAAATACAATTTTCTATTTAAAATCAGTAATTTATCTAAAGGGCAAATGATAGTACATGTCAAACTATCACTGGGCTTTAGTACCATGCATATGTCAACTCGGAATTTTGACTTGACTTTAGGAGTAATAGCATGCATGTTAATTTCTCCAAAGTATTTCTGAATTAGCCAGAGATTAATCCTTGAACTCTTGAGGTTTCACCCTCAACCCTAAATGTCTGTATGACATTTAGGGTTACCAGAGTTATTTTTCCTTCTTAAATAACAAAATAAATTGACAAAGAATAAGGTACAATACTTTTAGGAAACCTTCTTCAAATTAAGAATTTCACGTAGAGTTAAGATATACATGCCTTCAAACAATTAGGAAAACCCTTATTATGTCATGGCTTTTGTATTTCAGATTATTTTAGTGACACTAAGGCACACCTTTGAATGATTTTGTATCAGGCGACTCTTCAAACAGACTACTTCGCTTTGTGACTTAATGGAAAAAACAACAACTCAATACTGAAATCTAGGAGAGAATTTAGGATCTCCATATGTCTAGTTCACCACTGGGTATGAAGGTTCCAGATCCATATGTATGTTTCCCCAGTTATATGAAAGTATAAACAATTTAATGATATGAACCAATCGTACAGTTTAGGAAAGAGAAGGTTCTGACTGTAGCTGTAAAAGTGTCATATATATACAATACATTCAACAGAAATTTCTTGTCAAACTCAGCCGACACTTTATGATTTAGTTACTGTTGCGTCCAATGGGACTACGATGATGAGCTCTGCCGGGTCAGTATGAACTGAAGTCAAATGAAGAACTCAGACCTCACTTCATCTGTTAGCGGACTTCTAAGAATAGTTTGGTTTGACTGCTTCTACTAAAAATATATTCATGCAGCTAAAAGAAAGAAAAAAACTGTAGCAGAATGATGGCAGCTGGACAGAGGGTAACCTGAGTGGATGTTCAGAATGGCAATTAGCTCCCCCACATAAAGGTTCTGAAAGGCAAATGTGTTTCCTTACGTTGGGGAACTGAGTCATTTCAACAACACACACGTCTGTGTTCTGACCTCCTTAGCGAAACTGAAATGGCTCATACAGTTCTGCAGGTGTGGATGTGCATGTGTCTCTGTGGGTGTGCAGTTCTCAGGCTTCACATCCTACCCACTCGCTTGGCCTCGCCACTGTTTCTCCAAGACTTTGATTGTTGGCGGTGTGCGTATTTGTGCTGGGGGGCACAGAGAGGTGTCTCAACTCCACATGCTGTACATCCCCTCTCTGAGCAAGCTCTCCAAAAACACCCAGGAACATCTGAGAACACATGAATCAGATGTGAGAGATGCTCTTACAAAACCTCCTCACCACATATTGACTTATGAACTGTTACGCAATCTCAGCCGTGTACTCTAAAAGAAAAGGAAAAATCCTGGACCCAATTGGAAACCTCCTGAGTCTGTTTCCTGTAATCAGTTATTTGGTAGCAGGCCAGCGTGTAAATAAGGGCTGAAAACTGAGAAGAAATTACTTGTGCCAAGAATCATGGGCTTATCTGACACACAAACACAAATACACTCACAGAATCAGATGGAATAAGTATTATCTTGAAGAAAACGTAGCTGAATGTTCAATTCAAAGAGAATCTGAATATTACTAGGCACAAAAAAAAAACACTTTTCTTGACTGCAATTAAGCTTTTAAAGGATTAAACCCCAAGTTAAATGGTGCTTTACAGAAGTATTAATAACCCTTAAGCTCAGTCAGACTGTCTGTGTAATGTCCGTGAAGAGCCATTTTATCACATATACATGATTTAATCTGAATCATTCTATTGTAGCTCTGGATATAGTTGCTTTAGAGTTGTTGATCTGCTCAAGTCTTTTTCAACTTCTTACAGGTTTTATTCCATCTCCCTATTGACTCTGACCTGCTACGGTCCCTACTGAATAAAACCATCTTCACAGCATGATGCTGCCACAGTCATGTTTCACAAGAGAGGCTGTTGGCTCAGGGTACTGTGAAGAGTAATGTTCGAGCTATATAAAGTGTAAATTTTGGTCTCATCTGACCAGATCACTTTCTTCAACAGATCTTCTGGATACCTGTAACAAGGTGAGAATGGATTTACAGTGGATGTGATCAGTGGACACAGAATAGATGGGTGAGTAATCACATGCACGTCTTGGCATGTATAATCAACTTCTTTGCACTCACACTTCACACACATTTTTGCCTAAGTTTTCTTAAACAGTTTACCTTATTTGCTCCAAGTAGCAATTTTTATCTCCACCCAGGCAACCGCCTGGGCCACACGTCTTAATGAGACTTCTTCTGCTCTAGACTTCTTTACAACGTTCTCCCTGACCTCTGTGCTGTTCGGGTTAGTGGGTATTTCTACCTGTATTACTGAGATAAAATTTTTGTGTAGGTAGACTCGGTTAACCAAGGCAGACGGTGGGACTGACTTTGAGTAATACATATACGGTAGTAGGCATGTCATACCTTTCAGGAGTTTATTTGTAAGGAAAAAAAAAAAGTTTGACAAGATGAATAATTTTATTAGCATTGTAATGTGGTATCAAGCTCTTCTTAATAAATACAAACTTTGTCTTTGCATGTAAAAATAATTCCACAACTTCAAGTACAACAGCAGTCTGATCATGTCTATAAAGAAATACCTCTGCTCTGTTTGTGATCCCTTTGTTTGTTGAACCATATTTGTGGCTTTGTTAGGCAGATTCTTTCTTTCAGACATCCATGCTGTGCTGAATGTGTGCACTTAACAAAATAGATCCCAAGAGAGTTTAGAAGCATGAAGTAGGATGGTTGTGATCATGAATAAATAAATTCATCAAGGGAACCTAAGCGCTTTGCTTGTTTGGCTTCTCAGCAGGGAGCTGTGTAGCAGGGCCCAGCAGCTCACTCTTAGGGGTTTGGAGTGGTCCTTCCAGTCAAGACTTATACATAATTGACGTCACCTTTCATGTATCTGTGTTACACATACTGAACAAAGAGAAGAAGCTTTTACCATGAAGTGACAGGCAATCAAGTTCTATAAAGATGAGAAGGGACACTTTCTATTAAAATGCGTTAACTGGTACTTCACCACAGACATGACCTCACACCTTCCTTCTAGCTCTGATGAGCTCCACTGTTGTTGCACCTTGTTTTAATCTCTTCCAGCTGAAATCACCTGTCATTCATACAGGTTCTGTTTGACTCAGAGTTTAAGATGTTTAGTGCCATTATTAGACTATTTATCTCTGTTGAATTCAATAACTATTAATAGCCAAACATAAGTGAAAAACCCAGTAGAAATGGTGGAATAATCTGATTTGAAGGGAATTTACATGTGTAGATTAAATGGGTGTTACAGGACCGAAGACCTAAACAGAAACAAAAACAGAAACAGAGCATGTCAACTACTTACTGGAACCCTTTAATGTTTTACCAACCTCAGAACCACAAATATGTACGGTAAGACATCAACATTTATCAACCAATATGTTGTCCCCTAAACACAGCTACCTCTGCTATTTTCAATTCACCGGTGAGGTGAATTGAAAACTACTATATATATATATATATATATATATATATATATATATATAAAGGAATACTGTGTTTTAAATTTCTAAACTTATCTACCGGTAGTTTGCCATCATATGGATTGTATTTTTTTTTTAAGTTTTATTGTTTTAAATTACTTTCTATGGAGAGGTTAAGACCATTTTGTATTTTCTCTGCAGGTATTATTGATCTTAAACATCTTCAATCTTCTCTCAGCTACGTTAAATGCAATGTTCAGTTCTGATGGGGTAAAAGAAAAGCAAAGCATTTCTAGTAAATCCTCCCTCACTGACACAAAAAAGGTATGCAATTGAAACATAATGACACCATATAATTTAATTTATTTTACATGAGCATATGCAAAATGGTGTGTGCTATAAATACAGATTAATAAAGAGAGATAAAGGAAATAGCCTAAATAAGCGCTTCTAATAAAAATATAATTTACCAGATCACATGATTTAAAAATGATCACATGATTTAAACTCTCACATGTGATCACATGTGAATGATGTGAATCACATGTGAAAGCACATGAATACGTGTGATTTTGGAACGTTTCGTGGTAAAATCACATGTGATTCACACATTTCCACATGTGATCACACGTGAAAATCACACCAAAAAAATCACGTTTTCACATGTGATTCTCATGTGATCACATTTGATCACATGTGGAAATGTGTGATTCACATGTGATTTTACCACAAAACGTTCCAAAATCACACGTATTCATGTGACTTTCACATGTGATTCACATCATTCACATGTAAAATTTGTGCGAACCACGTGATCACATGTGAAAGTCACATGTGATGCACATGTGATCACATGTGATTTTCATGGGATTTTTTTGTAAGGGTGGTTACAGCTTCTGTCTTCTAACAACAGAGGCTATAAATTCAGAGCTTCTACCCAATCATCAAAATTCATTTATTTTTAAAATTTGCAGCCTCAATTCCGAATATGCTTTCATTAGATGAAGTGATGATGCAATTGTTAACTGTCCCTTTCCTTAGTTTTGGTAGAAAGTGCTTCCTGTGTTATGAAACAGCTAATTCAAAATAAATGTGTTTTTTTTTTTATTCTTTACATAGGAGCTTATTTGTTTCCAGGAAGGTAAATTGAAAGAACAGGACAGATTTTCAAGTTGTTTTGAGTGTAACTTGTGACACTAAACAAGCTGGACATAGATTTGTCATACTCTGAAACACCACTGGGCATCATAACATGATGTGTGACTGAAAATGCAGCATGCTCCAGAACCAAAAAAAAACAAAAAAACAAAGTTGTTCACACCTGTCTGAGTCTACAAGCCTTAATTGGTATGCAAGCACAGCTTACACAAACTGACATGGTTAAACCCTCTGAAATGCCTTGATCTCTCCAACACAGACACACTGTGAGGCAGCAGCATGTGCTCTGAATTCTGTTATTTGTTCTGCTTTCATGTCAGCCAGGTTTAAAAGACAACTTTTCTGAAATTGTCAAACCCTTTTTGATTCACTGTTGTGAGGAATATAATGTTTTTGATCATACTGTACTCCTTCCAGAGTAAACTCTGGCAGATATCGCTTTAGTCCTAATCAAAAGAATTTACATTGAAGAAACAGTTTAACTGCTGACAGGAGAACTGCAAACAAACTACTAAACAGAAACATAGTATTTTGTTTATTAATAAACATTTTCCTATATACTAATGCTCATACTATAAATAAAACTAAAAATCATTAGGATTAGGATCACACACTTTACCCCTGTAGAGGTACTGCAGGACCCAGGAGCTGTTAAATTTGACACCTCACCTCTTTTGAACACCTTTTCCAAAGGTGTTTAAAACATTACACTTAGACCAACAAATGTAAGATGCAAGGGAAAAGATATGGTTCAAAACAAAGCCTAATGTCTAGAACTGAAAGATCCTTGTCATAATTCACCAACCATGTGAACCTGCATTCTGCCCATTAAGTATCTGTTTCATCTTTCTTAAAGTCTTCTGACAAACCTTGAGGTCCTTTTCTGACTTGTTCCTCCCTGAATTCCTTCAGGTCAACTCTGTAATATCCTCCTAGTCGTGGCTCCCTATGGCCACTACTTTAAAATCCCTGATTCTTGCTGCTCCACACCTTCAAGCTGACAAATGAATCCACCTTCCCTCACTTGAGACCAATTTCCCCCCACCAGTCTGGCCATCAATGCACCAGAAACCTCTCCTACAGTGGACAAATCTTCCTACTTCATTCAGATGAAGAGAGATCATAAATATGACCAAATTGATCCTTAAGCACTCTCCTCTGACGTTTTTCTGTTTCATTAGTTACATCTGCGCTCCAGAAGCTATTTAAACTGGTATTTTGTGCAGAGGTTATGTTTTGCAACTTTTTTATTATCCTTAGTAGGTGTAAATTGAACATTCTTGGAAATGACTAAGTGCAACAATTCCTTAGCCTAAATAATAAAAAACACAAATAGTAGTGAAATGTTTGAGGTGTTGCACAAATCCAACAAGATTGTTATTTTAACAAAATGTACAATCGGTTGGCTGTGTGGGTTGGCCAGAACAGAGTGTTCAGACATATTTCCATTCAACGTCATCAGGACATGCCTGGAGCAAAAACACACACAAAAAAAACGAAAAAAACTAAACTGGAATGATTAAGAAGTTTGGCTGGAAAATGTGTCATAATATTACATCCATCATGTTTGTCTTTCAGGTGTGGGAACAGATGTGTAGAACTAGGTGCAGCCGAGGGGTAATTGTTGAATCGTAAAACGTTTGCTTGCAGTTTTGGATGATTGAGTATTCTATGGTTTTCTAGAGGTTGACTATTCCATAACAATGTGCAATAAAAGCTCATGTGAAGCTAACACGCAATAAAAACATAATAGATGTTAGCAGATGAACATATACAATTTTATTGCAGAGTGTGCCAGAGCCACTATTTGTAATTAAGCATATTCAAAGGTTTTCAAAAGTGTTCATACGTCTTGAAATGTTTCAAGGTTATAACCACTAAAATATTGAGATCGCTAGCAAAATTTTGGAGGACTTTTTGAGGTGAACCGACCTGAATCAGTGGATACTACTTGTGCTTGGAGTCTTTTGAAATCTGTTTACCAGTTTTGTTATCAGTTTTTGAAGTATAGCTCAACTGGATCCAGACTATCTCTGAACAACAATTTTTAAGTCTTTCCACAATTTTTTTTTTACGTTACTTGAAAACCATTCTAGGATCACCTTTTCTTTATCTCTAGTCAAAATTGAATATAAATACTTTTTCCAAGTCCCTTTTAAATATTTTTTGGCGACAACATCAGATGTTCACAGAAAATCCTAACATTGCCAGTTATAGAAAAAAAAAAGATAACTATAAACATACAGCTCTACATGCTTTCAGCTGACAAGCATAAGGACTCTGATATTTGTCCCTATGAAATTCATAACAATTTTCAAACATGAAAAGTCTATGTAGAAATAATTTATAAAAATAAAGTGCTTTACTTCCTTTTCCCCTTTTTTCTACTAAAACCCAGAGTTCATTGACGATGTTCATTTTTTTCAACACTAGAGGGCAGTAATATATTTCAAAGAGTAAGATGAAGTTCGGAAACCAACCACTAGGAAAGACGGCAAAAGAAACAGGGGCAAGATAGCAAATTAGAAAAGTGAGATTTGAAGAAACCAAAGTTTTAAACAGTGGTCAAAAATAGCAATGGTGACAGAAAGGAGAGCAGAAACTGAAGATAAAAGGCAAGATAGAAGAGATGGACACTGACAAGAAGACAAGGAGGGGAAAAAAGTAAAAAGCAAAGTGAAGGGAGAATCAAATAAGATCAGAGACACAGAAAGGGGTGGATAAGAAACAATCTGTGTGGGATGTTAAAAAAAAACTAGCAGATTTGGAGATAAATGAATGCAGAGGCATAAAGGGTTGTTCGTAGCAAGGGCAGAGATAGGGAACATATCTGATTTGAAAGTGTTTCTTTTTTAAATCAAAATCTGGGTGTTACGCTGTCAGCAAAGAAAGAAATTATCTTCAGTCCCCCTCTGATCTGATTCATTTATAGTTTTACATGTTTGCCATTCCCCTTTTCTGCTTCCCTCCCTTTGGTAATCTTTCTACATTGCCTTTCTCTTTTTTTCTCTTACAGGAAGGATTTTTAGGAAATTACAGTAATTCTTTAAAACACTGCTCATAAATCAAAGATACAATCTCAAAACTTGAAAAATAAGGCATTGGTATGCAGGGAAGTTTTAGGCATCCTCCAAAAAGTTAAGCCTTTGTTTTACCATGTCTGGGATGCTCAGGAGTAAAAAGAAATAATAATAAAATAACAACCAGAAGCTGACACTGCAACACCTGTCAGGGCTTTAACAAAGTCTGACACATCATGCAGCGCCACAGGGTTAAGTCGAGCAGAAGTTTTCCAACATGCCTTTTGCCTAAACAGTTAACATAAGTAGCACTAAAAAAACTATTTAAAAATTTTGCAAAGTGCACATAAAATGGAAAGATTTTGCAAAGAGCAAAACAGTAAGTCATTCTGACTTTGTTTACTTTCTTTAACTTCATTTACTAATCTTAAGTTACTGAAAAATATACCAAGATATCTTTTCTGTTTTTAACACCTTATTAAAAATCGGCAAGACTACCACAACCTCTTCCCAGATTCAATAACGGCAAAGCAGCTTCTAATGCCTTCAAGTCGATAGTCTGAGACCTTTTTCAGAAAATCTGTGTAAATACATTTGTTTGCATTTCATAAAAATCTCAATTGAAGCAAAGATGCATTGAAATTTACTTGGCTGTGTACTGATGAAGTGGCTTCACATTTATCAAGGTTTGCTTATTGCCCATCTTGCTATGATTTTAATGAAATTGAAGCAGTTTTGTCCACACTCACTAAAAAACACCTACAGTTTCTCTCAGATTCTGTCATGTCTTGGCATAATATGAACTGTTGTGCCATGCAGAATTCAAATACTTCTCTGCAACCCATAACATGGTTTAAATGACCATTAATCTGCAATCATCTTCAGATGGAACTAAAACTGCCTGATTTGATTCCATTGGGGGAAATTAAGCTGCAGGTCAAAAATACAGAGAAAATAACAGTAGGTTATTGCTTAAGTCCATAATTATAGCTTTGTAATTGTTGTCTTAAACATTTTGACTAAGTACTGCATATATTTGGACTTGAAATCATTCAATTCCTGTTGTAAATAATGTTTCCTGGCAAAATACTGAAACTAAAGGCTCTTAATAAACAAATCAAACTCTAACACTTTCTGCGCTCATATTTAGTCCTCCAAATTAAACAAAAAATGTCACATCAGTTATGTAATTATTCAACTCCTTTATTCAACTACAGTAGTTATTATAGTTGTCTGCTTAGACATAAGTCACAGCCAAACATCAAGTTTTGCCAGCATTCCTAAAAGGATAAAGGCCTCCAGCTTTTAATATCCTCGGGGCTCAATATTTAAATTACAGCAAACACATTTAATAATTCTCAAGTCAGCGAACTACGATGGCCACTATGGTAACCTCTAGGATGTCATCTGGACAAACAAGCCTCAGTGGACTTTGAGATTTACTTGAGATCACCCTTTACATGATTTGTACAAGAAAATGATCTCTCTCTATATACTTCTAACATGCAATGAAACATTAGAACAGCCCAGGAATTTCAGATTTTCTACCTTTACAGCAATTGATACAACTGATGCATTATTTTTGTAGGTGTTTCACATAGTAAAGGTATTTTTGCTGACTTACATTGTCTTCAGTGTAAATAGCTACATTTCAAAATAAACAGCCTTCACGTTCAAGCATAGCAATGGTTTAAAAGTTCATACAGTGCTGTTTGCTTGAACTGATGTGACGATTTGGAGATTGGGATTGTTCGAAGATGACAACAGTCTCGGGGTGTTGCAATGAGCAGCTGTTACCTTGAGGCTTTGGAAAACAAATATTTATTCACACAAAATCAGCGTTTCAGCTCTTGGTTTAGACAGATTTAGGTTTAAACACAAACTGCTCAATAACTTCTAAAAACAATTCCCACTCCAAAGTCCTTAGTCCTTTAAACTGCCAAACTTTAGCAGCAAATGTTGTATTTACTTTCAGGTTTTGTTATGATTTTTTTTACTGATTTCACAATAAATACCATTTCACATGAAACACATGGCTCAAAGGAAGAGCTTAAACATAACTGAGCTGATTAAAAGGAAATTGATAGAGTTGTAAAAGTTTTGGGATGAATTGTTTCAAGATGTACAAAATCTGTGTTCCATTGTTCTGTAAATGCCACAAATGACTTGCTATTTTTCTTCTAAGCTCCTACAAAACATTTTCGTTTCCAGAGGCACATTATCCAACACCTGGAGGTGAAATCCCTCATCACATCCATTTTTTGAAAAGGAGGGGATGTGTCCCTTCAAAGGCAGAGAGGTGTCCTTAAGCCAACTGGCCTCAAAACTGCTGCCAGTGCTCATCAGACCTGCGGTGAGGCAGTGCCACACTTCAGCTTCGCTTTACCTCCAGCTCGCCAGCAAGTAATATTAAACCCTGCTGATCATTTATCGCCACAGAAAAAAAGGCTGATGGGACAATTGACCTTGCTGATAGTCATCTGACAAGTTGGCTGTCCATCAAACAATGTCGGCGTGTTTGAGGGAAATGCAAGACGAGCCTCGACTTGAATGATTTCTGATGTGGGAATTGTGGGAAGAGAACCACCAAGCATATGCTCCGCATGTAGTCACCAACACACGGTGTGTCAGTGACGCTAAGCTTTACATCTATTTACCTTTACAGCTCAGTATTTAATCCAAGGTGATCAGTGTTTGCTAAATTTGACCTTTTTTAATATCTACATCTTTACTCACTAATAAATTGTAAACTCTATCTGGAGTGATAATTTTGAAAGAGTGATAATTTGGGTTTGCCTTGCAGTCCCACAACCTGGGCGCTGCAAGGTGACCCATTAACTTTGAATATTTACACAAATGTGTTCCCCTTGGTCACAAAATAGCGATGTAAAAATGCTCTAGAATAAAAATTTAGCTGACAAAAAGTTATTTAATTTTAAAATGACTTACTTTTATAAAAACATTACAATTTCCTCTAAATTGAATGTGTGTGTGTCATGATTTGCGGTGTGGTGGAGGTGAGGCAGCACGCAGTAGACCCAGATGAGGTGAGGAGGAGTTTTAATGATGAAAAATAAACAGTAACAGTCCACTCTCAAATGAACAAAACTCAGACGTGACAAGACGAACACGGACGTAGCTAGACGTTCACTGACGTAGGACCCGACGAAGACAGACACACACAGGTGAACACAAGAGGGTAATCAGGGAACGAGACACACCTGGGAACTAATCAAGGGAAGACAGGACAACACGGAGACTCAGACACACAGGAAACTTCAAAATAAACACACAGAAAAACACAGAACACGACAGTACCCCCCCCTTAAAGGGCGGCTCCCAGACGCCCAAAAACGGGAAAACCCAACGAGGGAGGGCGGAGGGGAGCTGGATGGGGGGTCCAGAGTCCATAAAACAACAAAAAACTACCCAACATAATTGGGCGGAAACTCAAGGGTCCAGAGTCCAAAAACAACACAAAACAAACCCAACTGGGTGGGCGGAAGCACAGGAAGGCGGGAACCACAGAGGCGGTCCGGCGGGCGCGCGCGACGCCTGAGGCGGGAACCACGGAGGCGGTCAGGCGGCCGTCCGCGGCACCTGAGGTGGGAGCCACGGAGGAGGTCCGGGGGCCGACCTCGGCGCAGGAAGCGGGAGCCACGGAGGAGGTCAGGGGGCCGACCTCGGCGCAGGAAGCGGGAACCACGGAGGCGGTCCGGCGGCCGTCCGCGGCGCAGGAGGCGGGAACAACGGAGGCGGTCCGGCGGCCGTCCGCGGCGCAGGAGGCGGGAACCACGGAGGCGGTCCGGCGGCCGTCCGCGGCGCAGGAGGCGGGAACCACGGAGGCGGTCCGGCGGCCGTCCGTGGCGACGAGGAGCACAAGGAGTCTCTGGGGCCGCACGGGGGCGGCGACGAGGAGCACAAGGAGTCTCTGGGGCCGCACAAGGGGTCTCGGGAGGAGCACAAGGGGTCTCGGGAGGAGCACAAGGGGTCTCGGGAGGAGCACAAGGGGTCTCGGGAGGAGCACTAGGGGTCTCGGGAGGAGCACTAGGGGTCTCGGGAGGAGCACTAGGGGTCTCGGGAGGAGCACTAGGGGTCTCGGGAGGAGCACTAGGGGTCTCGGGAGGAGCACTAGGGGTCTCGGGACAGGCACTGGGAAGCTCGGGACAGGCACTGGGAAGCTCGGGACAGGCACTGGGAAGCTCGGGACAGGCACTGGGAAGCTCGGGACAGGCACTGGGAAGCTCGGGACAGGCACTGGGAAGCTCGGGACAGGCACTGGGACGCTCGGGACAGGCACTGGGAAGCTCGGGACAGGTACTGGGAAGCTCGGGACAGGCACTGGGAAGCTCGGGACAGGCACTGGGACTTACTGGGGACAGGAGCGGAGGTAGTCCGGCGAAGCGCCTCGGAGCGGGCAGCGGAGGAAGTCCGGCGAAGCGCCTCGGAGCGGGCAGCGGAGGAAGTCCGGCGAAGCGCCTCGGAGCGGGCAGCGGAGGAAGTCCGGCGAAGCGCCTCGGAGCGGGCAGCGGAGGAAGTCCGGCGAAGCGCCTCGGAGCGGGCAGCGGAGGAAGTCCGGCGAAGCGCCTCGGAGCGGGCAGCGGAGGAAGTCCGGCGCCGCGCCTCGGAGCGGGCAGCGGAGGAAGTCCGGCGAAGCGCCTCGGAGCGGGCAGCGGAGGAAGTCCGGCGAAGCGCCTCGGAGCGGGCAGCGGAGGAAGTCCGGCGAAGCGCCTCGGAGCGGGCAGCGGAGGTGACGTTCCCGGAGGGCGACGAGGGGCCGGATCCACCGGCGGCTCACGTCGTTGTCTCCGGGTGGACTGCGGAGGTGGTTGATCCGGGAAGCGACGAGGGGCCGAGTTCATCGGCGGCTCACGCCGCTTTCTCCGGACTGACTGCAGAGGTGGTGGTTCCGGGAAGCAACGAGGGGCCGAGTTCATCGGCGGCTCACGCCGCTTCCTCCAGACTGACTGCGGAGGTGGTGCTTTCGGGAAGCGACCAGGGGCCGGGTCCACCGGCGGCTCAGGTCGCCTACTTCCCTGGCGGAGGTAACGGAGGGGACCGTATCCGGGGGGTGCCAAGACCAGTCTAGTCCCCCGAAAAACCTCCCGGTCCAACTGAGCCAAAAAGGTAGCTACCTCACCTCGTTTGTGGTCGGGTCCTTCTGTCATGATTTGCGGTGTGGTGGAGGTGAGGCAGCACGCAGTAGACCCAGATGAGGTGAGGAGGAGTTTTAATGATGAAAAATAAACAGTAACAGTCCACTCTCAAATGAACAAAACTCAGACGTGACAAGACGAACACGGACGTAGCTAGACGTTCACTGACGTAGGACCCGACGAAGACAGACACACACAGGTGACGCTAAATACACAAGAGGGTAATCAGGGAACGAGACACACCTGGGAACTAATCAAGGGAAGACAGGACAACACGGAGACTCAGACACACAGGAAACTTCAAAATAAACACACAGAAAAACACAGAACACGACAGTGTGTTAACTTTCAGCAACTCCTGAGATGAAAAACCCCTTCGTGTTTTGATTGTCAATTATTAAAAGTACATTTTATGTGTACCAAACCAGTCAGAACCACAAATTGCATTTGAGAAATGAGAAGAAGAATGACCCTGCCTTCATTAAGCTATTACTTTCTGTCTAATGTGTCAAATACTGCTTATTTGTTAGTAAGGATTGGGAACCTGTCTCAACTTTCATAACTCATTTGATTCATGATTAATTTGTAATTCCAGAGTGAAAGTAATATTTCTCTGTGATTGAGCTGGGGAGACAACCGTTATGGTTTCAGCAAGTTTTCTGACCCAGCATGGAGGGAGAGGTGGATTCATGGAGGTAACTGACTGCGATTTGATGGATGATTGAATGAGTGAGTTCCTTTAATCCTAAACAGAACGGCTGGAGAGCTGTGGATGGTGGAGCTGCAGGAGACAACCATAGATGACGTAGGATTGGAGCAAGATTAGGATTGAAAAGAGGAGTGAGGACCACCAATAAACCAACGTAGGAGGGACAGAGAGCACAAATATGAGGCTGTGAAACCAGGAAGGCATGAAGCCCAGGAGGCTTTAGCTTGATTTCTACCAGGTATGGTTGATCATCAAACACCAAATGGTTGTCTCACAGCTCCTTAAAACACACATAAAGGAGTTGGTTATATGCAGCTGCAGCAAGATTGAAAAGTTTATCTTGCCAGGTGAGAATTATTGATCTGACAGAATATCATAAACAATAAATGCTAGAAATGACATCCATCCATCCATCCATTTTCTAACGCCCTTGTCCCTACTGGAGTCGGGAGGGATCCTAGAAATGACATTTATAATAAAATATAAAGAGTAGATTTTATTTATGCTCATAATTAAAATTTGTCCTAAAGATGTAGCCAATTTTAAGTTGAACTGCACACAACTATTACTTATATTGGGAAATTATGCCATCTTGTGGTTTCTTTTTCTCCTGGTGTTTTATTTCTGATTATAAAACACAACCACATGGGTTGATTTGACCATGTATTGCAGTTGTTGGTTATTCAAACACACTAATCTGAATTACAGCGTTCTTTTTTCCTTTATGGAATTCCACATTATTTTAAGTAAGTGAAATAGTTCACTTTGCCTCAGAGAGGTAACTGAATCAGAATGATTTGATCCGTATTTTTGACAAAAGTAGTTAAAATAGTAGATCAAGGCTCAATCGTTCTTTGAAAAGCAGCCAAGGAATTGATGTTTTCCCATGTTCACAGAGCCCCATTGTTAGAACATATGAAAAATACTTTCCAGCACAAGCTTGATCTCCCTTGTGGAATTTTCTGAGTCTCTATAGTGGACCACAGTAGCTGACATTATATACACAGATTAAAGGATTTGTATGGTTCTCCCAGTGTTTGTGAACACTTTGTGCAAAGCCAACATTTCCAGCCTCTGATTTGTATTCATATTTTCTTGTTTCCCTAAGGGTAATAAAATGTCAGCCTGGATAGACAGTTAAGCTGAAAATCATTCATATCCCTGGGAGGTTTAGGTTTAAAGTAATCATTAAATTTAATCCAACATGTTTCTTCTGACTGGAAGTGATAACAATTTTTTTGAGAGTCTTAACTTATTAGTCCAATAATGTAATGAAAAGTTCAATATTAAGGTGAATGCATTTATATTAAGGCTTTATTCACAATTTCACCAGAGTGATGAGAAGATTTTGAGGGTGCTTATATGTAGGTGTTTTGAGATTTTTGTTGAATCATGATTACTTAAAGTTTTCATTTATAAATCCTTCTCAATCTATTTTCCACTCAGTGCTGAGGAAAAGTATTGGACAAATGTATTTTTCAAAGCTGTGACTCAACACCTTAATGTCTTAATTGTCTAAAGGAGGAGCTTTTTGAAATTATTTGCCTCAAACATGCTGCTCTCACACTTCACACTTCACAACATTAAATTGCAGCAAACTTGTTAGGATCTAGTTGTCAACTCACTGTACTACATCAAATACTCCTCATAATAATTGTTTTTCAAAAGGAGTTTTGAGCGTGATGACATATTGCACATGGTATGCATTTGGCTTTAGAAAATATCTAACATGTTATAAATATCTAACATTTAGAAAATATCTAACATTTTGCTGCAGAAGTGCTCCAAAATGTGGTTATATTTCATAACAAAAGACAACAGCAGGACCAGTTGCAACATGTTCAGAACTTTAAACACAATAAAAACAGGACATGCCCACAATATCCTCAAACTGTTGAACGCACAGGATGGAAACGATTTGTGTGCAATATTTACAGTCATATAAAGAAAAATTATATATTTTCCAACATTGTTTATTATATTAAAAGTTGCAGAAAGTTGCATCTCATGTTAAAATCTTAACATGTCCACAAAAATACCCTGTGTGATCACTCATGGTCACACAGCTCCACCCACGCTAAATGTCAGCTACCAGCAGCAAAATGGGTCTAAATTGTTTGCTGCATGATCACTTTATGCTATGTGTTATGCTAAGCTTGTTTTGTGATGATGTCTTTCATAGCTCATTCTATTGGTTATGACTAAGATCAGGTTCTACATATCTTATTGTTTTGTAATCCTCCTAATCCCACCCTGTAGTATACAAACGCGGGAAGCAAAAGTACAAAATTAGGTGACAAAGGGTTGGATTAGTAATCATTTTCACCTTACAACAAGAATATGCTGGCATGTGTTCATTTATTTATCTTCTTCCTTGCTGTTAAAAAAGTTCATATATATAAGTTCAGTGTGTGTTTATTTGATAGATGACCTTTCATAATGTTGAAACATGGGGCAGGATGCACACAAGCATGCTCACACACTTGTTCTACATGAGCTGTATGATTTTAGATAACTATCTGAAAAGAATTTTCTTGTTCTTTTATATAAATCTTTGAGTGCTTATGCAAATATAAGCAGCCTACAACTTTCTTCCAGGGACAGAATTTATTTAATTCACTCTAATAAGTGCTTTTAAATGAAGGCTTTAAAAAAAAGTGAAGCTAAAATTAAACTATGAAAGTGTTTTATGCCTCATCTCTCCATTCATCACTGACAGCAGCATTTCAAGCAACTCTGACTTTCAACCACTCATGTTATTTTGTTTTATTCTTATGGCTAAAACAAACAAATTAAGAAAATATCAAGAAATCAGACCCAAAAATGTTTTTATAATGGAAGTAGCAATGGAATATGTATCAGGCTAAAAATGTAGACTGGTGTAATTATCTTTCCGAGTTTGTCAATCCTGCCCCTCTATTTGGATTTAGTTGGCAGAGACGGTACCCTTTCATACCAAATGATCTAATATTTATTACAATAACTGTCATGATTCTAACCCAGGACATTTTGCAGGAAGGCAGCACTATCAGTTGCTCCACCATGCAACACATGCTGGCATTAATAAAAATGCAATAATTTAGTAACCCTAGCGTAAATCGGGAAATTTTAATGCAGCATACCAAAAAAATGTTTGATGTATACAAAGAAATAATTAACTAAATGTATAGCGTGTGTGCGTGCGTGTGTGTGTGTGTGTGTGTGTGTGTGTGTGTAGGCGTGAGCGCGTGTATTGGGTTTTACAGAACTTTCTGGCAGTCCCCCAAAGTGCAGGGCATATGTGAGACTAAGACACTGAAAGGACCATGGGCAGAAAAGGGTCTTCCCTTTCTGTCCCTCAAGCTTGTGGCATATTGACAACTCAAACAGCCTCCTTGCCCAACTGACTGCAGCCAAACAAAGTATCCCGTCACCACCTGTCAGCTAATTCACCGCCTGCCACCCAAAATCCCCCACAAAGTTCCAGAGCACAACCTCAACCAAATAACACAAACACCATCTGCCAACTACACCCTTTCAGCAAGTAATTTGGTGACCCATTCTCAAGTAGCTGACATTCTGACCCCAAACACTAGACAACACATCCATCCATCACTTCTATCACAAATCCTACAACTCTGCAAGGTTAGCACTCACCAGGAGTTACCTCAAGACTCAGGACTTTTTGTGGGATTTAAGGGAAACATCTAATTTCAAAAGACAAAAGAGAAACTGTTGAGTAGGAAAATAATGTGAAAGGGAAAACCCCTACAATCAAATAAATAATGCTGCAATGATTTTAAGCCAGCAGAACCAGGTCAGTTTTACATTTTACAGTTACATCTTAGAACACACAAGGGAAATTATGGTTACTTCTCAAAGCATCTTATCTCCAGAGTGATCACATTTTTCTCCTTTAAACACAAAAAGGGTTCACCCAAATTTGCTGAGAAGTTAAAATAATTGATTGCTAATGCATTTTTAGCAAAACCAGCCTAAATAATGATTACACCTACATATTTTTTTTTTTTTTACATTTTTCATCTTTCTAAAACATTGTGCTTCACTGGAGGCATTTATGTTTGAACCAAAATCCTCTGTGGGTGGTTGATGCTATAAGAAACAAATAACGAAAGAAGGAAAAAAAGAGCTTTTTTAAAGCTTTTAAAATGGATGGCAGCCGGACAAAAGCCTTGTTTAGGTAAAGGCAAACAGAGAAAAGCTGAATGTGAAATGAAAGGAGGCTCGTTTTTGGAGGAAAAATGCTATAACATGGCAAAAAAGACCACGGAAAAAAGAGATAATCTGAGAGAATGTGAGTTCAGAAATCCAAAGGACATGAAGAAAGCTAAATCTGAAGTGAAAAAAAATAATAATGGATACACAACATGTCCCAATGTAGTCTGCAAATGGCTTTGTGAGTTTGCATGTCTGTATTTGTAAGTTTGTGACATATTCATGTGATAACTTTTGTCCCTCTGCCAGAATGTTTTTTCCCCCCAAGGAAAAGGCAGTAGAGGTGTTAGTAGAGGTGTTGGTGACAAACGGAAGTGGGAAAATGTTTGAAAATGGAAAATATCAGGCAAAAAGTCACTCAAACATCCTGCTTTTATAATGTCACTGTATCAGTGTCTCCAACTGCTCCAATCTGCTCCTGCTAGCCCAGATTATAATAAGTGATGTTATTGTTGAACATGGACTCAGATGATGCACAGCTCTCCATTACGATGTCACCAGGTGACCTATCCAAGCAAAAAACAGAAATACTTAATACATGAAAACAAAACTTAGAACAAATCAATGTGTCTTAACTTTCTCCAGCTGAACAGAAACAAAACTGAAGTTATTATTGGTCTTCTATCCCTGAAGAACATTTCCATGATTATAGGATTAATGTCCCAGCAGGATCTAGAGAAACTTCTTCAGTTCGTCTTTGGTCACTTTGAGTAGTGCAACAGTGTCTTCACAGGTCTGCCTGAAAAAAATTATTAATCAGACAGCAGCAGTTGATCTAGATTGCTGCTGCTTTCAGTTTCACCAAAACCAGGAACATAAAGCACGGCATCTCAGTTTTAAAGTTTCTACACTGGCTCCCAGTAATTCAGAGAATAGACTTTAAATATTTCTGCCAAGGTCTGTAACACTGCAGGATAATGTCACCATGAGGATGGCTCACTGCCTCGAACAGGACAATGAGCTTGTTATTCTCCAATGGTCTTCACTCACCAGATCTGGATCAAAATAAGGACAATTGGGATGACTTGGAACCAAAGATTTGTATCCTGTATGTGCAAGAGGCTATCATGTCAACATGGGCCACATTTCTGGGGAATGTACTCAGCACCTTGTTGAATCCTTGTCAGAAGAATTTAATGCAACCCTGAAGACAGAACAAGTGCAATCAATTCTAAAGTTTAACAATAAAGATAAAGAGAAATATTTAAACATACTTATCTTCATTTCCTTCTGAACTCCAATTAACTTATTTCAGTTTATTCTAACCCACATTCAGGCAGCTTCATTTTCTCAAAAAAAAAAAAAAAGTCATTAGGGAATGATTAGGGAATAAATATACTTTCCACTTGCTTCTCTTTTCACATTGTTAGGTGTTTACTCATAAATAATTACCAACAACATCAATATATACAATAGAGAAAGTATTTTTTTTTTAATCAACCATTTCGTTTAGCTCTCTAGAAGCCTCTTTTCAGAAACACATGCATTAATTAGTCTAGATCAAGTCATGCCTCACATCTTCTTTCTCCTTGTCTACATTTCCACCCCACTAAGCAAATCTAGTTGCCTCAACCTGCACTCCCCCACCTTTCAATTATTCACTGTCTGCATCAATAATATAAAGCTTCTGTACTTTGTGACCCGACATCTGAGAGTTTTTACCTGTAATTCCAATTTGCTTGGAGAGAAGCCTCTACTTTTCCTATGCAGACTAAAGATGCATTCTAAGAAAAGGAGTCAAATATCTTAATATGCTTGGTTTGGAAGACCAACATAAGAAATATCAAATAATATCAGTGCAAAAATAATTTGTTTTGATGGAAAACCAAAATAAACTTAAAAACAATTTAATATGGAGAGAAGTGAAAATTTATGCCCACTAATTATCTTGCAGGAATCCCCAGTGATGTTGCAAGGGGTGCTGGCGCCTATTTCTGGCGGTCCAACAATCTTTACATTTTATTTAAATCTTTAAATTAAAACTTTATCTTTTCATTTAAAATATGCTCTTGGGTGGACATAATCTAGCTGTAAAGTCATGGAGAGTCTTTAGTATAGATCATTTTAAAATAGGGATTTTATTAAATAAAGACAAGTCTTAAGGTAAGATATATTTCAGATTCAAACAATACCAAAGCATTAATTAATCCGTTGAGATTATTTACACCCACAGTCATTACATTATGCATTCCACTTGCATGTAGTCCGTTTTGTCTGCTTTGTAAAAACTTGTTTAACGAGGAATTTAAATGAGCAGTTCTTTATTAATGATTGCTGTAAAGGGTTGTTGAAAGCCTATTCAGTGTATACTAACCAGGTATTAAATGACTAAAGCCCAATGCAATCAAACCTCCATATTGTTTTAGAACTAGCAAAGTTTCATTAAAATATTCATGACATTTATCCTATTTTGTTGTAATACATTAAAGAAAAGATCTTTATATATATATATATATATATATATATATATATATATATATATATATATATATATATATATATATATATATATATATAATTTGATCCATGTCTACATGCCAGATGTTGAGCGATTGTGTTTTTGCCCCTTTGACCCCTTTGACTGTTAAGAAGAACACTGCTTTGGGCATGAAGAATCTTATAATTTTTGATTTTTTTTATATACTGTTTTAGAAAAGAACAGTTACAATTTCATCTGAACAGAAATTAGCCAATCAGAATGTTGTGACTAATTTACAGGTTTTTGTTTAACTTTGATTACCAAAACCATCTTTGGCTAATTTAGATTCTTGTGAAGAGCTTCAGTCTAAGAAGATACAAGAGCAGCATTCAAAATATATTTTTCTATCATGTCTGCAGGGGCATGTTTGGTAACTATTTATGTTGTAAGCAGAGGTGGCATAAAGTCACAATCTAGATTAGTAATGAATGCATTTTGCATTTCTCAGTGCAACTTTCAGTTATTTGCTTTCAGTCTCACCTCATCTGCCAGAAAGAACTGCAGATATGTTTTGACATGTTGTAAAATCTTATTTTGAAATAAGCTATTCCATGCTCTATTTAATGTCACCTAATTCAGAAAATACCTAACGCTGCATCTTCTTCACTCGGTAACTGTGTTAAAATTACCTTACATATGGAGTGTTTGATTCTTATGACTAGTCACAGTCAATCATGCTAAAAATGTTATTTCAATCAACAGTATTTATTTCCGTGAAAGTCGTTGGCACGTATAATCACCAATCACTGAACTCACTTTATGAAAATGCTTGTATATGTTTTTGTAATGAACATGCAAAAGAGTGATATGGCAGGATTTTTTCAACTGGTGTGCACAATAATAATAATAATAATAATAATAATAATAATAATAATAAAAAAATGACACTATGGATAATGGAAAATTTTTACATCAATCCTTCACTGATAGATTTTCTCCAAATGTTAGCTAATGAATTTAACCACTTTACCACATATACTTGTAACCTTTGGGTACAATGTCCTAAAGTAGGGTGACCAAACGTCCGTATTTCCCGGGACATGTCCGTATTTCACGTCCTGCCCCAGGTGTCCCGGGTTTGTTTTAGAAAGTGAGGAAATGTCCTGTTTTTTAAATTACCTTCATTGGACCATTAAGTTTACAGGCACCATGGCACTGCGCTGCGTGTGACGTAATCCCTGAGTCGCGTCAGTGCGGGCTGCCCTGTTCTTGATCAGAAGATAGATAGCATGGCTGTCAGTACGCCAACAACATGCCAAAGCGATATCATGTTATTGTAGGATTACGAAGGCCTGCTGCAAAGATCTCCCCCCCCTCCAAGGTGTCCTGGTTTGCCCAAATGAAAATATGGTCACCCTATCCTAAAGGTCAAAGTTAAATGCAGCATAGTGGCAAAAAATACACATTTGCTACAACAGTCCAAAAAGCATGATATGTGATGCTTTAAGCTAAGATTACATTTTCTTGTTCTTTTACAGGGTTCATGTGAAGTCAAGGAGCTGTTGACCTTCATCAGTTTATGTCAGATTACAACTAAAATACTGTGCAGAAACCAGAAAGGACTTATTGATTTACTATTGACTGAGCTGGCAGGACATACAAATATGAGAGGAAGACTTCAGAGAAATGGACAAAACCAACAAACTGGATTAGAATAAAAGCTCATCATGTTTTATTTCTAAAGGTTTTGGCTTTGACTTCACACAGACACATATGGTATTTCTATTTTGCATTCACAAATCACCAACGTCTGAGTAAATGTCACTGTGTGCCAGTTATATGGTTCAGACTAAATAGATCCTAGATTATTAAAATGACATCTGTGACAATGTGCATCTGCATTTTAGACATTTGTTATTTTTTCTTATAAAGTGACCTTTTGTCACTGTCAAACCATCCTCTATAGCTTGACATGCATGAACAGGTTGGACGTTATTAGACTAATAACACAAGCTGTTGTTAATAAAGTTACTTTACCCTACACATGAAGAGAAACACATTAAAGGTTTTTAATTGTCCCTTTTGAAAGAAGAAAAAAAAGCTTCATAATCAGGTGAATGTCTATGTTTGGTCTGATAATGTTCTTTTTGTCCTTTAAGGGTTTTTCATTCCATCTTTTGTTTTTTTCGTGCATATATGTCTAACAGTTGTATGTGTGATAGAGGGGTCAATTTACCTGAGGGAACATCACAAGGGGTTGATAATGTCACCCCTTTCTCTGTGTTTATTATGTCTTTGGCGCTATTTCAAGGCTTTCTTAAAATGAATATGAACAATTGAAAAAATAAATAAATAAAAACAAAACAAACAAAAAAAGAACAGCACAAGCACACCTTCTTTGGTGACTCTGGACGTTTTCTTTGAGCTATGATGCTTTAATTTATGTTCTAAAGCAGAACAAAGAAAATAAGGGTAACTTGAGATGAGAATGATTTTGGTGTATGACCCGTTTTAGAAAAAGCTTGGTGGAAAACATGATAGGACAAAAGACGTCAGCATGGGAACAAGTGAGAGAATGACAGAAAATAGAAGCCAGAAAAAAGGACAGGATGAGCAAGCATCACATAGAACGGATAGCCGGTGGCCTGAAGAGGAGAATGCTGGGAACACTTTGCCACAACAACAGCCAAAGGTGCACAATCACTGAACAAATACCAAGCTGTAAGATGGATAGAGAATATCATGTGAGAGAGGGGTGAAAAGATAAGAGACATTGAAGAAGAGGTAGGCACATGTTGAAGTGTGACACCCAGAAAGGGATGTGCCAGAGAAAACCCAAAAGATTCTGAGAGAAATGTGTTGACAGTGGCCAACCAGTTTCCAGACAACAAAGAGGTGTACAAAAATATCTGAGTAAAACTCACGCAAAGTCCACAGTGAGGCAAGAGACAAAGATCTTGCTGTTTCAGTCAAATGTTGTGACTGACAAGAAAACACAGTGCTAACAAAATAAATAAACAAAAATAACTATGTTATAACAACTATAATAACTATAACATTGTATCAAATTCCATAACAAAAAATTCAACAAGAAATAGATTTGTGCATACGATTCTGTAACTTAAATAACTACTACTGGGTTAGTATAGTTGCCTGGCTTTTTCCTAAATAAAACAAAATATCAAAGAATTACCAAAAACACTATTTTAAAGAACTGGCAATTGCAATTCTTCATGCAATCAATTTGTACTGCATCACTAAAAGCAATGAGTACACAGTGAGAATAAAAATAATGAGTACATACATGCATGCTCATTATTTTTCTCATGTTAATTATAAAGTAGCCTGAACAAGCATTCTTCCTTTTCAGGCTGAGAACATAAATGATAGCTGATAACCCTTCAAAGTTGGCAATGCAAAAAGAGTGAATTGGCTTTTTGAATCTTCTTATCTTTTCATTGTGTCTTTAGTATGACAATGAAAATAAAGTCTGATATCTTGAAAGATTAAAGCAGAAACCATGATAATTTTAGGAAGCTGTGTGTTTTATTCCTCTGGAGATGAAAATTATCGCCAGAGAGGGCAGCACTAATGAGGCAGTCTGTCCACCAGCAGCAGGCTTGCTAAATTGACATCATTATATTTAAAAAACATCTGTTGAAATTGTCTATAGTTCGAATTTATGTTTTATTTATGTTTATTTATGCAAATAATATTTTTTTTTAATGAAGAATTAAACTCCTAGATTAGAAATAGCCAAAGTATGACTTCCAGCAACCAGGGGCCATGCTGTCTGCCCCTGTGGATGGAACATGTTTCACAATCCTACAAAGATGTCTATGTTGGAATTGAATTGGTCCCATCTCCAAAAAAAAAAAAGAAAAAAAGAAGAAGAGCAGAACCAAAATTAGAATTATTAGTGCAAAGCAATATTTATATTCTATTTTTAAACAAAGCTTAGAAAAATGTTTATGACCTTCAGATTATTTCCCACTAAAAAGTGATAAATATTACAAAGCTGGGAATGTCGTCTTCCTTGTCAGTCTAGAAATGTAAATTCCCTTATTGTCACGCAACAAGGAAATTCTGGTGCAACAGCTGCAAAGTGACAGACAATCAAAGCAGTAGGTTCACACAGATTTGTAACCCAGTGGAAGAAATGCTGACATTTTAATAGCATATTGTTCTTTATCTGTAACAAATCTGTCAGTTAAACTTTCTTTTACCAAGGTATTTTCTGTTGTCTTAATAATGTGTCATTCAGTCATTTAGCATTGATATTGTAAAAAAACTGCCCCCTGCAGAGCGCCAGATGTCATGGGAACAAGATTGTTTACACCACCACATTGGCAGGAATCAGAGTTTGGGATGCAGAAAACTCAATGGGATAAAGGAGTCAACTTTCAAAAAATGATACACATTGATGCACTGCTAAACTTCACAAACTAATCAGCAATCCATACATAGCTCCTGGTATGATTTTTTAAAGTAATTGACCGACCAGGTGGCAGGCACCACAGCATTCCTGAATTGACAAAATCTTGACATTTTCATCTACTTGATCAACTTTAACTCGCACAACACCAGAGATTCCCTGAAGGCTTAGGCAATTCTAGGGGGATATAAATGCACTAAGTCAGAATTTGCCTTGGAGTTTAGTATTGTATTGTGTATTTATTGTGTGCCTTGCAGTTCAGATTATGATAGCATGACCAAGACAGGAAGGAAGAGACGAGATTTAATTTCCCTTTGGGATCGATAAAGTACTTTTGAATTTACTAATGAAAGCAAGAGAAGTAGATGTGTAAAAGCTGAAAGAAAGTGGATGACGTAATGAGGTAAAAACCTGTTGCTGGTTACATTAAATTTATCACTTGAGGGAATAGTAATCTCAGTGTCCAATGTGATAAATCCCACATCAGAAATAATCTAATTAACTGTTCAGCGACTTCATCAGACAAGGTTTTAATGGAGCATCCCTGTTGTCATTATATGAAAGGAGTAATAAGGAACTGTTATCTGTAATAAATTGTGCAGTACGAAGATAAGGTTGAGATGCGGGAGCTTTTTTATGATTACATTTATTTAATTAACTGTGAAGTAGCCTATTCTCTTGAATGGTGCTGTGAGTGCTGTGAAAGAACAATTTGCCTCATTAGACGATTCTTCTGTTTTTGTTTTTTGGCACTCTTAAATGTTTCAGGATATCAAGTGGGTTTTAATATATGAGAAAAATAACCAGAGTAAATGCAAAAAGCTAAATGTTTTCATTTATTGATTTTATATGTCAAGCAAAAAAAAAAAAAAAAGCTCTCAAAATCAATCTAGCCCTGTTTGAAAATGTGATTACCACACATGTCAAATTCAGTTTATGTACACTTCCAGTCAGAAAGTTAAACAGGTTCCCACTGATTTAATTGAGTAGATGTGTCCAAACTTTTCACTGGTCGAACATAAGGACAGTACTTAAAATAAACTTTTTCAATGTTTTTAATTATTTTTAATATAGTTCACTTTACTGAATTTACCAACTGAAAGACTTTTGGCAATATTTCTTATTTCACAACCAAGAATAAAACACTTTGTCATTGAGCTTCTTCATTATGCTCCCTTACTAATAGTATTAAAACACTTGTTGGGTAAAAAGGCTGCCATGCATATTGGGCCTCTTCGCTTGCAAGTCACATGTAAAAAACACTTTGACCAAATTGTTGTTTTATCAAAAGAGGGAAAAGAAGACGTTAGCAAGGATTTGTAATGACAGCATTGTGGAAGGAAATCTGTATCGCTAGGAAAATGTGACCTTTCTGTCCTCAAAATTACGCAGCTCTATATAGGTCATTGGCTGGATTGTAACAAAATGAAAACAGCAGGGCCATTTGTTGACTCCATGGCGTACTGCAACATGAAATAAAAACATGCAAAGCACATCATGAAAAGGTATTTGGGCCCCTTTCTGAATTTTGCCTGCTTGTCACAAATGTTTCAAATAGTCTAACCAGACACATTTTGTGTTGTCATGTACGAAGCAATGGGGACGTTTTTTTTAAGCATATCTGATGCTGCGTGTATTGCCCTTCAGAAATGTCTTCTTGACCATTTCTAGTCTTAGTTGACTCAACAGGTCTCGCAGAAATCTCAAGTGGGTGTGGCATTTTTAGTTAATCGTAGTTAATACATGATTTTGAGAGGGCAAAAATATTTTTTTTTGTCACAACGGGGAAAGGTTTGGAGAGCTTTCCTACCCTAATAATTTTAATCATAATTTGAAAGCTGCGTTTTATATTTTGTCAGGTTATCTTTGTCTGGTATTAAAATTAGTTTAATAATTGAGTCTGAAACATTTAAGTGTGACAAAGAAGCAAAATCAAAAGGAGCAAATTTGTAACATTTAAATGTTACAATCTTTTTTGTAACATTTAAGTGATATATCTTACAAGGCATGATTAAAAAAAGCAACAAGACATTACCTCACTAGAAGTATTTTTACACATTATTTTTGATATTCTTTAATTTGTGGGTCTTTATCCAACTGCCATGTTTAACCATGCTTTCATTATGGTTGTGGAATGAGTCTAAATAATAAAAATGTCAATTTAATGTTGGAATGATTGCAAATAATGCTACTATATTTCCCATTGTTCACGTGTCAGTACACCTGTTAAATCACCAACTATTTTATAAAACGACCTTGTTTCTTTAATCACAGAACTTGATGGTTTACCACCCATGTACAAGCATAGTTTACAGCTCCCAGCTTGCCTGTTAGTGCATTTGTTCTGTCAGCCAGCCCATAGCATGTGTTAAATTGCACTACTACCAAATTGTGAGCATAATCATGAGGTTATGGTAAAATCGTGGATGTAAGTTGTGTTCTAAAGGCACAAATTGTTTTCATTCTCTAGTGACTTAAATGAAATACCTCCTTCACATAATTAAACAAAGAAATTAAAAATCCATAAATCCATCCACAATGTCTCACCTACACCTTTGCGCACAGATGCAGAAAATAGCAGCCCGTGAAAACATAATTAGCACTTCTGTTGTTCCCCCTAACAATGTAATTGATTTTATTGTTGCTTAAAAAAGCATTGCCACACATTCAAAATGCAAATTTCCAACATTTTATGCTTGCCAAAATGAAACCCTTCAAGTCACTCTAAAGCATATTTCAGACTGTATCACACGGTTCTGTTGTGTTGCTGTATTGACTTGTATATGCAGATATTTCCATTGTTTTTCTAGTCTTTAGGTTTTATAAATTTGTTATTTTTATTTACACGCATTGGGTTGTAAAGAATCAATTTACACTTTAGTTGTGCAAAATACAGCTACGTGTCAAAAATTAGATTTTTGTCAACATCATTTGCCCCAGCGATTTAATTCACAAAGAGAAACAGTCTTGAGAGCATCTAATTCAAGAGTTTGTGAAAGGTTTATGTGACGTGGTTTGCAGCTAAAGTTAGTGGTTGAAAACATCACACTGACATGTAGCCAGGTCATAGGCTATGACTATAACATTCCTTGCATTAAGCCAGTCCTTAGCCACAAACTGCATCATCAGCATTTTATATTGCTAAAGAGTAAAACTGGCTGTTGTTCAGTCGTCATATTTCACTTTTCTGAATGGAAGAAATTTTTGCGACTGACTTGGAAATCAATGTCCCAGAATATATAGGATGATTGGAAATACACAAATTTCAATTTACCAATACTGTTTTAATTAACAAAACACTGTGCCTGATTGACCAGGAAACTTGTTTGACCTCAACAATCAAGTAGAGGTGGCCAAGTACAGCTCTTTGGAAGAGGGCATGTCAAAAGAAAAACGAGAGACATGTGAGTCAACAATGCAGGCTAGCTGAAGGCTGTTGTTGATGCAAAGCAGCCTCTGTTAACAGCCCACAGGTTGTTGGACTCCATGCCACACTGCATTGATCCAGTAATTTGCCAAAACTAGGCTCAACCAAATACTGAGTGCATACTGTTTTGTCAAGAAACATTCCAAGAAGTAAACTTAATTTCAGGGACCATTTTATCTTTCTTTATTTACCGTAATTTTCTCAGATGTTCTTGGTGTGTTGATGTCCATCACACTTGTTCAGTGAACATTTTTAATCCACAATGAAATCCTGAGGTAAGAGGTTTCTGAGTCTTAGGTTCTTTGACAAAATATACAGATTCAACACAACTTTTAAAAACACACTTAGGAAGACACAGCAAATCTGAAAGTTGAGAATAAGTGCTAACCTTGTATGCAGAAGGTAGAGAAATGAGGTAAAAAACAGAAAATTAATAATATGTTGCTATTGCAAACACTGCATCTTTAGGGATGACTGCGCAGCATGAGGAGGATTAAACGACACACCTTTAAATTTGCACCTTCATTGAGTAGCAGAAAATCAATAATGATGCAATTCTTACACTTTTAAAACATTCAGGTCCTGCATTCACGGTGAAGATGACATACTTAGATACATGTGCAGTTCTCACAGCAGATCTTTAATCTTACATTTATAAAGAAGGGAAGACCTGAACCACTTATATTGAGAGCAGAATGAAACATGAGTCAGAAACTTGCTTCCCACAGCTCTTCCTCCAGCAGTTTGTGTTGCTTGTGCTGCTTCTGTGAAAGATTCTGTACCAAAGATAATGCATATCGTTTCCTGTCTGAAAATATGTGCACCACATTCATTCTGACTAAATTAAATGCATCAGTAAGCTAAATTAGGAAAGCAACATCTTACTTTGGAGGGCAATTTGAAGAAATGTACTTGCATGTAAGCAGTAGACCATACAATATAGAGAAAAACATAAATGGTGTTAATTAATTCTTAATTATTTGGGTTGAACAGTCACCATATACTGCTTTATGGCTTATCACTTGATGTGAGGATCAACTGTGGAAAAGCAGTTTCTTAATTAGGCACATAGATGCCTCAATCAATGACTGCTTTAATTACCAAGAAGTGCGGCGACACAAGCCTCATACGTTTCTTATATGGCTCTATTTTATGAATGTGAGCTAGCATAAATTTAATCTGTTCCTTTTCCCAAGGTACTTTCTGTTAACTTAGATGTGATGTTTGACTTTATCCCACCAGGAGTCTCTAGCTTTGGATTGTTATCAGCAAAATTTTGCCCAATGTGCAGATAAAAACCACTATTGTTTTGAAATTTTGGGTGGCTGGGGGACAAGACGCAGGGTATAGAATATTAAAAAAAAAAAAAAAAAAAAAAAAGCAGATTTAAGGTAAATTACTTCAAAACCTGATTATTAGCAATGAATAAATAAATAAATAAACATGTTACAGCTGAAAACCCTAATTTATGTCAGATTCTAAGTTTATTCGACAGACTATTGTGGTCACTTCTGATAGGATTTATGGTTTTCAAACTTATTGTATTGTAATATTTTCAGGCTGTCTTAACAAACATTACAGTAAACACCAATTTAGCTGTTAAAGGAGAACCTCAGTTATAATTTGTTAAGTTATAAAGTGTATAGCATGTACTCTCCAAACAATTTCAAAAGCCCAGAAAAATAATGCAACTTCTAGATAGCACACATAAAACTTTAGCTTCGGGTTAATTAATCTCCCATTCATCAATTTATCCAAGAATGTCATTCAAATGTTTTCAGCTCACTGGCCTTCATTAGAAGGCCAGTGAGTTTCATTTCTAAACAAGTTTCATGCTCTTGTTTAGAGCATGAAATAAGTTATTGGGGATCAACTTACTTCATTTATCAGAAATGCCAGATATTAAAAATTAAAAATGAATAAAAAAGATAAGGTTAGATAAACATAGGCTACTGTTTGCAGTGTGGAGATCTGCATCTATTTTTATTATTCAAAGTAAACTCAGGATAAAAAATAAGGATTTTTTTTGTGTGTGTGTGTGTTTTGTCATCAGAATCTCCCTGATGGAATTCTGTTTTAAAATATTTATGTTCAAGTTTCTGGACTTATGAAAATAAAATGACTAGTTGATATATAGTAAAACCAGGAGGTCAAATGTAACATGATCTATTGGTGTTTAATAAATCTTTTTTATTACTGTGACAGATTTCTGTCACAAGAATTTTGATTGTTGTGACTTCAATTAATTGAAATGAATGATATTTGAAAACTCCTAAAACTCACTGTGCAATCTAATTTTTTTTCTACTTTTTCCACCATTTGTTCCATGACAGCGTCAATAAATATCAATAAAGTCAACATTCTGATTAAATACAGGTGCAGTTCAGCAATACAAATCACACTTGTTTATGGAAATGGTGTCTTGAAGAAACCCATTTCAAATGGATATGTATTTTAAGAGCAACATTTGTTTTTGGGTTATGATTGCTGTATAGTCATAGTCATACAGCTAAGTAAAAGACTGCAAAGTAGTAATACTTTAACATCACTTTTATTTTTGTCACAAGAATAACACCTCTAATGTGACTTTTGTCAAACCATCACTCAACAGTATTTGTTTTTAATATGAACTTATCTGAATTTTTGTTCATGCTCTAATGGAGGTGATTAGGATGAAATGTAAATAACATATATTTAACTCAGATTACATTATATAAAACATATGCATGAAACATTGATACCTTGAATGGAATGGTAGAGCTGTTTCTGTTTTTTGGCTTTGCTTAAGTTGCAGCATATTTTCAATGAAGTTAATGTGGGCCTTAGAAACAGCGCTGCCGTTTTCCTTGGGGACCAATGCAAGGATTTAAGACCACATACAGGATTTAACATATTGCCCAGCAGCAGCAATAGAGTGCCTCAAGAAACGGCTAAGCGAGCTCAGAGAAGATAAATAGCAAAGTGAAGCTTAAGAATCTCTTAGTTAAAGGCAACAAACTAAATTTACTTGAATTTAATCATCTGAGATAAGAAAAAAAAACTATTTTGTACTTCATGTCCTCTGCAGGAAAAAGATGAATTTTTGCTAAACCTCATGGGTCATGCAACTCGAAGCTGTATAAAAAGTAATTTACTCTTATTTAGGTGTACAAGTTTTCTTTGTTGTGCTGTTGTATCTGTTCAACCTAAAGTTGCACTTTTAGTTTCTGTATTTTATAAACAAGGCAGCTTATTGCTATTTTATTTTTTTTTTATCTAGATTCTTTATAATTTTAGGACAGTACATATGAGAGGCACAGGTCATCAAAACACAAACACTTAAAGAAATAAAGACCATAAATATCTTTAAAACATTACACACATTCTGCAATAGCATAATCTTATTGTGGAACGATACCAACAAAATTTTCTACATATGAGGGAGTGCAGGACGGCCTACCTAAAAGTCAAGTGTCCAACTGACTTTTGTTTTATGCTCATACAATTCTTCCATGACCTCAGTAAAAGTGCTTTAGCAATCTTTCACTGACAGTCTGATCATAGTACATAAAGTGAAACATTCAAGTGAACTGCTGCTCTGCCTAAAAATGTACCTTTTTTTCCTTACTCTGTCACGTTTTAACTCCAGTGTCCTGATAACTATCTGTGTTAATGTAAACAATAATGCAATCTGACAGACAAGCAAATAGACTTTTTTTTAAATTTGCACTATTTTTCTGAACATAATTTAGCAATAAAATAATGTTATACTGTCAGAAATAACTATTACAATAAATTACAATTTGTTTGACTGCGTTGTGTGATTATGGTGGGTTAGACCAATATGCAAAACTGACCTGACTCCACTGACCAAAGTTATAAAAACAAAGCAAAATCTGCTGCCCAGACTAAGATATCAAAGGATCTGATATAACAGCTAGGCTTCATTTTCAAGTACAAGGGAAAAGGAAAAGGATTTTTATTTTTTCCACATCAGTGTATTAAAAATAGGGCTGTCAATCAATAAAAAAATTTAATCAGATTAATCATGCTCTGGTGCTGTAAGTTTGAAGTATAAATATGCATCCAGCCTAGCGACCGGTGTATTTTCATACGTATTTTCAAACATATTTTTGTGTATTTGAAATTACAAGCTAGTACAGATGCCCTAGCCTAGCGATGCAACGCAAGAAAGTTGAAAATGTTCAACTCTAATTGCTGTCACTTGTCATTTAAATAGTAGTATTTTTAGTAATTGCCGTTATTTTAATGCATTAAAATGTTGGGATTAATTGCATTTTTTTAACAAGTTGATGTTGACAGCATGAAAAGTAACTATTTTAACTGTAAACTCTATTTTAAATTTGTATTATTATTATTATTATTATTATTATTATTATTATTATTATTATTATTATTTTTACAAAAGTACATCTGTTTTGTATGTAAATTCATAAAAGTTTTTTGCTGCTCATGTAGGGCTAACGATTTTATTTTTATCTTTTGGTGAGGTGGAGAGTCTATCAAAAAAGTCAAAATCATAATTAGAAAAATTTGTAGCAAAAACCAGAAAACAGATTGAAGTAACACAATTAAAGCACAACCAAACTGAGTCTGAGTCTATCTTGTGAAATGGCAGTGTGTGCCTCACACCATGTTTAAAATGCATGGATACATTTCTCATTGGTAATGAGCACTAACCACAGGAACCCTGCTGTGTTTGAAGTGATTCAAGCTGAGATTAAAGATGTTTTTGACTGAGCTTTTAAACCCCCTTTAGGTTACAAGATTACGTCACTAATCTCAAGATAACCCTGTAAAGTAGAAAATGTTTTGTCACGGTTAGAGGCCGAAGCATGTAAATGTCGTAAATGGGCACGTGTTCCTCTCTAAAAGAGTAGATCTCAATCACATCCCAGACTACACCACCAGGGATGGAGACAATTAAAAAATGTTGCTAATGGTTTTCCATTACAGACAGAAGAAAGTTTGTTAACAGAGTAATGAAAAAGTTAAGTTGGTTTTCTTGTCATGTCAGCATGCCTCTGGATTCCCCAATAGAAATTCAAGTGGGCTACTATCAAGATGAATGACTGAGTTTATTTTCTGGATCCTTTATGTCTGTAAGTCTACCTCATATTAATGGGTTGTTTAAGACACTAAAGAGAAGGAATTTAGAAGACTATAAATGACATCCAGACATGTTTTTTATTTTATTTTATTTTATGAACTAGAAGAAATTAAGGCATAAATAAATTTCTCTCAAAAAGAAGAATACTTATTTGATTCAATTGTATTATGAACCACGCTAAGCAAGAAGCAACATAATAAATAGACTAATCTATAAGAACTTGTTGACTATGCCCCAAATCTAAGAGAATAAATAAATCTCACAAAATTTGTTGGAGTAATTATGCAAACTGGGAACCCTTACTAGTTAGTTGTATAGAATAAAGGGATTGCAGATTGTGAGTCCTTGGGACTCTTGCATAAAATTTTGCTTAACAGAAACCGCTATAATTGGACTCAACAAGCCTATCAAAGTGCAGGTAACAAGTCTAATGGAGTTGCCATTACACACAATTTGTGGGCTTTGCTACATCTTGTGCTTTACACAGGATGTTCTGTACTCACTTAGTTCACTCACACACTGTAGTAAAATGATGCAGTTTTTTGATTGTGCTAAAACATCAGTCACATTATTCTGATTTTAATTCAATATGAAATAGTCTGTTATTTGGTTGATTAGATGACTGATTGTTTGAACTCAGAAAAAGTTCTATTTGCACTCCTTCCCCAAAACTGTACTTAAAGAGAAATTACTTTGAAGATGCTAATGATGGCTGGGATGGTGTAATTTTGGACTGAGATATTAGGTTCTCTTTTAATAAAGTGAACTTAGTGATATTTGATACATGTATGCTGCTAATGTTTTGTTTCAGCTTCATGTATCTCCCTATGTAGGTTGGTTTAGTGCCAAATAACAATTTGGATTTTAAAAACTCCCAACACTTAAACTGTTTGGAATTGTGTGAGTGTTATGTGTGTTGTGAGCCGTCCCTGAAGAGACACTCTTCAGGATGGTGTGATCCACTAGAGGCAGCAACCACGCCTGGCAGCAATTTAACCTTTTGCTGCTGTGGCTTCTGAAGCTTCTTAAGGAGAGTCTGCACAACCTGCCAATACCTGATGATTGCCATGCCTGGTTGAGTCAAGTCACAGAAATCTGAAGTAGTATCCAGATTTGTCTTCCTTATTCTCCCGTCTCACCTCTTTGCTTTTGTTTGGTGTCAGATCTAATAATACATGTGGTTCCCATACCACATGGGTTCTTCAGCCTGATTTCCTTTTGAGTCACCTTAGAGCTTCAACCTCTGGGTTGTCCTCCACCCTATCTCCTCCTGCCTGCCTGCTCTCCCACTTCACCTGTTCAGGACAGAACATACAGTCCTCATCAGCTCACAAGACACTCACCTTCATGGATCCAGATTACTTCTCCACACTGGGATGCCGCCACCAAGTCATAAGTCACATTCACATTCATCCTACCGCAAGATGAGCTCAAACTCAGTTCCTCGTCTAACATCTTCTCCTCTATTTCTAGACCCCTTCTCCAGTCCAGTTATCTTGTTGCTCTTTACATTCTGTAAAAATAATTTTCAGTACTTTTTCTTAGACTTCATCCCCTTGTGATTCTGCATGTGGGTCAGGAGACTTTCTGAAAGCATGTCATGAATACATTTTCCAAAATCCCTTTTTGTTATCATCCAAGTTTTCTTTTATTGTTGTTTCATGTGACATTTATATTTTATTTCTTCTAAATATAGAAAGATAAAGAACTCTTTTATGCTAATTTAAAAACTCCTCAGGTATATGTGAAAGGTGAACGAATGAATATAGCGTGAAGGTCCAAGGAGACTAGATAAAGTGTTGTACAAGTACAGGTCATTTGCCGTCTTGGTTCAATCTGCTCACTATTTCCTTTGATCCCCCACACAAAATAACACCCTGCCCTGAAATGTCTCATCTCTCCTGTCTTTTTTTGTTGTCCAGTTATGTCTCTGTTTAGTTACCAATCCCTGGAGCTAACTCCATATGCCAGTTTGCATCTGAGTTTCTGCAAATTTTGATGCATTGGTGTGCGGACTTCCAACCTCTGTACACCGCTTGACCTTGTCCAACCATCCGTATACCATTATTTTCCCACAGGTGGATTGTTTTTGGTGTCTTTATGCACTTGTATGTTGGCACCCATGTTAACATGCAGCATTTGTCCTTGTGCATTCAAGCAGATGAGCTCTTTTCATAATCTTTGCACAGGTGTGTGTGTGGGTGTGTGGGTGTGTGCGCATTTGATAACATGCATGTGTTTAAGCCAACAGGGCACCTGCAGGCACAGTCTATTCAATTTAGCAGGTTTAGGAGAGGAGTGGGTCACCAGTCAGACATTGTTTAGTCAACACACATCAGATTTACACAGCTACACACACATCCTTGAAAACAAGGAACAATCTTGCAAAATGAAAACATCCCTAAAGTTGCTATTTTAGTATAGGCTTCCTTTTTATACCTTTAAAATAGGGCCTCTAAAAGCACTGCAGGGATTCCATCTCATTTTTGGTGTCCTAATCCAAACTCCAGCCCTAGTCATTAACTCTAAAAAATGTATTTCTATTCCTAAATTAAATCATCTGCAGTCACACTGCATGTCTAAAAATAGTCAGGGTACTGGAGGTTCATCCTCACTTTGGCTGAACTGACTTAACCTGGTAAAAACCTGCCCTTGCTTTGGATAGAGAGTCTGGGCTCTCATCTACTGAAAGGCAATTGCTTCCTGGATGTGTAGACTTTGTTGAAGTTTTAAATGTTGCCCGATTGCTAACGTTTGCCCATTCTTGACGTCACAAAGCTTTCTGGAAATTGACTGTGACGTGATGAAACCAGATTTGAATCAAGCGAAATAGCATAGGAAGGCAATGGCCAGGCTACTCCTGACCGGGGACTTAAAGCTGCAGTATATTTTTTGCATATTTGTTAAATCTGTCATCATGTCATGAGACAGAAAATCTGTGAAACGATTGAGCTCCTTCACAACCTTCCAGTGCTACTATTACCATTTGAAGAAAAACACTGCTCCAATAAGAGCCACGAGGAAGATCTTATCGCTGTCAATCAAGCTTGTGAATGTGCTGCTAAACATTTATCTGCTATCATCAGTGGCCATTCTATCTAACTTGAGCATTCCTGGAAGACTCTGCTATCAGGAAGCTGTAGTGAAGCAGAGAGAAGGGGGTGAGGGCAGATGGGGATAAGCAGAGGGTACATAAGAATAAAGTATATTTATTAATTCATTCAAGACCCTCCTCTACAGATTATCTCTCTTATATCATATTGTTACAGCAGACTAACAGTGTCAACAAATTTTAGTGTGTTAAAGACCAATCAAACCTAGGCCAGGAAGAAGCTGTGAACCATAATGTATTTATCCAAGCTCTCAAATCTGCGATGCAGAGCCTTTTGAACAAGGGCTAGCGTGCCAAAAGATCTAAGCCAACCCAACAAAAAGTCTAAGCTGATCGTCATAACATTGGCCATAGCCTGTACCCTCTGAGCTTTGGCAAGCTCACCTAATGGCAACAACAGGCCATAGATACAATGGGAAGGCTGCAAGGAAGAGGGGGCAGACCTTTTTCCAAAGGTTTCCAGGAGTCTTTCAGAAGGAAAGACTCCTTCTAAAAAGGACCAACACCAAGGAAGGAGGGGGGTTTTTGCCTATACAGGAACTTCGACAAGTTGATGTCTGGGTTGGGGTGCAGCATCTTTTGTCCACCATGAGAAAGCCAATCCTAGCTAAAGACAAAGCCACCTCTGTCAAAAGTTGTCTTTTCCCTTTACTTCCCTGTGGTTACCAAGTGCCCAAGGAACTACATCAGACTCACTCATCAAAGTGTCACCTACAATCGGTCACATTTGGGAGGATGTTCAACCATTCTTCAAAGAAGGACAATGTATGGGGCATGGTGTGCAATATGCACATCAAATGTGTGACCCAGCCAGTTCTTGGGCCCCAGCTATGAAGGACTGAACTGCATACAGAGAACAAAGAGACTGTTATGAATCAATCTGAGTTCCTGAGTGGACTACATAAATCTTTTGTGTACAGACCCCATGAAGAGGAGCTTCACAGCAAGATCACATCAAGATCAATGTCACAGTTTATCAAAACTTAGAGACAGAACGTCTTCATCTTTCCAGCAAATGACTGCATGGTGGGGATGGAGGGGCGGAGACACTCAGGTGAATCCTTTTTCTCACTGGCCAAGAAAGGGGACTGCATCTTTGAAGCTGCCTTGAATCCAAAGCAAATATTCAGTCTACTGTTTGGGGAACTGTTGACTGTATTGTGACCATTACATCAACATGCTGCCTGGCTAAATAAGTTTAGTACACAGTTTAAATCTTGACCAGGTGCATTACTATAAGTCATTACTCTCTCTTCTTGCCTGTTTTCACTGTCTAAATAATTGATATAACATGTATAAATGCCCCCTATTGTCATAGAATAAAAAAACATAGGTACAGAAGATTCAAATATGTTTCAAGAGACTAATTTCAAGTTCATGTCAATTCATGTTTACAAGTGTTTGTACATTATACCCCACTAATTATTGTGGTGCAACTAAAGATCTGCCTATACAAAGATCTGTGAAAAATATTTAAAATTACAGTCTAGTTTAAAGTGAAATGTAAGAACAACAATGCTTGTTATTGAGCTAGTGTGTGTCTGTGAGCATGTTTTAGTATACAAGAAGGTGATGTAATCTTAGGAAGCTGTGGGTGTGTGTAGGCATCCAGTGCATTGGTAACGCAACACACACACACAAAAGAAAAAGCGTGTCCACACTGTTTATGTTTGGAACCCTTTTGCCTGGCTCTTGAACATGTTTTCACTTTAAGTTTGGTTCAGATGGAAGGCGAGAACGGACCCAGAGGAACACAGAACACCCCCTTGCAAAGCTCCACGTGAGAATGAAAGTCTCAGGTAAGGGATTAGGAGGGAGAACTCAAGCATGGCTGCAATCAGTCTTTCACCAAAACATAACAAAATTGACTCCATCTGCTCTGAGATCAATAAATTTACATAATCTTCTAAAAAGGGGCACAAGGATACCTCCACGTACACACATACAGAAATCCAGTACAAATTGAAAGCTATGCCTTCAAAATGGATACTTTCAAAATAAGTACTTGCTACCTCTGCAAGGAAATGCTTATATCATGTGGAACATTTTTATGGCTGGGAAACTTGATTCTTTGTGCTTTTGAGAAACACAAAGAATTTTTGTTCTGAATGTTCAGCTGGAGCTAGAGCCATCTTCAAACTAGTTTGTTCTGATCTGAATTTAAATACTTTTCAACAATAGAACTTCTGATTTTACAGTGTTTTTCCCAAACCCAGTTTTAACAAAAAGCTTTGTTTTAAGTGTCAACCTTCTCACTCAGTAATTCCAAGGAAATGTTATTGTGCTGTGTGTCTGCTGTGGCCACCTAATGGTGCTGTTGAAACGCAAAAAAAAAAAAAAAAAGCATAATTAAAAAACAGTTTAAATGTTTAACTTGCTAAATTTTGCTAAATACCTTTTCTTTATCTTCGATCAAGTTACTCTAAAAGTGTATAAATGCCGTTCATGTTTTTAGGTACAATCTATTGATATTGCTCACAGAAAAAATACATAATGGCTAATCTGTAAATTTTAAACTCTTAGAGAAGGGTTAGTGTTTATGGAGAACCAAAATTCAGGTAAAAGGAAGACAGAGGTGGAGCATAAATAAAGATTTTTAATGCAAAAAGAGACTTACAGAAACAAATTCAAAAAAAGTGAACTGAAAATCATGAAACAATATATATCAAAAACACACTGGGAACATGATCGAAAGTCAAAACTGTATTAAGTAGATGGAGCAGTAGTGACTAAAGAACAAATGGGAATATGTATTTGCATGTATATTTCATTTTGGTCCTCTGTCATCCTTTGATATTACTGTCATTACTCTTAAAGTGAGTTTAGATAAGTCAGGAATGCAAGTATCCATACTCCCACACATGCTGGGATGAGCATGGGCTCCAGTTTGAGTCAATTTAGTGATGCCTATGTGTCTTGGTGGACATAAGAATATGGTAAAATTCATTTGAGAGAGTTATCCATGCAGCAAGCTGAAAACAGAAAATGAGATAATCAACAGAACAAAACTGTCACATTGGGAATAATACACTGGAGATGATACAAACAGCAAAAATAACAGCTCAATGTCATACTGAAGAGTCTTCTACGGAAAACTCAGCTATCTTTCGTTTTTCTTCTATACGAGTGTTTCTGTTAATGTCGATTCACTATGTTGATTTCTTTAATAGTGCGTAACATTTTAATGACATTGGTAGACAAATTACTGAATAGTGTCATCAATTCTGTTTTTCAATTTTTTATTTTTTTTGCTTATTTTCTTCTCGATTTCTAGTCTTTTTAAAAAAGTTAAAAATACACAGCCAGGGTCATTAGATTATGAGGTATGGGTTTGTCCTGTAACCAGAGGGTTGCTGATTGAAACCCCTGCCGTGTTCGTCTGTCATTGTGTCCTTGGACAAGACACTTTACCTGCCTTTCTTCCTGGTGGTGGTAACTGGTGGAGCAACTTTTGTCAATCTGTCCCATGACAAACATGCCTACAATGTAGCTTCCCACCATCAGGGTGTTAATGTGCATATGAATGGGTGAAAGAGTGAACTCCATAAAGTGCTTTGGAGTCCTTGGACTTGATAAAGCACTGTACAAATGCAGGCCATTTACCATTCAATATAATTATAACATCCATCCATCCATCCATCCATCCATCCATCCATCCATCCATTTTCTATTCACCCTTTGTCCCTAATGGGGTCAGGAGGGTTGCTGGTGCCCATCCCCAGCTAACGTTCCGGGCAAGAGGTGGAGTACACCCTGGACAGGTCGCCAGTCTGTCGCAGGGCAACACAGAAAACAGACATGACAAACAACCATTCACACACACACTCACACGTAGGGAGAATTTGGAGAGCCCGATTAACCTGACAGTCATGTTTTTGGACTGTGGGAGGAAACTGGAGAACCCGGAGAGAACCCACGCATGCACAGGGAGAACATGCAAACGCCATGCAGAAAGACCCCGGGCCGGGAATCGAACCCAGGACCTTCTTGCTGCACCAACTGCGCCACTGTGCAGCCCTCATAATTATAACAATATTTACTAAATATTTTGGCATACAATAGCTACTCCAATCACTTATATCATCTGTTAGAAGGACATGCATATAGTTAACTATACTAATTAGGTGACAACTTAATTTAGCTAACTTAGCAACAATAAGGACAGCCAATGACTTCCTTGCTTACTGACACTATGGGGTAGAATTTTTACTTACAATCAGTGCAAGTTTAAAACTCTTGGCTTTTGCATGGTCTCTCTGTCCTTTCTAGTTTGATGGCCTTGATTTGGACTGCCCTTAGTATACCTGCCCACTGAATGCTGGGAGAGTCTATAGATTCTTTATAAGACACCTTAATAATTCTGACCATAGTAGTCGATATGCACTAGACTCCAACAGTTTAACTATCCACAGTGAACTTCACAGCAGTCGGTCAGCATCCAAAAAGAAATAGATTCTGCTAATGATTTGAAGTGCCATAAAACCTTAAAATTCATCACACCTGTGGAGTCACTGCCACACACACAAAAAAATCCACTAGCAGAAAAGAGTGAAAATCTGCAGCTTCAAGTTTCCATGTCTCTGTTTGACTAAGTAACTACTGAGGAGAAAAAATAATGAAACAAGCAGCACTTTTGGTTCCACACAGCTAAGTCTTTACTTTCCTTATAATAAAATGAACCTCTTAAGGTATTCAGATCTAGGTAAGAAAGAAAGCAGCAACATGAAAATCAAACTCACAGTTTATGAACATCACACAGTTTATGAACATCACACGGTTTATGAACATCACATGTGGTGAATCGAAGCCAGCTCAGTGATCTAAGAGTAAAATTAACACCCCAATAAAGTCATGGAAAGATATTTTTATGACGCTATTTTACTTCTAGTGCTCACTTATTGTATTATCTTGCTCCATTTGTGTGTTTACTATAATTATGTTATTTTTGTTTTAGGCAACAGCAGCACAAACTGCTGATAAAGCATACTTGTTCATGAATTTCTTACATGTATTCTATTCAAACAAGCTCATAAAGATGGTCTCATATCCCGAGCAGAAATAGTTCAATGTTAATGAACCCCTTGGCACGCAAACACAACATGCCCAGATGTAGGAAGAGATTACTCCTCGTAATAAAGTCCTAATGAAACTCCTCTGCTGAGTCGCAGATTTCAGGGTCAGGATGATGGGTGCTTCTTGCATTGGCTTATACTAAAGAGAGCCATGATCTTAACAGCCAATTAAAAGCAATATCTACACGGACCCCACATGAACAATCATTCAAAGAGACAAAAATGGAAGTTTATTCCTGCATTTCCTGTACGTAGGAATGAGATGTGAGATTATCTGTATTCTCCAGTGTCTGGGGTGAGCTGAGGTATTGCTGTGGTATAAAAGTGATGATAAAATAATTAATGCAACAGTTTCACATACATTAGATGGGTGTTGTGTAATTTATGCATTTTGCATGTGCAGCCAAAGGCCTCCTACATTGTCATGCATTTTCTATCTGTCTGTGCTTTGTTATTTTGGACATTTGCCACATTTCATCTGTGATTGCCACAAATCACAGATGAAATGTGTGTTCAGAATGTCTACGTCTATGTCCTGTTTGCTGAACAAAAGTAAGAGAGAAAGCATTTTTGTTTAATCTGTCTTCACTGAAATTTAAATATTGCATAATAAGAACCCCTGTCATTCTGAGGCTAATCATTTTCAAGGCTACAAGGTCTTTGGGTCAGGTTTTTCTCAGGTAGCTCTTTCATGGTTGGAGCAACCTTGGTGTGATTGGACTGTCTTTAGTCATATACAATCAAATAATCAGATTTCAAAACGCCTCAAAGGAATAATGTAATAATGACAAGGCATCAAAGTACTTCAAAGCTTCCATACCTGCTGCCTTCACAAAACTGTCAGATGCACACATCATGGTTTTTAAATATTATGCACATATTTATGTAAGTATTATCTATTAAATGTGCAATTTTTTCATGGGTAGAACTGGGAAAACAAACTGTTTGCCAAGCTCTGAGTGAAAAAGCTAACTCGTTCACACAAAAATAACTACCTAATTAACAGCAGAAGCACTTTTTTTCAATATAACACCCTGCTCGTTAAAGTGAAAAATAATTTTATCGTCCTATGAATGGCATACACTTTAAAGCTCGTCATAGAGTTTTTTAGAGAAATGTTGTGTTCTGTGTTTTCCTGTGTATTTATTTCTAGTTTTCTTGTGTGTCTGAGTCTCTGTGTTGTCCTGTCTCCCCGTGATTAGTTCCCAGGTGTGTCTCGTTCCCTGATTACCTCTTGTGTATTTAGTGTCACCTGTGTGTGTCTGTCTTCGTCGGGTCCTACGTCAGTGTCAGTCAGTGTACGTCTTGCTTCGTCCGTTTATGTCAAGGTACGTCTAGTCCTCGTAAAACCTGTTGCTACCTGGTGTGAGCTTTAGCCTTCCGCTCGTCAGTGCTGCCAGGTCTGTGGACTGTATTTTCTGTTGATTTTGCATCATTAAACTCCTCACCTCACCTCATCTGGGTTCTACTGCGTTTGCCTCACCACCACCACAACACCACTTCATGACAGAAGGACCCGACCAAGCTGAAAGGTGAGCAGCAGAATCTATCATGGACCCAGAGGAGTGGCAGGAGTTATTAGAGACCATACGGGAGTATGAGGCTGCCATGGCCAAGCCGTACGCGGCAACAAGACGGCTTGGATTCGCCATCCGTTTGGGTCTGTTGCTGGACTTCTGGGTTCCCCGTTTTCCACATCCTGGGCTGGTGGCATTACAGAGGGAGGCAGAGTGGGAGCGTGAGGCAGCGCTAGCTGTCATGGCTGGAGAACCGCTGCCTCCCAGACCCAAGACTCTGTCCTCCCGATCCACCACCCCCGTTCCGTCGTCTGAAGAGCCAGCAGCAGACCCTCCGCAGCCGGAGCCGCCAGCAACACTTCCGCCACCCGAGCCCGTTCCTGCCGCCGCTCCAGCCGGCGCACCCGAGCCCGTTCCTGCCGCCGCTCCAGCCGGCGCACCCGAGCCCGTTCCTGCCGCCGCTCCAGCGCACCCGCTCCCGTTCCTGCCGCCGCTCCAGCCGGCGCACCCGAGCCCGTTCCTGCCGCCGCTCCAGCCGGCGCACCCGAGCCCGTTCCTGCCGCCGCTCCAGCCGGCGCTACAGAGACTCCTAGTGCTTCCCCCGAGACTCCTAGTGCTTCCCCCGAGACTCCTAGTGCTTCCCCCGAGACTCCTAGTGCTTCCCCCGAGACTCCTAGTGCTTCCCCCGAGACTCCTAGTGCTTCCCCCGAGACTCCTAGTGCTTCCCCCGAGACTCCTAGTGCTTCCCCCGAGACTCCTAGTGCTTCCCCCGAGACTCCTTGTGCTTCCCCCGAGACTCCTTGTGCTCCTCGCCGCCCCCGTGTGGCCCCAGAGACTCCTTGTGCTCCTCGTCGCCGCCCCCGTGTGGCCCCAGAGACTCCTTGTGCTCCTCGTCGCCGCCCCCGTGTGGCCCCAGAGACTCCTTGTGCTCCTCGTCGCCGCCCCCGTGCGGCTCTAGAGACTCCTCGGCGCCGCGGACGGCCGCCGGACAGCCTCCGTGGTTCCCGCCTCCTGCGCCGCGGACGGCCGCCGGACAGCCTCCGTGGTTCCCGCCTCCTGCGCCGCGGACGGCCGCCGGACAGCCTCCGTGGTTCCCGCCTCCTGCGCCGCGGACGGCCGCCGGACAGCCTCCGTGGTTCCCGCCTCCTGCGCCGCGGACGGCCGCCGGACAGCCTCCGTGGTTCCCGCCTCCTGCGCCGCGGACGACCGCCGGACAGCCTCCGTGGCTCCCGCTTCCTGCGCCGAGGTCGGCCCCCTGACCTCCTCCGTGGTTCCCGCCTTCCCGTGTTTCCGCCCACCCAGTTGGGTTTGGTTGAGTTAGTTTTTTGTTGTTTTATGGACTCTGGACCCCCCATCCAGCTCCCCTCCGCCCACCCTCGTTGGGTTTCCCGTTTTGGGCGTCTGGGAGCCGCCCGTTAAGGGGGGGGTACTGTTGTGTTCTGTGTTTTCCTGTGTATTTATTTCTAGTTTTCTTGTGTGTCTGAGTCTCTGTGTTGTCCTGTCTCCCCGTGATTAGTTCCCAGGTGTGTCTCGTTCCCTGATTACCTCTTGTGTATTTAGTGTCACCTGTGTGTGTCTGTCTTCGTCGGGTCCTACGTCAGTGTCAGTCAGTGTACGTCTTGCTTCGTCCGTTTATGTCAAGGTACGTCTAGTCCTCGTAAAACCTGTTGCTACCTGGTGTGAGCTTTAGCCTTCCGCTCGTCAGTGCTGCCAGGTCTGTGGACTGTATTTTCTGTTGATTTTGCATCATTAAACTCCTCACCTCACCTCATCTGGGTTCTACTGCGTTTGCCTCACCACCACCACAACACCACTTCATGACAAGAAATGCAGGATCAGACAGATTGTCTTTATGACAACTCAAATCCAGGCATGACGTTTCCTCAGCAACAGTCACTTTTAGCATGACACAAGATAAACTTTGATAATAAAAGTGACAGACAAAAATTCTGTGTGACCACACCTTTTACAAGTAAATATAGAAAAAAAAAAGTTCCACATCCAACATTTTGAAAAAGCATTTTACTGGGGTTAGGTACAAGACCATTAATCACCCTGTTCCATAAAAAAGTTGCAGGAGTTTCAATTGACTGGATCTGACCTGCAGATATATAAATTCATTTAGTCTTTTGAACCTGGTTGTGGGCAGTTTAAAAGTAACATCAATCAATTGCTCTTTTTCTTTCAGACTCAACAGTGACCAAAACATATTCCCCTCTTTGAGACAGAATATCTATGAAAAATTGCTTTAAAAAAAAAAAAAATAACAACCACAATATTCTACAGAAACAAATTACCTTTAAACTAATGTGGATCACATTCTGAGAATTGCCAGTAACCTTCTGTGGTGGACAGTGTAACTTTGGGTGCCTAGTAGTTTGACACCTGGGTCTGTGAAAAGCTGTGTCATCTCTCTGCTTGCAAAATGAATGCTGAGATAAAATATCTTGCGGAGATCAAAGCAGAGATCCTTTCAGCTCTGCTCTCGTAAAGGTCACCTCAATAGATAATAGAATGGGATGTCTTTGAGCAAAAGGAGTGAGATGAGGATATGGCTGAAGATAGGGTCCAACGGTGTTATAAAAAATAGGGTAAGGAGCTTACAAAACAGATTGAGTGAGATAAGTGGAGAGGGGATAGACAGTGAAAGGTGTTGGTCTGAGAACATACACTGCAAAAGGAAACTGATTTCTTAGGCTTTATATAAAAACATGAGAAGCTGGGGAACCTCTAATGAGCTGGCATCATCATTGGTAGATTACCTTGATCTATACTAAGCCATTGCATAACAGAGATGTTGGGGTTGTGGCGATATGGATTACAACCATGGTGATTTTGTCTATATTATCAATAAAATATAAAATGTGAAGACTGTTTTAAAGACATCGGATGCAACCCTGTAAGCTACAAATAGGCAAGATGCTTGAAAACAGAAAAAAAAAACCCGTCTTTGTCTCCATGAAACAGCTTTGAATACAAATCATTTTGTGACAGCTCAAATGGAAATATGAATCAGGCAGAGACTAACTTGTAATTTCCCTGGCTATGAGCTTCTTTCTATTTTTCTTGTTTAGCCAGGTTTGTAAAATACCTTCATATTTAAAGCCTCACCTGTCATCATGGAAAAATATGTAATGTTAAAATAATTTATTTTGCTATATTCACCCATTGGTTTGTACTATAAAGTATTTATTTTTTATTTAGCTTAACCAATTTAACTCATTTTTTTCCTCAAAATCGCTGAATTTTTGCATTTTCCCATTCAAATGCTTGGAAGCGCAGCTGGTGAGGCAGCAGGCAGCTAAGCCTCACCTGGGATTGCGCAACCTCTCGTTATCTGCACTGGCTAACATTCTATGAGAGCATGTTCCTCCTGTCTGTACGTCGCCAATAAAATGGTTAAAAAACATTTAACATATGAACTGATTTTCCATAATTTAGCTTACCGGTATATAGAAAGTAGTGTGTTATATGTCACCAACTGTGTGTGTAACGTGTTTCGTTCTGCTGAGGAGCAATCAGAAACGGCAGAGAACAGATTCGAGGTGAGGCAGGCAGTTCTCTTGCCTCGTGGCAGGGGGCGCTCATGATTCCAGACATCGGTTTTGTGACTCCATAACTGCAGAATGACAGCAAGCTAGCCATACTGTAAATAAGTAAAGTACAGCGATATACAGTACGGTATTTGTTTTGTCCTCTCTTCCGACATGGAAGACTACATTTTCTACACTTGGAAAGTTTTCTAAAGTGGATTTTCAATTGAAGCAGGAGATAATAACTAAAGGAAGACCAACAGCGGTGCTTCAAGACAGTTTGATGATTCTCAAACGGAGTAGTTTACAAGAAAAAAGACATGCCGAAGAAGGACTTGGCTTTGGATGAACGGATATTTTTGTGCAGAATTGGCGGTGCATGGATTTCATTTATAAGTAAAGGTAAGACGGAAATAAGACTTTTTTGTTTAGTTTTTTAATGAAATGTGCGTATTGTGGGCTACAGTTTGTATGTCTAAAGAATTCAGTAGCGGTAGCTAATCTACCACAGCAATCGTTTATTAATAAATCATTAAGCCTAAAACATACTACTGCAACAGACTAAATGTTCTGTTCTGTGTTCAAAATTCTTGGATGTTTTTTTTGGTGTTAAATCCTGAAACGTGAAGTGGCATTGTTGTTGGTTGCTATGGTAACGAGTCTGCGTGTAGCTTGGCCGATACAGAGTGAGAAAGTGGTTTCAGTTTTTCCTTTTGCTGTGGATCATAGCACGAAATTAGCACCTACGTTTCCAAGTTTCACTGAGTTATGGATGACATGTAAAAGAATAGTCTTTTTGCTCTCCAGCGTTGTATGCATGCGCGAAATTTCCGTACGTAAACAACATGCATGATGTCTATATTTATAAATCGTAATCGTGTATATATATATATATATATATATATATATATATATATATATATATATATATATATATATATATATATATATATATAGATATTGTACATGTTTGCAATATTTGTGTTTATATCATAAATATTGCAAATGAAACTTGTGTCTCTCAAGTAATAGATCCAATTGTCCAACTGCAACATTTACATAGTGTAGTTGAGTCAAATCTGTCATTCTCTCAAGGTAAAGCACATGTTTAGGTAGCTTTTTATGTACAGTGCTAAGTATTTGCCCTCTTACAGATTTCATGTTTTTACTTGAAATGTGTTTGCTCCTTAAAAAGATAAAGATAAACCCAGCAAACAAACAAAAAATATATATGTTTTAAATTAATCTTTGATTTAAAAACGGGGAGGGAAGAGTAATGTGTAAAATTGACTTTTTTTAGCTTTATATTATGTTGTAATGTTATTCCCTAATTAAAAACTTAACTGGAGTGTTGCTTTGATTCTTCCATGCATGTTTAAGAACTTTTTTAATCTCTCATGACAGCCATTCAGTTGTGCAAAACGCTTGGCCTAACTAAATGCCGCCTTTTCTATGATGCTCTTCCCCTTAGCTGCAGTCTTCAAGCCATACATATTTTGGAAACCCCAGCTATACAAGACAAAACAACTCTTCAGAATTCATGATTCACAATCTCAGCAATTACTGATTTTGTGGTCCGTGTTGTTCAGGCTTTAAGGGATGTGACTGGTGCTACTTCCCTCCCAAGTGTTTTTTTTTCTCCTGCATTTGAAGGAACTTCATCTGTGTGCCCCAGACAAGAGCCAACACCAAACACACTCAAACCCCCCGCCCAAAAAAACAAAAAAACTAGTAAAATTGCATATTGGGTCAGTATGACCCTGCTGGACAACGCACCGAGTAAAAAACACATGGGGTCTAAATGTCCCTGTTTCTTAAGACCATGGGAGGGTTAAATAGGTATATGAAAAAAAAAAGATTTTCATTCCCAGCTGCTTAAGGTTCAGTATGTGTTAAAGAAGCTCCTATTAATGGTAGCCCATTATTTCCTAATTGCTATTCTTATTAGAGTTGTCATGTTTAATCTGCAGTGCCTTAATTTGATGTCTTCAAACAAGATCTGCAACAGAGGACTCAAGCTTTTAACTGTCACCGCAACATGTGTTTGTTCGTGTGCCAACTATAATGTTTGTTTCTCAAAGGGGAATTTGGATAATCACTCCTTAATGTGTGAAACTCCACCTTCTGCTCTCTTAGCTCTTATAAAACTCCCCTTGATTATGTGAAAAAAAAATTGATTTTAAGGCAGATATTAGACAGAGGCATCTCTTTGTTCCAGATGTAGAATAAAAGCAGTGAGCAAGCCTGGAAATGTTGCTTTTACATTGATTGAGTGCAGTAAACAATTTTGCATTTATTTCAGCTACTTTTTTGTCAAGCACAGTTTTAACTGATCACCAAGGACAGGGACAGTCAATAAAAAAGATGTAGCATTGCTTTTCACTCCTTACACCATTGCATCTAGTTCCTATTGTGCTTCTTGTTTGAGCTAAAAGGAGCGCCCTACATTTAGAAATGCCACCTTAGCTCTATTGTTGTTTTGCAAATTCCATTTCAAATTCAGTGGAAGCCAGCCCACCCACATCCCAAACCCTCCTTTTTATGCTCAGTTAGCACAAGCGTTATACCACGGCCTCATCTGGAGGGAAAAACTGTGTTTTGAGGTTGTTGTTTTTTTTTGTCTTTTTTTTCAATTCAACCGTTTTACATTGAACTGCACTGACAACATAAATGCTGAGAATCTCAACATCCTGAGTTAAATACAGTTGCTGCCTTACACCTCACATTCTGGGTTTTACTATGCTCTAAATACAGACAATGGTGGACACTTTCAGGTATGAATGAATGCACATACAAAGCACAACACTTCAGTCTCATTCAAAACATGGTTGAAAACAGGCGTAGAAAAAGTATACTTAATATGACTGAATTTAAAAACAGTAGTGAATACAACATACTTGGTTAAACATATGAGTACATCTTAAAAATAGAAAGAGCATTTTATATACTTTATCAGTTATGTAGCAAGGATTTTATTGAACTCTGGGCCTTTCTTAATTTGTCTTGAACTTTCATTCTTAGTTATTTTAAATATTTGGAACAATGTTATTATTTCAATGCTGAGCTACTGAAGCACAGAACACGAAGCTCTGTTCTTGTCTGCTGAAAAAGCGCAAGGAAAGTCACACAGAAGTCAGTCTACAAAGAGAAGATGGGGTGGGAGGGAAGGGAAATTAGGGCAATGATTTGAAATTCCATCTATGAATAAAATGAAGGTTAGAAAGTTTTGGTTGGGCATAAAGCATTCTAAGTGTGTGAGGTTTTTTGCACTGCTGGATTAAGGGATGTATGAATGAAATGTTTCTCCTCCATAAATCTATGTCAGTCTAGGTCAGGGGTCTTCAACTCCTGGCCTCCAGGTCCAGTGTCGTTACTTTTAGATGTTGCTCTGCTTCAACACACCTGAGTCAAATAATGAGGTCTATAGCATGACTCTGGAGAATTTAACTGCATAGTGAGGAGGTAATTCAGCCATTAGGTTCAGCTGTGTTGGAGCAGGGACAAATCTAAAATTGGCTGAACACCAGGCCTTGAGGCCTGGATTTAAGGACCTCTTATCTAGGTAGTGACCATCTGCTATGAAGTGGCTGTGTAAAGTTGTCTAAGTAATGGATGTCATATGTAAAGGGTATTTATAGTCTTAGTTTTACCTTATAGGAACACTTGAGCATTTAGTTAGGGATACCAGAAGCTCTTAAACTGGAAGCTGCTGGCAGGGTTGCTGCTTTCTGTTGTATTACTTTTTCTATCTCTTTCCTTATAGAAACACTTGTCACACTGTTTATTAAAACCTTTTACACTCTGTGGTACCAAAATCAGAACATATATTCAAATGTATGCTTGCAAATTAGTTCTCGCTATGTGCAGGCATGATGTTAACACCTAGATGACTAATAGCTAGCAACAATTTTAGGCCCCCACACATGCAGTGTACATAGATAAATTGTAAAAATAATACAGTGTTGTAGTTTGATATGTTTTATTGTGGCTGGAGTCACATGTCTGATAACACATCTGTTCATTGTAATGAACATTTGGGGTTCAAGAAACATACTAGCGCTCTAATCCTAGTTTCCATTAAAGACACATCCTCTGCTGATTAGGATTCACATTAACGCTGTATAGCACCATTATTATTTCCAAGTTCAAGCCTTTGCTGTTGTAGCACCTTTCACAACTCTATGTGAGCAAACTAAAATGGAGGTTGCTTGGGTTCAATATCAGTCCGATACCCGTTTATGACAAATATGACCCAGAGAAACCAGGGTTTCTCCCAGTGTATTGTAAGCCTGGGGGCCCGCCATGTTGTGCTAGGCCTCTCTGCCAGGCTAAGCGTCACTTGTTTTTATTTTTAGAAAAGGTAATAATTGGGGGGAAAAAAAAATTGCTTTTTTTTTTTTATAAATCTTTAAGCCGGATTGCAAGCGTCTCTGTTCTGAGCATTTCACTCACAGAGCAGATTTATTTCTAAAAGGTTTATAGTTTATGCATTTAAAGCCAGAGAGTGGACCAGTCACACAGCTGGCGCCTCTGCGCGCTGCTTTATTAAGTTTACCTCAGCGCGGATCCCGCGCACCTCCTTTCACTCGAACTGGACACAGACTGACCTGTATGGATATTTACGTCAACCCAATGTGGGTAGTTATTTTTCTTTGGAGAACTCTATATCAAGGTAACAGTTTAAAACGAATCGCGATAGGTCTGGTAGCAGTGAGCCGCAGGAATAGCTTTGGCTGGCCTAGTTGGTGTGGGACTTTCTCTTTCAAAACAAAGAAGACAGAAAGTTTTAAAAATAATTACAGAGCTAAATTAACTAAGCAGTGTTTTGCCAACTGGAGTAATATTTGCCACCAGAGGGAAAAAATAAGCTGCTACCAGGAGCAAAACAGCTTTCAAGGGAAAGCATTATTGAGTTAGAATGCATAAAAAATGTATATATAATGGCTGTTAAATTAAGTGTACATTGTTGTTCATATTGTTCTTTTTAATTTTGTATTGTTTTATTGATGCTTAGGTTGTATTGTACATAAACTTGCTCCAAGTAGGAGATACCAAATTGTGAGATTGTCGAGTACACAGCGATGCAAAGAAGGTTTTTATGTTTTAGGATTAATGGTCGCTTACAGGAATCCCTGAGGCTGATAAATGAGTTTATGCCGACATACAGCTTTTATTTGATCCGCCTCACATTCACTGCTGTCACTGTGCTAGATTCAGAAACAAATGACAGCGAATTACAGTAATCAGTTCTCAAGCTCTGTATGCTATTTTGTTTTGCTGTCAGTTTATGCGCAACATTTTTAAAGTTGTGTGAGAAATCACTTCCACTAATCATATCCATCGAAAATCTTTCAGCATGACTAAGTTTAAAACATTTGATTTGTTTGTTAAATGTGTTTCCATACCAAGAACCGTTGGTATGAATATATATTTGCTGTTATATCACTAATATTTTCAGTACATATTTTGGTTGAAATGCACATTGCTACTAAGCAGCCACACAGGCTTCACATTTTGTGTTGTATATCAACTATTATTAGGCTGCATTATTTAAAAGATAAGATTAAATAAGATAAAATAATAAAAATGACTCACTGGTTTTCCTAAACAATTTATTGAATGGTGCCAAAAATAAAATTGAAATGTGCTCGCATTTAACTGTGTGGATTTAATACATTTTAAAGTGATCAAACAAAAAGAAATCTAGGGCAAACCTTATTAATCCTTTTCTTCTCCTCACTCTTGCGCAACAAACATGCGCACACCAAGCAGAATAAATTTGTGAATCACAAAAAGAGGAAAAAAGGAGAGAGCTCAAAAGGGTTATCAAACAGAACAGGCATGTCTATCCCATTATCTCATCCCTTGCAGCTCACCCTTAACCCTCTTCACATCCTCCTCAAAAAACCTTTTTAGAAATGAGAAGATTCTCAGAAATGGCTGCATTGCCAATAGCACAGCGTCAATGCATGGATGGTGGGTTTTAACCACCGTGATCTCACAGATCGACAAACAAACAGCATGCTATTACAAGATATTCTAGCAGGAATAGGAAGACCATTTTACAGGATTTGGAGCCTGTCCAATGAAAGGAATACATAAGTTTGAACAGCTGCATACTTTAGGACAGTTTAAAGTGCATATACAATAAACACACCTGTAATAGTATGGGTGTGTTTTTGCCTAAATAAATCTGCAACATTAATATGAAATTTGTTTCAAATTATTTGTTTTGGCTTTATTGTCACTAGTTTTTTTGTAAATAATTTCAAGTCTTAGCTTTAAACATGTGCTTTTATATAAGTTCTTCACCTAAATTAATGCAGTGGTATTTCCTGTTGTCATTCTTGATTGTTTATTTTTCACTTCCTCTCACTTTTATCTCAAGTGTCTTGCGTTGCTCTCATTGTATTTGGAAAGGCTCTTTAAACAAAGACAGACTGACTGATTGTTCTTGTGAGAATCCATTCTCCCTTAAATAAAATCTCTATCATAAAAACTTAGATTTTTTTTTCATCTTCATTTCATTATTTTAATTGAGAAAAAAATATTGAGATTGAGATGTTAGGTTTGTGGGGATAAAGCCCAACCCACTTACAAAGGCCATAGTCCCTGACGTTGATGTCACAGGTTGAAATCCCGACCTGATGACGTTTGGCACACGTCTTTCCCATCTTTTGTTGCCCACTTTCCCGTGTGATTATTCTCAAATAAATAAAGAATAAATAAAGGCTGCCTGAGCCAAAATAAAAAAATCTTAAATCTTTACCAGCGCTTTCAGTTTTAGGTAAGGTTTTTTTTTTTTTTTAAAACTTCCAAATGTAGTGAAAATGATGGTGAGTGCTAATGGCTCCAAAATCTACCCTGCAGAAAAATGCAGGAAAATGTCTTTAACAACACTCCTTGAAAAGCATTTAAATATTTCTTACAACAAATAGATTTTGCTTTTAATTAGTTTGATACAGAAATCAAGCTAAATACATTTATCACAATTAGACAGAAACAGTGTTTTTGCATTGCGTCAAGTTAAAAGGCCATACCTTATTCCTTTTTTGTAATCTAGAATTTAATTCATCATTTTGAATTTGGATCATATTAAACGGTAGGCCAGTGTGCGTTTTTTTTTTTTTTAAACTGAAGTTTTTAATTGTTAATGATTTCAAAGTTGGCTGTTTTAATTAGACCTGAAATGGCAGTAATTACATATTATGTTTAAACCTGACATGAGCCTCAAAAACACAACTGTCATATTGCCTTTGTCCTTTGTGTGTATACGAATATGTATTGTTACACTAGTTGAAAATCTGTTGCCCAGCAGGATATGTCTTGCTTTCTGGATAGGTAATTAAAATTGTATGAACTGGAGTTTTGTTTAAATGTCAGGAGGTGCTACCATAAAAAGTTAATCGATCCAACCTGTCATCTGCCTGCTGCTGCTTCATTTTGGGCTGCTTGCTTTAGCTTGCGCAAGAAACTTACCCTAGAAGAAAAATGGAAACTTGTCCACTTTGCTGCAGTGTATGGTTTATTTATGCTTTTGGTTTTTACTTTAGGGATAATAAACCAAACTTACAATCTAACAAAGATGATACGGAGTACTGCAACAGCACACTTTGGATAATGTGTCAAATCATTATTTTTTTTTTTCTTGCATCTCTGACAAGATGCTGGCAAACTCTTCTTCCTGGTGTCAGATCAAAAAGTACTTGAATATGTTAAGTATATCCAGACCAGGGGTGGGCAACTTCAGGCCTTGAGGGCCAGTCTCCTGCAACTTTTAGATGTGTCTTTACTTCAACACACCTGAGTCAAATAATGAGGTCATTAGCAGGACGCTGGAGAACCTGACTGCACTTAGGAGGTGATTCAGCTGCTGTATTCAAGCGTTTTGGACCAGGGAGACATCTAAGAGTTTCGGGACACTGGCCCTGGAGGACCAGGAGTGTCCACCCCTGATCTAGACACAACAGGCACACCTAAATGTTGCCTTATGCTAAGAACATTGCTTTGTTATTTGCTTCATATTTGTGCTCATGAGCACAAACTATAGGTTTTTTGCCTGTTTTCAACCAAACCAAGTTATCTTAATAAGATAGATTCACAGGAACTTCTCAAATTGTAAGAGCAGATTTTTAATCCACTGACATTTCTACATTTATTTTACAAACGATAAAGTCTTGTGCAGACAATATATGTTTGTATTCTAGTTATTATGAAGTTCACTCCAGAAAGTGTTTGAAATTTTCATACACTGTGCTGAGTTTTAAATAAATAAATATGACTCATAAATCAATGCTTTTCAAAAAGTAAATGTTGGCTTGCTTTTGGGTATCTAATTGCCTGTGTCCCAAAAAAAGAAAAAAAAAACAGAGGGGGAGGAATCCTGATCTGATCCTGGAGTGCACACATATCCTCAAAGATGAGAGCATATAGTTAAGACTAATGCTTTTAACAGATAACACTAAAGGTTTTTGTGGTACTGCAGCAAATAATTTTCAATAGCTTTCATTAGTTAATACTTCACATTGTGCTATCAACACTTTGGGTTATACAGTGTCTGCATGCTAGATGTTAATTGTGAGTTCACAATCTTGATTGTGACCAATTCTTGTGTTATGAAAGATTGCAGCTAATTCCAGGTTGTTGGCCTTTTCTTACCCAACCACAGAATTGATCACACAACTACCCATTGCATTCTGGGTAGCTTGGTTAATAGGTCCAGAAGGAAGCCCAGGTTTACTCTCTGCAGCTGAGGGAGGTCCCAAGACATTCCCTTGCCAGATGGCCAGAGGTGGTTAGACCCTCTGATCAGGATCTGCGCCTAAAGTAGTAACAGATCACCACCTCAGCCGACTCGTTTCTGTTTGTTCTTTTTAATATATGTATATATTTAATCTCAATTCATTCTTTCATTTTGAAGTAATTGAAGACAAAACTGTTATATGTTTTAACAACTTCCTTACATGCTATGCCGAACTGATGTAAAGTCTATGAACTGCCTTTCATTAAACATCATCAGTGTTAACATGAGACATATATATATACACATATATATATATAGCCTAATAAAATTCTCCTCGTTTATCTGTTTAAGCTAATAAGTCCCTTGAAAACAAACTAGCCTAATTAACAGCATAAAATCTGATGTTGCAAATACTGGAAAAATACATTTCTGTTATTGCAAACACCTTAAACCACCACAGTAGACTTCACTGCCCTTTTAGTGTTTGGTTAGTTTGCTGCTACTAACTAATGTGGGTGTCTAGTTACACATTATGTTGTGATTTAATTATCCACATCAGGGGAACATTTTTCTTGCTTCAGCTGGTATTGTTTCATATGCTGGTTTGGTAAATTACAGTGTGATTTTTTTTATATCATAACTGATTATAATCCCCATATTTTATAGCAGCATTTGACAAACAGTGGGTTTGATGTGAAAAACAAGCACATTCACATTAAAAAAAACATTTGACATCATTGCACCAAATATAAAACAATTTCCATTCATCCATCCAATGTTAGTCTCAGGTCTGTTATCCAAGGGGAGCTTAAAGTAGAGCTGCTGGTTCTTTTTTTTTAAGGTATTTGTGTCACTAGTGACCTTTATTCAACAGTAGCTAGACATGAAAAATGGCAAAGAGAACATGAGGACAGGCAGCAAATGTCCCAGGGCCAGGAATCAAACTGGGGGCACCTGCATTGAGGACTATGGCCTCTGTACATGGTGCACCTTCTCTCCCACTGAGCCATGTGGCACCCCTTAGCTTCTGGTCCTGTGACAAATGTGAAAATAATAATCAGTCTGGTTGTTATATCCCTGAAATAAACTATGTTAAATTATAGACTACAGTAAGCTTACCTTTTATAGTACCCATAAACTATCCCAACAAGCTATATTCAGAAATCTTTATCACACAAAACAGAGAGTTGCACATATACACATTTGCCGTGTGAATTTCTTTTAATGCACACACTTTAGACACAGGTCTCTTCCATTTCAATCAAACATTTTATCAGTGTCAAGAGTCAAAGTCAGCTTCATTAAATATTTATTCTCATGGAGCAGGAAGGGCACACTTTTTTCCAGCTTCACTCACTTAGCAGTACGCTTATGTCTCCACATTTGTGATGTGAAGCGTCTTCCCCATCCCCCTGCGTAAGGATAAGCACAAAAGAAAACCTGGAAAACACTCGTTTTAGAGGCATGTTAAAGTAATGTATAGCACTGCACTGCAGGATGGCATAAATATTTCAATAAAAGCAAAACCAAACGTCTGAAGCACATGCACAAAGCTCTAACTGGATGTGCACGTTAGGGCTGCGTCCCACAACATCTGGCTCGAGGGAAGATTACGGCAGCAGCCACATGGATGCACAGAACTCCATAGAGGCAATAGTAGTGATATGTGTTAAAGCTTTTCACGTGTTGTTTTCCTCCACATTATATGTTGCTTTCTGTCAACATTGTATCTGGATGCAGGTTTGTGTGCTATTAGAACATAATAATGTAACACGCAGATTCCTTGCATTCTTTTGCTTTTCTGTTTAATTTGTTTTTTAGTTTGATTTAATTAGTGTATCTCGGTTAAAAAAAAATTCATATAAAGGCTCTAAAGATATGAGATAACAGCATTTGAAGAAATTATTCAAAACGTTAGTAGAGCATAAACAGAGCAAAATCAAATAAGTAACATGAATGCGTGTTTTTCCCCCCAGAATCTCTTATCTAACATTCTGCGTATCCACAAAACAAACACACTGACATGTCAGCCTTTAGTGTTAGATAATACAAGAGAATAATCAGCAGGTAACTGCCTCCTCTCTCTGGCCTCTGGATAAGAATAAAACAACACATGCCATGCTCTTCCTCCTCCATTCTTCCCACTGTTGCCCCCCCCTCCCTCACTCCCTCTTCCTTTGCTCTATTTTCCACCCTCCATCTAATATTCCTCCGTCTCTCTCTCCATCTTCCCTGCACACCACCCTCGCTTCCTTCAGACTTTCATACCTCCTCCTTCATCTATCCGTCACTCAGCCTGTCACTCTCTGCTCCTTACCTCCATCACTGTCTTCGCATCCATATTTTATTTATTTATATTTGCTGTCATACAGCTTTCCGTGTCCACATTTGCCAGTGATCTGACCTTTTCCTTGTGATTGGAAATATTACCAAGCCATTTGTTCACAGACTGTAAACACACTCCCACAGCAGTCAGGCAGAAGAAAAAACAAAACACCTTCCCACAGAGGAGTTAATGTTATATAATGGTTTACCAACATTTTCTGACATTTGCTATTTATTTTGGAGATTGGTTTGTGGTTATGTGATTAAGCATGTCAATGTCTCACACTGATTATTTGCGGAATGCCATTATTAATGTTTTTTTGTTGTTTTTTTTTTTTTCAAAAATCAAGGTTTTTGAAACTCAAAATGTTCTCATTATCAGACACAAAGCAACAATTACAATTCTATTGTGAAGTTTTATTATTTTGTTGAGGTCTTTGGGCCATTTACAAAAAAAATGACATCCGCTATTCTGCCATAAGAAATGGTGATGAAAAAGAAGTCTCTCAACCTCAAAGACTTGGACCTCATCACCAAAGATAAATTGAACAAATGCCAGGGGAAACATTGAAAAAGCAGTTATAGGAATAATGTCACCATTTGTAGGATTTTGAGTTAGTTTGATATTTTTTATTCTCTTTTTTTAGCACATGGTGTCATCCTTTATTTGGCATGTTTTGTTTCTTACTAGTGTTACCCCTTCCCTCAGTGTCACAGCGTCTCATAGTGGTCTTTTGCTTACAGCTAGTGGTTTTATCTAACGTTGACTGATGAAAATACTTATTCGTGTTTAAGGACAGGGGTCAGCAGGGAGGCACAAACACACGTTTTTCTATCTTCAAAAGGACTTTGCATTGTCTTCCATCCTTTTTACAGTCATTTCTATAGTCTAACCCTACCTGACCCTAAACCTATCTGTTACCAGTATGTGCCTAACCCCAGCCCCTAACCCAGAAACAGCACTTCTTCTTATGGGGTCTGGACTTTGGATCCCATAACATATATGGATTAGGAAAATCTAAGTTTCTACAAAGTATCAAATAAAAAGCCACACACAAACACAGAAGTATGTCTTTCTACAGGGACTTTTCAATGACTTCCTATCATTTTTCACTCATTTCCATAGCTGAACTTTTATATTGCCATTACATGCCTAGCCCTAAACCCTAGGTTCTGGGGTTTTGCCCCATATGGAGCAGTGTGGTATTTGTTGGAAAAGTGGACCTTACAATGTATCAAACAAGACTACACACACATACACGTCAGTCAGCCAGCTTGCCTTGAGGGGAAATATGATTCTTCTCTTCATTATATGTCCAATCTTTACCCCTGAAAACCAAAATGCTAATATTTTGTTCATTCCCAGACAGTGTGGTTAAATATAAATAGAAACCATAGTTTTGTGGTGTTTTTTTTTGTAAAGATATGTTTTGTGTATCTTCATACATGCAGTCATAATGAATAAATATTATTAGTTCCGAGGCTTATTTGTCTGCTGAAAAGTTATATTTGAAACTAAAATATACTTAAAGCAGGTAGTAAACTTACTTCTCATTAAGTACACATTTTTGTAAAATTGCTTTGTTCTGATGTACTATTCTATTATTAACTGTTGTATATTTATTAGCTTTATGCAGAAAATAATTATAATTTACACAAACACTTGAAAACACCAGTCTGTGTGAAATGACTGGAATAAAACAACTTCAATTATATTTTAATTTGTTGACTGTGACTACATCTATATATTGAAGCTTGTGTGTAATTGCTGATGGGCAGTTAATACATTTTTAAATCCCTGTAGTTATCTGCTCAATCTTCTTTATTTTTATACCAAAACCAAAGTCATTCAGCCGTTTGTAAGGAAATAGCCCCCATCATTTAGGTGTCCTCAATGATAATATCCCATAACTCGGGTTTTTGTTGTGTTGTTTTTAGCTACTCTGAGATTTTATCACTTACCTTGCTTGTAAAACTGTTTTATTACTCTTTCTTAGTCATTTATTATTCACTAAATTAAATCGCCTCTCTGCACCACAGTAAAACAAGACCTGTGTTGTTTATGATGCACCCTTCTGCTTATACAGCTTAGAACTGTCAGATATATGTCTTTGTTGTAACTGTATATCAGCTGTCACTGCACCAGTATCCTTGACTTTATAGAGAATCACGTTTTCATGTTCTGGATAAAAAGATCTCTCCTTGACTGATTTGTTATGTTATGTTACAATGCAGGGAAAATGCTACAAACAGTTACAGCAAACAATGGTCCAGCTGTCATAGTGCTAAGTAAATAATAAAGTTTTTGAAGTGAATGAATGAATGAAAATGAATTTCTATAAACTCTTAATCTTTGTCTCTAAATATTTTTTTCATAACATTTCTATTTTTTTTTTATAATCCAAAGCCAAAAATTGGGACAGGGTCTGAAAATTAGTGACTGGCGAGAAAAGCTTTGCACAAGACAAAGTTGAAATAGTGACATGTCTATGCACAGCCCATAAAAAAAGCTAATTCTTTAAAATTCTGATTTTAGTGTACATGGGGATTTAAATGCAAAAGCTGGTAAGCTGTGATAGATAATTTTGCTCATCCAGTTATTTGTTCAGTGTATGTTTATGTTTTCCTCTTCAGACTCGTATGTCAGAAGGTTCTCTGAGTCTAAAAAAAAATGGAAACTTGTTGGTTTAATCACTACAAGCCTTTGGACAAGAGATTTTTTTTTTTTTTACCAATGGACCTAGAGGTGATTATACCGTTAGGTTTTTTGTTTTTTTCTCTTTTGACTTAGAGTATTATCAGCAGGGCAGATAATACTTATGGCAGATTGATGATCGCTTACGGCAGGGTTGCAAAACTAATTGAAATAACTACCTATTAAATTTCTCAGAATAAATTAAGTTTATTAAAAAGGTCTGTATGCATTACGGCTTAATATGTAGTAACGCTCTCTCTGTTGGACTTGGCATTAATTGTCTGTTTGCCCTTGAATTAAAATCCCACTCCATTTTAAGCCGGCGGCACATCAGCCCAGGCTTACGTCTGCCGTGGAGTAATTACAAACTAAAAGATAAAAATCACAGAACTGTGGAGGCCTCCAAATGCTACCGATAAAAATTTGTAAGTTTGGCATGGGTATATGATACCATTACATAAAAGGAACAATTACATTGTTAGATTTTTTTTTAAATGAATTCCAGAGAGGAATATTGTTCTGTAATGTTGTACTGTATTTGTTTTAAAAGCAGTAAAGACAGAAATTTAAAAGAGCAAGGCGACAATAAAAACTAACAGACTATCTACAAAACATGTTCCACTGGAACATATGTGAATCTGACAATAAAGTACCAGTACAGAAATTATAAGGTAATTCTGAGATTTAGAGTTAAGTTTCTAATACATTGATGACTTTTTTATAACTGCATAACTTGTGATTGAGCACATTAAAAAGGTAAGGTGGACACATTCTGTAAGAAATTTGACATTTGCTTATATAATAGTTGTTATCACTCTCACACAAGTTCACACACACACACACACACGCACACACACACACACACACACACACTAGTGCTGCTGCGGTGTGTTGCCCTTACCAGTTCCAATACCTACTCCAGAATGGTCATCTCACCATTCTGGAGGTTAAGTTTTGTTATTCAAGGAAGACCATGCTGAAAAATTAAGGAATTTCAAACCCAAAATGTTTTATACAATGTAACTTTATCTAAATTTAAACATTAAAAGGAGTAAAGGCTATGTGCCGAATAATAGACATAAACAGTGATATGTTAGAAAAATAGAAAACAATTTAGACAGAAGGAAATACACCACATAGTTATGTTCTGATGCTGTGCTAATAAGCTTCAAGAGTGACTGGATCACAGGTGGTTTGGACACGTGTGACCTTTTTAAAACTGAGTAAATGCAAATGATTTTTTCCCTTTCAAAAACAACATTCAAGTTTAATTACATGGATAAAAAAATATTCCATAAATATTTTTAACAACTGAGTTAAAGGCATATGTCAGGATGCAGAAAGCTCTGTGCTACACTCCAAGTTGGAAGAAGCACTCCTCTTAAAAATTGTGTTTGTCTATGCAGAATATTCAGTCAATAGAAAATAATTCCACAGTAATTTAATCAAATGCTGACGTGGTGTCAATATTTTATGATTGTTAGAGCACTTAGGCATAAAGTTTTGTGCAGCTTTCACATCAAGAACAGGAAGAATATCAGTTCAACTGAAAAACTCTCAGATATGCACAGTACTGTCTTAACGGTCTGGTCTACTTCTCAATTAATACTCAGACAATCTTATAGAGAAGTTGCATTATTTTATGTTCCAGTTAAACCCACAACAATTTGCTGTAAGCATGTTTGTCTTGTGATTTCCGGTATCATTAAAAATATTGTGCTTTAAAACATACTGTCTTATAGTTTATTTTAAATTAACTGAACTCATCTAGTATTGACAAGAGTACAATATGGAATTTTACAGGATACAGAGTGTAGCCGTGTAAGGAACAAGTTTTTATATATTAATGCAATGAAAAGGTATATAGTGGTCACAAGGACAGTGTAATACAACTGTTGCGGTTTTGAAGATGCATTTTATGCATAATAAACTAGTAATGGCTGCCAGGAAAAAAGATGTCTCTGACCTTTTGACGATGAGACACTTCAGGTGGCCATAAAGCATTACATGATTTGCATATTGCTCTGTAAAAACAATTACTCGCTCATTAAGCATAGCAGCTGTAAATCTTACTGTATGGTTAGTCAAATCATCATCTAGAAATCTGTTGCGATTTCAAAATGTCTTTTTCCCACAGAATGTGGCTTATAAATGTCAATTGTCATAGTTATTAGATCAGACTGGCAAAGATTTAACATAAAAACAACAAAAGCAGTTTCAGTCTTTTATTAGAGACTGACGTTGTGTGTGTTCTCCTCCAGGTTTAGGTAGACTGATGTTGGGAAGGACTGACAGGAAAGGAGGCTGGAAGCTCTGGGGAGATATCTGGTGCTTAGTGCAAGGGAGTCCAGCCGGGGGTTTGTGCTCTTCCTGTCTTGGCCTACACGTTGGGAGGTAATGACATGGCTTGGTGGGTGGAGGGTTGGTGTCCTTCGTCTCACCCTGTGCCTCTTTGGCCTAGGGGCTGCTGCTCCTGGGTTTCAGTGTGAGCCTACTTCTGTTTGGGGTTTGTGTCTGCTCTGGGGTGGTGCCTTGTGTCTGTCTGCTTTGGGTTGTTGCGGCTTTCCAGAGCCCTGTCCATCTGCCTTTTACTACTCTTGTTACTGAGTGTTGCAGGCTTTCTACCATTCTCACCACTTTAACAACTTTGCATCTCCAGGTGACACATTTGCTCACATAGACCCACTCAACACAAACTCAATTACTTCTACACTTACACGCACTACCCCACACAAAAGCACACACATATATCCATCTACCAGCGCATTGGTTCAATGGTTGTTGAACCATTTTTCAACAATCAAAATGGTTGAATGTCATAAAAATACAGTTTATTCTTATTATAGCAATGCTAACTGTTTTCTTTGATGCCGTATACAGTCTTGATTTAATAAAATCAATTATTTATCCATGGGTTTCCCCAAAAATGTGACACATTGAACACACTTGAAACAGACCTTGTGCTGTCAGGTTTTGTGGGAACATCAAAGAACAGTGTGAATACACAGGAACCAATCAGTATCTCTAGATAGACGCGACATAGTGAATGATCAAATCACCATAGTAATAATCCTTTTCATGCTAAACTGCTGGATAATTAACAATTATCCAAATTAATTAATATCCATCCAAATTTGGTCACTTTTTAGGTTGTCACTTAAAAAGTTTATCTCATATTTCATGAGAAATTTTAAGTAAGTCTTAAAACATAAAACAGAGAGACTGGATTTCTCTACTTAACGCTTACAAAGTGCCCACATAAATAACTAACAAATAGCACAATTCCAATCTGGGTCTTCCAAATAGCTCAATCCTCCCATTGCTCTAATAGTTTTTCTGCTTTTCTTTCTTTCCAGATGTTAGAATGGCCCTTAGCGGCTGGATTAAGTAGGAGTTTTGAGGCAGAGAAACGATGCAGACCCACTGGGTGTTTATTCACCAACATTCAACACACATTTTAAGTGTTTCCAGCCTTCTTTGCACCAGACAACTGTGTTTACATTCTCAATGGTCTTTTGGTCTCTGTGACTGCAATTCTCCTCCTTGCTATTATCATAGGAGACTATTTTGCTACTTTATTTACAGCTCAACTGTCTTACCTGGCTACATTGCCCCCTGCCGGAAACTTTAAGCGAGCGTGGCTGGAATGATTACACCAATTTCAGAGGAAAAGAGGCCAAACCAAGGAGTTTAAAGTGTGGCTTATAGGAAACATTGATTGAAGGATACACTGCAAATGGCATGGTGGATTTTTTAACTTTAAGCACCCAATTCCAGTACCAGAAAAAAAACTAAGTCAATGCTGAATGATGGAAACTGCAGTCAGGTGGAGGTAACAAACCAGACTCAAACTCGACCCTCTGAGAAGGCTTCAGGATAGCTCTAGAGTCTAGTACAACTTCACTAATGAAGGGTGAAATAGTTCATCTCTCCATCACAGTCCTCCCACCAAACAGTCTTTCTATCTGCCAGTCAATGGTTGATTATTTTTTTGCTCTGTCTTCATTTTTTTCATCCTTCACCATTCTTCTTTTTCTTTTCTCTTACAGTCTAGTCACATTGTTCTTAAGGCTTTCCTTATGTTATGTCTGGTCTTCCAAGCTGTTTTGCTTTATATATTTTTGTTAACTTATTGACATAACTTTTGGTTGAGACCAAAGTACTTGGTAAGCATTTTTTTAAACTGTTACAACAACAGCAAAATCCTTTGGTTATGTGGAAAGGTTGTGATTGAAGGTGGCTTTGGGCTTTCATTTTTCTCATGGATTGATTGAATCAAATTCACCCTTCATTCATTCATTGGAGACATCAGAAATAAGAACTCACCCCTGCAACAAAACCCGGAACTGGACAGATACGGGTTGATTTTGAGGGAGAGGGAGGGGACTGAGCTGTAAGTGCTAATGAAAAAACTCAGGAACCTGGTTGTAGTTACCAGGCACAGCCCCATTACTAAGCAACCCTTGTTGATTCAAGTCCCTCATACAGCAACCAAAGCAGAGCTTCAGCACAATTTACTCAGCTGGTTTTGGTGCTGTATATTCTGAACAATGGCTGCTGGAAAAGATAAGAGAAACCCTGTTCCCCACGTCTGGGACTGACATGGAATCAGTCCCATACAATGTATGATTGTACAATTGTACATTTGTTTGCAGCCATTTTCATGTCTATAAAGTGTGGCTGTAAACCTTGAGCTGGGGTCTGTAACCAGTAGCAGCTTATTTGGATGTGAAGTGACAAAAGGCCCTAAAACAGCTAATTCTGAAAATTAGCTCTCCTAGGGCAAGGGAGATGTAAACATCACATTTGCTCTAGGTCACCAACGGTAATGGAATGGTCAACCCGTGTGGTCATATCTAAGCACTTCTCAAAGTTTCGCAGCTCCAGCTGACCTCCTTTCTGGTGGCATTGTGTCTCCGGGTGTCTGCACGTCAGGTGTGGTAACGTTCCTGCGTTCCTCCAAATCTTCCATCCTCCACATCATAGTTCCTAGATGGTCTTTAATGCAGTTCATCAGTTTGTGGTGATACAGGAGGAAATTCTCAAATGGAGTAACTCTCAGTCTTTCTTTTGCTAGATAATACATTTATTTTGCTAAGCAAAAGGTTCAATTACAGCTGACTTGAGATTCACATTTTCATGTGAACCATTGCTTCCATGTTTAGTCTGTGCTAGAGTTTGCATTCACGCTCGCCAAAAGGGAGTAAATTAACTTTGGCTGTTTTAATGTGGGCCAATGCGCTCTTTTGTGAAAATAACATCATTTTTCTCTGGTTGGCTGATTTTTTTTATTTATTTTTTTAGAGAAATTGTCATACTACTTCAGGTAAACAACAAACACGTGTCTGAATATCTAAGGAAGTATGAAATGCTATTAAAGTATGTTGCATAGAATATTTTCCACTGTCAGCCAAGAAGCTGCACAGCTGTGAGGATGGGAGGTAGCTTAAAGATAATTGTATAAGAACACCAGAGGAGATATGACTAATAATGTGATAGGAGTGCAAATACATGACTAATGCACCTCTTGATAAGCAAGACACCACTGGTTTGGATTTACAACATATGGACTATTGTCTAGGAATCATTCTTATTTACTTTTAGTGAGAATAACCCATCAGTTGCTTTGGATTGTTAGTACTGGCAATTCATGTGGTAACACTTTCTAGCATTCAGAATCTCATGCTTGAATTGCTAAAATATGTACATACAGATATCTTTATCCTGTCAGCAGCTCCATGCTGTTATTAACAGTGAAACATGAGGTGAGAAAACATCCTTAATTTATCATCTGTTGCCTCATATTTTCGCTAAACTCTTATAGCAAATATGAAAATGTTGTTTTGCACTTAGTATTTTTTTGATAAGCCTCATGCTAATTGTATGTGTGTGTGTTTTGTTACCAAAACAAGAATTCTTACTTTGGTGTAATATTTAAATCTATTTTTTATTTATTTAACACAAAAATAAACAAGCATCAGCTCTTAGAAATGATACTTTTGCTTTTGCATGACTCATCACTCATCAGGGCACCAAAGATTTGCATGTGTAGGATTTGGTATCCCATAAATAACCTCTTAAACTACTGACATGCAGTCTAACTATGACTTAGCAATCAGGAGGTTTTTAAAATGACTTGTTTTAGAGACACCAAAAAACATGTTATCACGATTGGTGTTTTATTTCTCTTTTTCAAGCACCTGAACTGTTTCAGCTGCTTAAACACCTGAAACAGTTCAGGTGTTTGCATTTCCATGTGGGTCAGTTGTTTTCTCCTGGCCCAAATGGAAATACAAAAATAAGCAAAAATGAATTTTGCATAAAAACATGGGAAAATGCAGTAGGTTGAAAAATAGTTACGTTAACTTTTATGGAAACAATTAACCCCACATTTTTTTTTGATAACTTTGCAACTGTGTATCAGTAAATGCCACTCTTGTGCTACTTTGAGTTAACCAAGACTATTGTTTCAGGCTCTGGGAATGTGCAGCTAAGAATACATCAGATACGGCTTGGACTAGACTGAGGCTAATATCCAAACGTAAAATAGGCTTGTGCTTAGTTTGTTGCTGTTTTCTCAGCCAAACAAACTCTATGTTATCATGCTGAAGTTTAAGCAGACACTATTACTCAATGTCAAACAGCCAAATTAACTGTGATTTGTCAGTTCACCACCTCTGTGAAAAATTAACTAAACTTTTGAATTTGGTTGCAAGATATTGCATTCTTCTGGTTGTCTATGTATCAGTGTTTAGAATTAAACTAATATATTATTATTATAACTACGTTTATACTTCACAGTACAGTATTTAATTCCAAAGGTGTAACCATTGTCAGTTTGAGTTGTGTTAGATTCCTAAATAACCTGCTTGTATAAGCTCATTGCTACAGAAACTGTTGAATCTAGCATCTGCCTAAAATATTTTGATCAACACTGTTGATCAAACTGTTTTGATAAATAAGATCCAGGATGATATTGTATTTTTTCAAGTCGGATCAAAATGGACTCTCTTGTATTTAGTACCTTCATGCTCTGTCCTCTTTTTGTTTTTTTTGTCTTGTACAGACAAAAATTCCTTTCTCCTCTAACCCTTCTGGCCCAAATATTTAGGCAGTTTCATGACTGATTTAGACTTGGGTGTTCATATTTTGTTCCATCTTGTCTCAATCATTGTAACAGCCATTTTTATGTGTTTAATTGTGAACAATCTCAACTCTTGGGTTAGCATTTCTCATCTCTGACAACTTCTTCCTTTCTTACAAACTCACAGGAGTAGCTTGTTAGAGCTGTTAAAAGCAACAAGGGGATTTGGGAAAAGACAGAGGCAGGATATTTAATTAAAAGGTTACCCATCAGTGTTTTATGTTTTCGATTTTTTTCCCACTCTATACGACTTGAGCTGAATTTAGTGGTGGTTAAGAAATCCAATTCATGCTGCAAAGCGGATGTTGCTAACAAGGTTTCGATTTCTCTTTAACATTTAAGAAATCAAGTTCAAGAGAAGGTATCAATAATGTGGTTACATAAAAGGAAGCAAATACAGACTCTAAAAGATTCACACATTTATTGGCATTAAGTTTATTTCTTTACTAGGCAAAATTTTGATTTTGAAAATGTAAGAGAAAGTATCCCAAGATTTAAACCATAAGAGAGAACATTTACTACTAGTGCTTGGCTTTACAATGACAGTGTTTAAAATTTTTAATAATTTATTAGTTGTTACTCTGAAAATGAAAGGAGAAAGCTGCTGATAACATTGAACTGCTGGAAAACTTCTCAAACATTAAGATACCAGCGTAGAATGACATAGAAATGTGTTAGTTACTGCAGTGCGTTTGTGATCTCTTACTAGCAGCTGTTAAAACCTTCTGGAAAACATGTCACCTCGGGTTGCCTGCCTACGTCTTTCAGGTGGGCTCACTATAAATGACTTGCAAAGCTACCAATAAAAAGGCCCCGTGAGGCCTTAACCTGAATCTTTGGATGAGAAAAAAAAAGGCTGACACTGGTTGTGGGCTGAAATGCTCAAATCCTAAAACCAAAAGCTGGTTCCAAGTACATTTATCTAGATTTATCACAACCCATTAAGCCTTCAGTAAGAATGGCAATGCATCCTTCTTAAATATAGAAGGATTAAACATTGTTGAGTATTTTCTTTCTGTGTTGCAGTGATGTGCATCCACATACAAACAAATTTATTCGTAAAAAACAATCTTGAATACTTCTAGCCTCTGTATCTCTGTATGACGATAGGTAGCCTTAAGAGGATTTTGTACATGTACCATGCAAATTACAAAACATGTTTCAAAATACCATAAAGAACTTGTCTTTCCATCTCTCATTGCCTAAGTGCATTTGGTTTTCACAAGAATACAAAATAGTGTTGAATATATTCCTTAACGTGCCGAGTGTGTTTTCAAATACTATCTGAAGAAACCATTTTAGATGTGTAGTTTAAAAGTGGAGGGTGATAAAAGTAGTGTTCAACATTAGCAGTAACAAGCAACAAGTATCTTCTAAAAATATATCTTAAGCTTAAGTAATAGGATTTCAATGAAGCAATGATTTCTTTACTTACATGAGGTTAAATGGCTCTTGGGGGGAGCAGAACATTGGATACAGAAGCAGCAAAGGTAGAAATCAGCATAACCTCTTGGTCAGGATTGTCCAGCAGCCAGTATTCAGTCTCCATGGTAATAGATTTTAAAAACTGTAAAACACTATTTAAGATGTCCACATAGTGAAATGTTAGGACCAACATAGTTTTTAAAAAATGTGGAGGAATATATTTCTGTCAAGTTTTTTGATTTTAGATGATGAAGATGAAACTTGTAAATTTGCTAGGGAAAAAATAAAAAAATTCCCTGCGCAAAGGTGTATGTTTAGATCAAAACAAAGACATTCTCTAACATTGTAAAGTCTGAAATTTGTATGAAAAAAAAATATGGGAATTGCAACAAAAAATGCTAGACATCCTCTTAGATTAAAAATGGTAAAACATGTGTTTTATTGAAACATGTTAAAATCGTAACCGTAGATATTCCTAGGATTTTATGCATAAATCTACTCCATATTTTTTCCGTGACCTTCAATGACCCTAAAACTCTGTTGTAATTACTTCCCCTATTTAGTCCAGTGTTTTTTTGTTTTTTTTTGTCCTAAGTCATTCGGACCAGGCGCACTAATGTTTTTTTTTTTCTGTCTTCTCTCATCTTCAAAAGCAAGATTGATGGTTGCAACACATCATTCTTCTCATTCCCCCTGAAATCCATCCGAGCATTTCTCTCTCTGTGGGGAGGCTGGAAAATGTCTTCATTTATTATTTACTTCTACTTCTTTTTCAGCTGCTCTCTGTTGTTGGATACTCACATGGATCTGAATATATCTGGAACTGATTTGCTCTTTTATCCTCTTGCCATGGGTTTGCTTTAGTAAAGGCAGTAGAAGCAGTGAATTGGATTATATCTGGGTGAACCCCACCGAGAACATAAGTCACATCTCAATTACTACATAAAACGTTCTTCAGCTTGCTCTAAATCAAGACAAAAAACAAGGACTAAAAATAATAAAGAAGAGATTTAAAGATAAAGGAAAAAGAAGAAAGAAGAAATTATTGTTAAGAAAACAAGAAAAGGGATTCAGGTGGAGAAAATGATAGATGGGAGGCAGAGCAAAGTAAAAAGGCAACAAACTGGAAAACTGACAGTCATTTCTACTATTGCTCCAAATATTTGGGGAAAAACTGGAACTCTCATAGTGAGAGGCCTTGGATTTCAACATTCTGTCCAATCACATTTCACTCAGAGTTAGACCTGAGTTTTCCTAATGGGAATACGCTAAACCAGAGGCATCGTCATTCTAAAAATTACTCTTGTGGTTTAGCTTTTGAAATACAATTAAAACGTTAAAACATGCTTTCTTATTGCATGTGTCATTGTGTTTGCAAAACGTTTCACAACTACAGATATGCTTAAAAAAGGTTATTGGTTATTACATAAGAAAAATAGTCTTATTATTTTTCCAGATGGAAAGATCAAAAGGCAGTGTGTACAAGCCTTTTATGTGCATTACAATTTGGAACCTTAAAAAGCAATAATCCACTTGATGCAGCACTAAAGTGATTTTAGAAAATAAGGATTTGTAAATGTGGTCTAAGAACAGCTCAAAGCAAACACTCTAAAATACCAAGACTCCAATTTTGCCAAGCTTTAGTTGTGTAAATGTCAATTTAGGGATTCATGATGTTGTATTTTGTCAATGAATTATACTGAGCAGTTGAAGTAAATCCGTTCCTGTCATTCTCATTCCAGCTCCTTCTCTGAGGCAAACAATCAGTGAAATGAAAAATAGGAAAGAGAAGTATCGATCTGGAAGTTCTGCTACAAGGCAGTCATTTAGGAGCATGGGCAATGAAGGAATCCCCTATGTATGGAGTGTATAAAATCCTATTGCTGGTTGTTATCTAACTACACTTTCTAAGGTGTGTTTAGTACATTAACACTTGGACTAATCCTGCAAGGAGGAAAAGAGCTGGAGAGAACTGGAGAAAAAATAGCTCTTTAGGTAGAAAAATGACCGAAATGTTAAAGATTCTCAAAAGGGCTTCAAGTTTCATGCTATCATACTTGCACTAACAGCTGCTACAGCTAACATCGCTTTTTCACATTCTGCATGGAACTGGAAGGCTATGGTGTGTTCTTCAACTCTGTCTTTCATTTGCTGAGTTCCATGCTGTTTCTCCTTTTGGCCATAGCTTTCTTCCACTGAACTATCACGGCACGTTCGACTCATCAACCAACTCAGACCTACCGGCTAAAGACCGGTGGGGCCTGCAATCACTACCAGTCTACCTATCAACAGTTGAGGTAACTTGGGTGAGTCTATTTTTATTTTCCTATTACACAGAGCACTTGTTTACCTCATTGTCTCTCTGTGAAGAATATTTGTTGAAAGAATCCTACAGAAAAATTTATAAATAAGCTTCTGTCATGCCATTTCTTTTCTTGCTATGTATGTTGGTGGCCCAGGTGACAAAATCACACTAATCAGAAGGGATTAATAATAGAGTGTATGTTCTTTAATTTTGTTGTTTGTATTGGTTGCATTTTAAATGTCCCTCACTGATCCAATTATTTTGAATATTTGGACAGGAAACTCTGTGTAAAAGTGAAGCTCTACTCTGAATATTTAATTTCTTTAAAAATGGCAATGTTAAAGTATGTATTTGAGGAACCTCTCTGAATAGCTTGTGTTACGTTAGTTGTTATCCTACTTTGAACCAGGTACCTTTGTTGGAATGGGGTAGCTTTGCCTGTTTTAAACCAATAACATACAGGGTGAGAAAAAAAAAAAACCTGACATCATGTGTATTTGTAGGTTAGCAACAACTGTCATTTCACAGAATGAAATTAACTTTCTTTTGTTATTTTATTTGTTTGCTTGGTTTTCTTTTTGCCTTGAACAAAGTTAGAGAACATAGAGAGTTGGAGCTGTTTCCACAAACTGTGTCGTCCAAGGTGGTTTCTGTGTGACTGTGTGTGTTTTGAGTCAATCATTTTACTCATCTATTTTCATTTATCTGAAACTCAAACCACCGGCCGGGAGTCAGCGCCACCAGGGCTGGAATAGTCAAAAACACTCCACATAAGATAGCGCAACTAATTTTTTTTTCCTTTTAACTTCATGACTGAAAATGGCCGGTGTGAATTCTCAAAAAAGAATGAAGAAAGGAAAGCTTGCCAGGTGGAACAACCAGGCAGAAGAGTGTGAGGAGAGTTAATTTTGCTCTGGCATACAGACAGAGAAAGGAGTAAGAAAAATACAAAAAGGAGAAAAAAAAATGGAGTTGACACAGGTAAATGCCAGTTCTTCTGCACATTTCTGCACACTGTGACTGAAGTTACAGTCATGCATGATTTAAGACAAGATGTTTTTAGAGAAAAGGTTAGATGTTTCAAAGGAGTGAGACACGGCAGTGTCTTGAAATTGTACATTTGTGCACCTTTTACCTTATAAAATGGATAGTAGACAGCTCTTGCAGTGTGTGTGAAAATATAGCTAGGTCCAAGAAAAAAAAAAAAGTTGCACATCCAGGATTAAAAGGCCTTAAAATAGCTGACAAGCAGACATTTGTCCTAGTTTTAAAGTAAAGTTAAAACAAATGCAGAAAGTTAAGACAAAACTTTGCCATCAACTAAAATACATCATTACATGGAGCTGACTCATTAATACTAACATATCCTCCTAATTGTATTATTATTTTTCAATCTTTTGGTTCTTTAAATGGCTGAGAAAGAAGATTGTGGACTGGAACAACTAATAATTTACTTTTAAGTTAACATCTAATAATGCAACTTTCTTTTCAGTATTTCATTTTAAAAAGTGAAGCATACACACATTATATATCACAAAGTATTATTTGAAGTGTTTGGTTTTGTTAATGATGATGATTTGTTGAAGGACAAACACAGAATTTAGTTTAATGGAGGAAGATTACCCTGCTGAGTTTCTAAAGAAGTCCTGTGACCATCAAATTGTTTGCATTGTCTCATTTTTCTCATGAATATTCTCCATGAATTCTGTATGGAGAATCTATAACTTCTCCATATTTTCCAATAATAAAAGGTCAAGAGAATTTGGAGGCCAGTCATGTAAATCACCAGTTTAATCATGGCACAAATGAGTACTTTTAACATTTTGGACAGCTACCAATTCCTGCTAAATATCAAATCAAATCATAAACTTTATGAAGCTTTCCTCAGCAGCTGTAAGCTGGACATAGATCCCCAAATTCTCACTGGCGGGGGAAACTTCACCCTGGACTTCAACTACCTTGTATCCTTTTGTGTTTCGATCTTGATTTCCAAATAAAAGAGCAATAATAAAAAAAAAAACTTTCATCTGAAACCTTACTTTGGACAATTGAACAACAATCAAGTCAATTTTCACTTTTTTTCCAGACAATATGCTTGTTTGTCATTAGAGAGGACTTCTAAACATTCCCACCCTGCATAGAGTTACTGTATGCCTGGTGGTTCTTATAGCACTCTGGCTGCAGCGTTGTGACTCTCTCCCAAACTCTTGTGTGGGTTTAGCTTTCAGGACAGAGATTATCCCTATTACTTATGTATTTTTTCCACTCTTGTCCCTCTATCCAATTTTCCAATAATAACCCTCTGATACAACTCTCTTTTTTATACATTTTGTGGTAGTAACTCTAAAGCAGATTGCCAGTATTTTTAATTACTGTGTAAGTCATAACATTACACTTCTGCATTATTAACTTTATATCATGTTATAATGTTATTCCCTCATCAAAAACATACCTGAAGTGTTGCTTGATTCTTTCATGCATGCTTGAAAAATAATTGAATTCCTCAACCATTCAGGGTTTCCTAAACTCTTGATCTTACAATGTACCAAAACTCCTCCTCGGAGCTGCAGTTTTCCGCTGTGCTTCCACATCCCCTGCAACTTCCCAATTCAGCTTCTTAAGACTAGTGGCAGCAACAATTAGTAAACAGCCAGTGTAACTGCACATCTACTGAGCTTATCATTTGAACTGCTTCTCAGTGCAACAGTCCTAAGAATGATCTGAAAAGAGTAATGGAGAAATGTTGATGACTTCCTGAAGGAAGAGCAGGAGCTTCTTAAAGAGACTGAGCCCAATTTCAAAGCTTTAAATTGCAAAGCGAAATTACTTTTATGTCATATTTGAGATTTACAGCATTTTTATAACAACCGAAGGCAATACATTTTCCTAATTTGCTACGAAAGAGCACCATGTGCCTGGCAAATAAATAAATATATATATATATATATATATATATATATATATATATATATATATATATATATATATATATATATATATATATATATATATATATATATATATATATATATATATATATATATATATATTTGGTCAAAATTTGCATGGCAATAACATGGAACATGCACACTTAATATCCTTCTTTCCATGAACACATTTACACCTAAAAGTTCATTTAAAATGGCAAACCCACATGTTTTTGCTGTAAGAAAACTCATTCCTCTTCTAAGTTTGCTTTAATTATTTTCTTGTAATAATACTATCAGTGTACAATAACATTGTTTATTTTTTATTACATGTAATCCCAATTAAATCATGGAGGAGTTAAATATAATAGAAGTTTTAAATAGATATTTTTGCCTTTGAAAGCTTCATCTTATAGATTATGGCTATATTTTTAATATGGTATTATAGTTAGGGTTATATTCTGCATCTATTATTGTAATAACAGAAACAGTAGCTATCTAGGGTATGTAAAAGCAGAAAGAAATCTGTGCAAATAGGCAGATACTGTAGAGTAGAAAAAACCAAAAAAAAAACCAAGTGGGCGCACAGAAGCAAGAAGACCAAGAGCTTGTGTAAACTGGATTCAGTCAGTCTGAGTGCTGATCAGTGCTCCACTAATAGAGTTCCACAGAGTCATAGCTCTATGGTCTCCTAATTGACTCCCTGTCATCTACATATCATTTGCATACCGTTACCCAGGGCAACGAGGTGCAGGAGGGGTGGCATCTGTGTGTTGCGTGCTCCTGAGCGTATTAAGTGGAGATGAGTGCTGTATAAACACCGTTAGATGAACCCATTAATCATGTCCTTAACCTCATCAGGAACAACACACGCACACACACGCAAGCACACGCACGCACACACGCACACCATGTTGACAGTGTGGGGGAGTTATAGAGTAAGAGATACCAAGAGGATAGGGTATAAAGGGATAAAGAAACTAAATGAGAGAAAAACATCCACAACAGCTGGTAGTAGTTGGTGTGTAAATTGGTGAATCAAACAGTTGGCTGGTTGTTCAATCCCCCAGAACTTCCTGGCTGTATGTCAGAATGAATATGAAGCTTAGTGTCCTGCCCACATAATGATTATATGGCCTATACCAAGAGCTGGCTACTTGCATAGGCATTTTTGACTGGGACCCTTACTCATGCTCTGTATTAAAAGTGAAAAATGTACAGATAAAGAAAAATGCTCACTACAATCACATAGCATGTTGCTTATCATCTGATAAGATGGGTCCTGAATCTGTCCTGCACTATGCGCTGTGGAAATCCGGGTGGTTAGATGTTGGCTTGGACATCCTATTGCACCAAATTGGCTTTACCTAGCTTTGTGACTTTGGCTTTGACAAAAAAAAAAAAAAAAGAAATCTGAATCGAAATTAATGAAAATGCGTCATAAATTTATTTACCCTTTTTGTTGCTTTCAGACCAAATCTGGCATTCGCTCTGCTTTCAGTGGGAGTGTGCATTTTTTCTTGAGCTAAAACTAATAGAACTAAACATGTATTAGGGTAACAGTGAGAAAGACAAAAACAGGGAAAAGAAAATCCTGAGGCTGAACAGAGTGGAGCTTGTCAAAAAGTTCTGCTTCCACATTAACTGGATGCGTTCTACCTGAAAGAAGGTTGTGAAAAACCATTAGGAGCACTTTGTGGATCTCCTCAATCTGGTCTACAAGTTTTCAAAAGAGAAGGCAAAGTCCAAAGCTTTGGGTAGTTTCCACAAATGATAACTGATAAATGGTGGACTGAGGCCATTGCAACATTTGTTATATTTTCAGCAGGTGGAGTTCACTTCCACACCGCACTGTCTCAAACAAATAAACCATTGAGCAATCTGCTTACCCTCTCACCTGTGGTGGAGCTGTACCAAAAGCCACTGAAGAAAACAACACAAAAAACCTGTGGAAAAGACACTGAAAGCAACTTCGTTCTTCACTAAATGTAATCATGTAATTTAAGATTGCCTTAACGGTTTTAGAATTTTTCATTTGTTTTTGGCAAAGGACCGTGGACCATTTCTCCATCCAGGAATGTTTGTTTTGGTCATATTTAACCAGAGTGCTCTGCATTATAGTCCACTTTATGGTTTTGGGGCGGACTATAGTCCATGGTCAAACAACATCAGAGTTCATGTCAACCAAATCGAGACCTTAAGTTTGATTGCACATTGAAACCTACCCAGACAAACCAGACTTTCTAGGCAAATGTAGACTAAGCAGGACTGGTGTGAATGCACTCCTAGCTAATAGATGGGATTCCATCTCTGTGCGTCAATGGAGTAGTTGGGGGTATTAAAATCAGGGGAATTTTAATTAAAATTTAAAAAAACAATGATACACATAATTGTGTTTGCGTGTCTCAGAAATGCAATTCAGACATAGCCGTACCATTCATGTTGATTGTGTATGTTATCGACATAATAGATTGATGATTATTATCTATGCACATGCAGAAAGAAAAGGATGTCTGTTGTTTAGATTGTTTGATGAAGGGTGTCTTTCAGTGTGCAATAAAAATACTTCTGAAAAAGGGCTCAGCAGGAGATGAGAGGCAGAAAACCTTCAGCTAACGGAAGGGAGAGAGAGAGATCTTGTAGAAGATGAGAGACGAGGCTAACAGAAAAAGATGAAAGACAAAATACAAAAAAGCTGGAAATGGCACAAGGGACATGGAGAACAAGAGACTGAAGCACAAAAACAAGGGAAGCCAAGGAAATGGAGAGGGAGATGCATTCATTAGAGCTTCTGACCTAAAGTGCTCTGTTTAGAAAAAACACTAATTGCAAGGGTAAATAGAAAGAATATTCAAAACAAAGACGTGTTTGAAGAAATGGTGCTATCAAACATGTGCAAGAATGCACAATCAATTAATGAATTTCATAATAAACCACCAGGCCTGGTTTTCCTTGAAAATTAACAGCAAAAACTTTGACTTGATGGAAAATGATGGGGTTTATTTTTAGAAGCCATATTGTCAAATATTAAATATTAAGTTCATATTTAAGTTTTAAGCTTACATGCTAAATATTTAGCAAAACACTAAATATTTAGTTACCTCATAACTAATCTAATTGTTTAGTTATAAGGTAAGGTTGCTGTCAATAAAAAGTGCATCCATAGGAGTCAAAAATACATAAATTTAAATCAATAAATTCAAAGATAACGTTAAGATTTTGTATTTGTTCTTTGCTTTTCAGTTCATACATACCTGTGAAATCAGAGGTTTTATCTGGTTAATTTACAAAATCTACATTGATCAATATGATGGATCCAAGCCTGAGCTTTGCTGAAAATGGGAATGAAACACAATAATGTACCCTGAAATTAGGATAACTGCAATAAATTAGTTTAGAAAGTATAGAATAAAAAGGGTTACAAACATCTAGTGAAACTCCTCTGTGACTCAGCTATTGCGAGCAGAACCTAAGAGACCTGTGTTAAAGAAATGCTAGCAAGTCTAAGAAAACTAGAGCACCTTTGCAAAGGAGAATGAGACACAGTTCCTCTACAGTGATGTGAGACACTGGTAGGTCATATGGGACACTTACTTGAAGTTACTATAAAAGAACTACATGTTACCAAATACTGGTAAGAGGTGCTTTCATTTGGATGAAGCATGTTCACCATTAAAAATGCAGATGAAATGATCTTGTAAATTTACATGAAACTGACATAAAACCTACAATATCAAATCATGTCTTTTGATGATTTAAGAAAACATGAAGAAAAAGTTATCTCAAAACATATAACAAAATCTTTTTGCACAATCCAGATTTTATCTGCTAAAATTATTTTAATAGTTATCCTTGATTTATATTACATTTTCCTACTCATGCTTACCACTCAAAGTACTTTACACTAGTCACACTCATCTAACTATACACTCAGGTGTACCTCTAATCAGGGGCGCATCTATGTACTTACTGAGGTGTATGCAAACATGTCATTGGTGCCCCCCCCCTTTCCTCTATGACATAAACTTGTACGACTCATCTTTAATTAAAGTATAAATAATAAGAAATGTCCATATATGTGAATAAATTTCTGCCCATAGGGAAATTAAAAAAAGAATGAAACAAAAAACAGGGCAATATTTCATCATTTAATATATTTGAGCCAAAGAGCCACTTCTGCCAGAACCGCCTCTGACGCATTTTGTCAGCATGTTTTCTATCATTCTTATAGCTTGATAGGTAGCCTGATCCAAACTGGCCACCCACATTAATAAAATGGTGAAATAATATTGTCCACAAAACACTGTATTTATAAAAGATTTCAACGCCTTTGCTACATAAACATTAACAAACGTTTTTAATGTTGAAAAAATAAACGGTTTCTCTTCACAATATTTATTAGTTTATTTATTAATCTATTTGTATTGTAACGATTCTGTGTTTTAGTTCTGCTGGGGTCTATATGGTTATGTGTATGTGTTATAAGTTGCATTGTGGTCCTTATTGTTATGTGTAGGGTGTTATGGGCTTCCCCTGTCTGACTGCAGACTCCCACTCACATGTGAAGGGCCTGTCATGTGGGCGGGGGATCGGTGGAGCGGCAGTTCCAGGACCGGAAAGGGAGAGAGTTCAGAGTTGGGTTAGCAGTGAAGCTATCAGTAGTGTACAAGTCTGTTAGAGGTCTGAGCTGCAGCCCCAGGATTAGGAGCTCGTACTTAGTCTAACAAACCCTGTTTGGCGGGACTTCAGCTGCAGTGTTGGCGTCATTACACTATGATTTATTCTTTAAAATGCCATTCATATTATGTTTTGGTCTCAGAAAATGATTGAGGGATGAAGAGACTGATGTCTGGTTCTTTAGGTTCTGACGGGTCTGCGGTTCCTCCCCTGACCCATTCTGTCTAATATCAAACAACCAACTGTGTGACCTAAATATTGCTGACCCATTTTTTTAATGCCCCTTTTAAACTTCATTGTGATTGTTTAGCCTGTGTCTTCCCACTACCATCGGTATTTTTGCCAGAGGTTTTGCTTCTTAGGACGGTGTTGTATCGGGTGGGCATTTTAAAAAGGCGCGGGTTGATAACAGCTGTGTAATGTCCGTCTCTAAGCAACCGTGACAACAGTGTAACTTCGTGGAGTTTCGGGGGGTCCTATTTTGGTCCCGCAACGACAATTTAGCTGACCTTACTATTTTCCGTGTTTTGTTTTGGTCATTATTATTACACTTATTGATGAGATGTGAGTGATAGGTTTGTCTATCAGACATTTATAGCAATAAGGAATAAATCACGTCCCGTATTGGTTCGATACGGGGCGGAGACAACAACGACCACATGTCACAGTGGTCTCAAACTCCAGTCCTCGAGGGCCGCTGTCCTGCAGTTTATAGATGTGCCTCAGGTACAAAACACTGGGATAAAATGGCTTAATTACCTCCTTGTGTAGATCAGTTCTCCAGAGCCTTGCTAATGACCTAATTATTCTATTCAGGTGTGGTGCAGCAGAGGCACATCTAAAAGTTACAGGACAGCGGCCCTCGAGGACTGGAGTTTGAGACCCCTGTAACTAACCTGAATATTTACAACTCTTTTGCTGATATACTGACATTACTTACCAATTGTCTTTCAACCACTCTGAAAAGCTTTTCTTCGTCTCTCCAACATCTTTATCCCTCCCCCTCTTCCATTTTCTGTTTTGTGCCCCGGAGTTTTTTTCTGCCGTCCCATCTTTAGCTCCCTGTTGTCGAGTGCACTACTACAATTCAAATTTAAAACACAAAAAAAAACAACAACAAAAAAACGTGCCTTCTCGAAGGGACGCTGCCCAAGCCACCTGTATGGGAGGGGAGACCGGCTGGCAGGAGGGGAGGGGCGCCTAATCAGTGCTGTTCCTCTGTTATCGATCATTTTATACACTAACAGCTGTTAAGTACATAAAATGCTGACTAGAAAAGAAATTACCCAAAACGTTTTTACGCCCCTCTTGTGCAGCGCCCCTATGCAATGCACACAGTGCATGCCCACTTTTTGCACCACTGCCTTTAATATAGCAGAAAGTTGTTCAACAGTTTAAAAAACAACATTTATTTACATTAGTCTGTACTTCAAAAACTAAATAAAAGTTTTTTTAGTTAACAACCTTGTTTGCCTGTTTGATGCACATGAAGGCTGAAAACAGTCATTATGTGGTGACTAGTCAGTGCACATCGCAGCTGATCGTTCTCTTTTTTTCAAACCTACATACACACAAATGAAGAGGGTGATGGTTATTAAATGCTTTTCTATCACCACCTCACAGCTCTCATACTTCAAAGACGAGGAGTGCCCCAAGGTACAGAGCGCAAAGTGAAATTAACTCTCTTAGCGAAAACACATGTAATAAACACACATGCACCCATTTGAGAGAATTTGAATAAAACTTTAGCAAAACATACAAAATACTCATAGCAAAACGTTTCTCAGCCCTCTAAAAGTAATTATACATTAGGTTGACAAAAAGTCTAAAAGTTTTGTTTTTGGTCATTTGTCTTTCCATCAAATGGAAGCCAAGCAAACAATTTTCCTAACCTCATAAATTTGAAGTACCAGAGCATTTGCTAAGCAAAACAAAATGTAATTCATAAGAAGTATGATTAACAACTTGTAATTTGTTAAACTGGAATATAAGTCACTTTCAGACCAACCAGTCAAACTCTGCAGTGTTAGCTTCTTTTACTGACAGGTAAGACTGACATAAAATTATGTCATGATGTGTCAAGGACGGGACTCTGAAATGATAATTAAATTGTATTTGTTTTTTATTTCAGTCACATTTTGATGTGCACAAGTATTTATTTTAACTACAATATGAGGACAGTTTTTCCTCTGCTCATGTATTCTTGCTGTGGTTTAAAAAGAAGAATCTGCTATGAGCACGTGACTAATTTGACCTTTACAAAATCTGAACTAATCTTTAAATGTCCTTTCAAAATTAGACTTATCTGTTTATCAATCTGTCAGTTGGATTGTAAAGCCAAATCGTAATTATAATATTCATCATTTATATGAGAGGCTACCAGAAGTGCTGTAGGCATTGCAAAGCCTTGCACGCAATAGGAAACAGACGCTACACTTTTTATATACAGATGCAGTGTCACACACATGCACACAGCAAAGGCTGTAAACACCCTAATTGGAGTGGTAACACGCTGCCTGCCAATCAAAATTTCTTCCTTCAGTTTATGTGTCTGTGTTGTTCATTTTGGTCCAAGTCTGCTGCATTTTAATCAGGTAGGACTAGCATAAGAGCTTCCTTACTGGTAAATGTATCTGCCTTCCCTCAGTGGAAAAAGAAGGTGACACTAAATGTTGCAATAGAGAATTTAGATTTTAACAGTTTGTTCACTAAATGATGCAACATATAAAGCCCAGCTGCCACCAGCCCTGGTGCTAGGACTGTCCTCAGAGCCGCACACGGCGAACCGACCTGGACAGACAGAGAGGGTTTTGGGGGTTTTTGGGTTTTTTTCCGATTACGAATTCTTGAAATTCAGAAACGGTAGATTTTCAAACCTGAAAAGAATACATCTTTTACTGAGACATAAAAGTTAACCAGTCTTTTGGTTAACTGTTATGTAGCTTTCATTTATTGCTTTAAATTCAGAGGAGACAGACAGTGCAATTTTTTTTATCAAAATCTTTCAAAAACAAATTAGTTTGTCAGTCAGTGACAATCTCTGACTGACTTAAACAATCAAATGAAGAAGTGGGTGCTGATACGTGTCACAAAGTAGTATAAGAAGCTTTTTTTATTATTATTTGAAAACAAAAAATTTCACTCATAAGAGGTCAAATTGCTATCTGACAAATAATTTTAAATTGATTTATGTTTAAAGATAATATATTGTCAGCTTTAGGTGTTTCATTGTACACATTTAATTAAATGTGAGTGTAGAATCAGGCTGATAATGACAGAAGGATCTCACTAATAACTTATCCTCCCCAAAACCACTTGATTGAGACATCTAACACAAGAAATGCTCTATTTAGTAGATTTCCTAGAAGGAACTCAGATAAATTCATAAAATCCTAAGCATGGAGAAATAACTAATTTTAACAACCTTCAAAATGGCAGCTTGGCTACAAAAATCAGACTGCATCTGATTGTTGTAGCTTTGTTGTTCATGCCTTAGTGATATTAATTGATGTAATAACAAGTGAAAGCTCAGACTCAATGTGTCATGGAAGACATAGCTGCTCAGATGATGCAGAAAATTAGAGATTAGCTACTCTAATTTAAAAACGATACATCTGTCTTTAAGTTCTTAAGGTCACAGGGTGATTGCATCAGCGCTATGTGCAACCAGCAGCCTTCAAAGGCAGACCAGTTGCTCTCTATTGTTCCTTGTCTGTCTCATTCCATATTTTTATGTATTTCTGAGTCCAAAACAGGTTTGCCAGCATTTTACCTTAGCAAAATGATTTTTTGACCTGAGTGCCTTCCTACAAGAGTGAACTACTGTGCTTAAGCAATGTAACAGAGAAGATAGCTTTCTAAGCTTTTGTTATCCTGTGCACATACCCTTGTGAAACCCACAATCATCACTGTGGTAATTAAAAGTAATTTGTGTCCAGATCACTAATACTCATTCTAAAAAAAATGCCTTAAGTTGACCTTTTATTGCAGTAGTATTATTGTGTGAAGATTGAGAGAAAGAACATTTCTGTATGTTTTTAAATGTTTGAGTATCAATAAATTATTTTGAAGGGAAACAGTGAGTAAGTATTAGTGTTCTGCATGGTACGGTCCGAGTAAAGAAACAGATTAAAAGCAGGAGCCAGGAACAATTTCAATAAAGTAATGCTTTTATATAAGTTGTTTCAAGTTGAAAATACTTTGATTTACTATGTTAACACTAAAATTGCACAAGTGAATGATACTCAATAACTTCATTTAGTGACCGCTAAACAATTTTGGATTTATTTCTTAAGGAGAACTAATTTGGTTTGAGAGTGTAGGTCCACTCCCTGGGTAACACTGGTATCCAGTGTCTGCCACAATGCATACAATACCTGATAGGAGGTTTTCTTTTCATACAGCAATTCCTGAGGAGAGGAACTCTGTAATAGGTGTCTGTCTCATCTGGGGAAATTTTGAGCTTTCAGAACATCATCAACCCTGAAAGTGATGTGTGTGGGTAGTTAGCAGTTGGGGAACAACTGGTGCCTTGCTAAGTGTCAAGACTAATACTGAAGCTAGTGACGTTATGGAGGAGCAAGAAGAAGAAAGATTTTGAAGGGTGAGACAGACTTCAGTCTCAGTTCTTTAGCAGTAACAGTGGGAGGCATTGTCCAAGTACAGAGGGAGAGAAACTCCAGCAGAAATGTGGCACACTTATTTGTGACTGCACTTTCTTCCAGCTTTCTATATTTAATGGAGAAACTCACCCAATATATAAAAAAATTTGTGGTTGTTGTTAATATGCTACATAAGTAAACAATGAATTGACTTGAATAAATGCTTTTTTCCCTGCAATTATGACAATAAGTCACATGCATCTGTTCTGTAGATTCAGCAATTTAAAAAGCCTGAGTAGCTGAGTTTTTTTTTCGTTTTAACTTCAGGATATATATTCCACTTTATTATGTATTGATAAGATAAATCAAACTAGTCTGTTAAATTATATTCAGAGAATGAAACATGGCAGTAATTGATACCCCTTCATCTAAGGCAGTGCATCATTTGAAAGGATAAGATAAGACAATAGATTATAGGATAAAATATCAGGTTAGATCACAATAAAAAGGGAAATCAAATAGATAATTGGTCATCTGTTCTTTTCTTTGAGCTTGTATTTTTAGTCTTAGCAGAGCCAGACAATGATGTTAGACTGCAGCATATAAGCTTTTTCAGACCACGTCACAGGAGCAGCATGAAGAAACTAATCCAATTTCATTTGAACAAATTGTAATTTGTTTATTTTAAAAAATCAGAAGCTTCCTAATCTCAAAATAAAATATACATGCTATTAAGCAGCTAAATGCGTTCAATTGTACATAGTGCAGAACTGAAGAAAACTGTAATCACAAGGCATTTTACAAGATAGTTAGGTCCAATTCTTTTTCAGAAATGTATAACCAAATTGTACCTAATCATTCCAGTCCTATAAACAGGTTAGAAATGTGATTACATTCCAATCTGGTCTAATCATGACAAAAGGCAGTCACATTTAGTTTACAATGAGAAATAAATCTGTCTAATTTTATTGACTTGTTGACTAGTTGATAAGTACTTTCTATAGGAAGGATTACTTTCAGTTAATGTTAGCAGTCACTTAATTAGTGTCATTTAGAGTGAAACGTGTATGCACAGAGCCAGTACCCAGTCGCTATTTATGGAATAAAAAAGAGCCTATATGTAGCCGCTGCTGTAGCTCTTCAACATCTTTCACCAGTGAAAATTCAGGAAACAGACAAAGAGAAGACTGTATTATCTATGAAGAGAGAATAAGAGGTTATTGGCAGCAGTAGTTTAACTGATGGCCTCCTCCAAGAAGGTGACATGTTAAACATGGAAAACTGGCTTCTATGTAGAGAGAATAAGTAATTGCAGCAACGCTTGCTAAAAATACATCAATGGAGAGTGAACATTTTGTTTTTGTACAATCTTGTGGGATTTAGAACAGTGAAATATAAAACCAGTTTCATACCGTTCAATTGTGCTAAGCACACTGTAATTTGGCAATTTATAATATAATCCATTTATTATTAAAATCAAACTAAAAACAGTTAAGCCAAGTGAGGGGGAAATGAAGCAATAGGGAGAAAGATGTTTGGTCCACTTCCTAATTCAGTTCCTCATTCAGAACTTATATGGGATGTATCCGTAAAGGAAACCTATTATGCAATATTTAGTTTTTGCAGGTTTTTGTACTTCCATTCGGGTCTCTAGAGCTTCTAAAAACAGTCCAAGCACTTAAAAAAGACATCCAGATATTTTCTGGAAATAAGTTTATGTGTTTTGGTGTCTGTAAAACTAACCGTTTCCAAAACCTCTTGATTACTAAGTCACAATTGGGCAGTGCAACGTTAATTAACAACCCCAGCAGATCCCAACTCCTAACCTACCAAGGCAAGCGGCACGTTTGGTCTGCTGGTTTTATCCTTGTATGCTCTGTAAAATGGCTGCTATAAAGACAAGACATTTATTGTAGAAACCACCTTTCTGTGTTCTTGATGGTTATGCTGGAGGCTCCACTTCTTCTGCTTCTGGGTATGACTTGTTAGAGAGAAAATGTTAGAATCAGAGATCTACCATTGTGTCTGTTTGCAGCCATTGTGACGTGTACAAAGTGCAAGTGTAAATGTTGAGTTAGGAAGTGTGGCCAGCAGCAATATTTGGATTTAATGTAACTAGAGGCCCTAAAACTGCTCAAAATAAGTGAACCAGTTTTCTTTTCAGACCTATGTAATAGAAAAATGAAGACTTCTCTGCTCTTTCATTCATAATCTTTAAAGTGAGGGGCTGACTAAGATATTGGCTGATAACAACATGGGAGATGGTTGGTGCAGTGGTTGATTGTCAGGATATCAGTACAACATAATGATAGCATAATCATAGCCACATGTTACAACAGCGTATTTCTTGAAGTCTACTAGAATTACCAGAGAAGGGTCATTTGACATTTCTACCATTGGAGCCCAGAGGAGGTCGAAATCCCTGGTAATGCTAGTGTTAATATGCATATTCACTCCCATGGCAACAAAGACAGGTGTAATATCAGATTACCACCCTTTTCGCCATCCTCATCTGCCTGTTCTCCTCATCTTATCTCTTCTCTGCTGACATTTCTTTTTTCTCTTTTATTTACTTTGAGTTTCACATGTTGATGATGCTCTTTGAAACAACCCAAATTCTAACAAGAGTCCATCATATGTCTGGCTCTGTCTGCGTTGTATTATATAAAAAGTCTACCATACTATCAGGTGTGAAAACATCCTTCGGACATCTTCGGAAACAAACAATCTGGACTTTCTAGGCAAACAAACTAGAGTTTGATCAAAGCGACTAACAGGGCTAGTTTGAATGCTCTCTCAGTTAATGTTCACATTTGGACAAGGTATAGCCCTTTCCTAGCCTAGGAAACTATGTGGACATTGTATATCTAAGAAATTCTAATTGGGAAAGAACACTTTTATTAGAAATTTGGCCATTTTTTCAGAAGCTTATATGTGACATAAGACACATATGTTAATTTTAAAACTCCTTTCTCATTGTCTCCTCTCTCTAGTAAATCCCAAAGTTGATCTATAGGATGCAACCACTCTGTATGAGTGATTGCAACAACATTACGGACTGAATGCACTTAAGTGTCCACAGGCTTTTTCAGCAGCAGGGATTGATGCAGTATCAGTGTTTTAATGCAATTGGTTGGGTTTTGTGCTTTTTTTCACAAACTGGAATAATGGATAAAGAACTGTAGATCTGAACGGAATCAACTACGTATTTCAAAATTTTTGTTTTGTTTAAAATGACATTTGTTTTGAATTCTTGCTAAATAAAAGTTAATTACAAATTACAAACACGTAGCACAATTTTTCTATATGTGCTGACTAAAAAGACAGTTTATTCATAACCAACATTGAGTTCTTGTTTGTATAAATCTTCACCTTCAAAATTCAGCCTGCTTTACCACTTAGTTTTGAAGTACTTTACTAAGGAACGGGAAAGAAATAAACCGAGTCTGACGGGGAAAAGAAACCTCATGCAAGATTTCAAAACTAATCATTTAAAAGTTAAACATCTTTTTTATTTAAAAGTCTGGAGACTTTTCTTTCAGAGTTCTAAGAAATTTCAAAGACCCTGCAAGGGATAAAAGTTGTGTGATGATTTGAGATTGTTATGCAGACTGAAGCCTGCAGATATTCACACTGATCTTCTGACAGAAAGATCAGACTGAGCCCAGATGCCAAATAAGAGATAACAGCTTTGTGATACATACACATCCCATCCACACATGTTCAGTGCACTGTGATTACTTTTCAGCTTGAGGAAGTAGCATCTCCATCAGGGCCCATCACTGACTCCAATATCAGTTTTGATAGGATGGTCAGATTATGCTAGATGGAAGCATTTTGATGTAGCTGTCCTCCAACAAGACACTAATGACTTATAAAAACTTTCACTACTCTTCTTTTTTCATAGAGTTTTAGGAATTTTAGCTTTGACATGTTAATAATTCTCTAAAATATTGTAATTTACTGGATATCAAAAAAGTTAATCTGAGCAAAAACAATCTACCTTAATCAAAGGTATACAGAGCCATTCTATTTGGCAGCATTTCCAATTCTTTTCCAGCAAAAACAAACAGCCTGTAGCCTTTTCCAAATTTCCTGACCTGCTATTAAAAAAAAAACAAAAAAACAACGAAGTTCCTGTGCAAACCATAGCAGTCCACATCTGGCATTATTTTGATTTCTTGTTTGCATCTCTAAAGTTCAAAATGTTGGGACTATTACATAAATATTTATCTAAACATTTTTTTTTTCAGAGGGCAGCATCAAAACTAAAGAAACATCATCAAACTAGAACTTTTTAAAATGTTGTTGAATGGAATTTCTTAGAAGAAAATAATAAAATACATTGACCTGAAGTTTATACACTGAGGCTGAAACACCTTCTTTCACTATTTTTCCTTCTTACACTTTCCAGGATAATGAAGCAATAAAGTTTTAGAAATATCCCGGGAGGCAGTGGGAGGGCCAGCATTTTTCCAGATTGGGGTGCCACTAATACAACCTAAGTTACAAAGGATGTATGTCAAGTAAGTATGTTATTGATGCAACACTTTCAATGTCTAGCTTTCACTTTCAGTGTTTAAAATCAATTATATCCCTACATAATTTTTGCAACAGTATTTTATGGACAATAAATCAATAAATTATTATTTGGTACTTATTGAATAGCCATTAGTAGCTTTTACAACCAATGCAAATAGGTGGTTGCTTGGGTATTTCATTCAAATCTTCAAAGGCCTTCAATGTGCAGCTGGTAAATTCTTTGCATTCGTCCATTTTCTCTCTAGTACTTTGGCTTTGACTCACAGCCATAAGACAGTGATGTCAGGTCATTAATGATTCTGTGTAGCCCTAATTTGTGTGTGTGAGAATGCAAGGTTCTAGTGACTCATACAGATTTTCTTTTTTTTTTTCTTCTTTTTCAATCTTTTCCCCATTGACTCATGGGAATGTAACAAAATGGTTTTGAGGAAAGGCTGTAGTGTCCCTTTTATAGCCTTCAAGTAGGAAATTGTACATGTTTAGTTTATCTTTGGGGCTTTTTGAGTTTTTTGGACTTCTTCAAAAAGTTTGATGTCACAAATATAGTTCCATTGACTGCCCTGGTTTCCAGAGAAGAAACTGCTAAATTAACCATCCCTCATGTCCATTTAAGAGAAGAATGGAAGCGGTGTGCATAGCTAATGCGTGTGTGTGATTGAGTTCATGTCTGGTAGAGATTTTCTTCGTTAGGTTTTAAAAGAAGAGGTTCTTTTCTTCTTGTATATATATAATGTACAAAAAACGTGGCACTTGGTGTGGATGTTTTCTAGTCCCAGATATCTTATTAATGCAAGTATCTGGAGCATTTTAAATTACTTGACAGCCATTTAATATCTCTTAGAAGTTTAAAGCCTTGTTGTTGCAGGATATTAGTCTGTCATGAAAATAAAACTTGTAAATTTTACCAACAAAACTGAAACCAGTAACACTGCAGCAGCATAGGCCTATCCCAGACAAAAACTTGGGGTGAAAGGAGAAGGGGAACGATGGAGGCTAACTCTGGACAAGATTCAAATGTGCAGTTCTCTACAACCTGAAACTGAGTTGTAATCATTTCAAAGTTAAAAGAAGTTTATAACATTCGTAGATAAAGATAAATAATTAAAGCCTGAAAGACTTGTACTAATTGAGCAATAAGCTCACACACACACACACACACACACACGCACGCCTTCATACAACATGAGTAGATCATTTTTTAATCAGTTAACAGTCCAGGGGGATTGCTGTTGATTTAATTTGTAAATTGAAACCCAAACCAATGACATATTTATTTTGTCTGTTTACAATGCTGTTGTTAGTGTAGCTGTTAGTATGTTGATTTGCAGCAACAATTGTCTAGGTTCAGATCCCAGCCTAATTTTACTCTGGTAAATACAATGGAAATGCAGGTGGGTAATGTGGGCCTCATTAAACTACCCTGATTGCTGGATGTTGTAAAAACACTTACATTTCTTGATTAAGTCTTCTGCTTGTTATTTAGATTTTCCCTTTGCAGTTTTTCCACTATCCTGACTACTAGTTTGGTTTAACTAAATTACTGTAAGAGTCTCAAAAGGGGAACATAATCCAGCATATTTCAGAACTCCAGCTCAGGAAGGTCTGAAATATAATGTCTAATTAAAACCAAAAGACAATGCTGTTCCATTAATGCAGAGTTTGAAAAACAATTATTGAATAAACATGTGCTGATCTTGAGTTGACAACAACTAGTATTACATGTTCATAACTGATATTGCTTTGACAATTTATTAAAAAGAAAAACATAAACCTCAGCTTGTGGCTTTAAAATAAAAGAAAAATTATAATCTAAAAAAATAAAAGATTTAAATTCATCTCAAACCCATAAATGCCATATTTTCTGTGTCTGGTCATTTAGACAGTGCATTGCGATAGAGTCTTGGAATCAGATGTTGCATGTTAAGTCTACAGCAGGACATTTGGCATTTATCTACAAGACTTTTCTGGTGTTCATTCACACACATACACATACACATTTAGATCATGCCAGCCCCCTGGTATTTTCTGTCAAATGTGGACAAACAGCACACGCTTCGACAAGGCTTCGGCCCAATTACTGTCGGCACTTCTGAACATGGAAATTTGAAGAAGAAAAAAAAGGTTCCTTCGTGCCTTCCCACAGCAGTTCCTTCATCTTTAAAATTTGGGCTGTGAAAGGACAGTAACTTTGTGTTTTAATTAGTTGAACTAAACTTGATGAGATCTTGCGGTGTGTATCCAACCTAAGATAAAAACTAAGGGAGAACTGGGACTTCAGTTATCTCTCACTGTGAGCCGTCCTCATTAAAACACATCTGATAGTTAGGCTGCAGAAACTTACATAGACAACACTGCAAGGTGCTCCTATTATAAATACAGAGTTCTGGTGATTACAAACTACTGTCTTCATCACCTCACTCCCTATGCTTAGTAAGTAGGTTGTTTCTTAATGACATGCCTTTGTACAGTTTATTGATACAATAGAGAGTTTCTTGCTTGGTAAGTTTTTTTGTTTTTTTTTTCCAGTGCCTCTTTTGTTTAGCCTGAGTTGGAATGAAAGACAAAAACACCTGGTAGCCAGACTGATTTAGACAGTAAATGATATTAGTCTCATTTTAGAACCATGTTAGCATCAGCGCACTATGACAGGGGAGTCACTGTGATGTGTGACAGACGTCATGCAGAGGGGCACTGGCATAGAAGGGCAAAGAGGAGGTGTGAAATGGTATAAAAACAGAAATGGAACAATGTCAAGCCCTCGCCATTATATCTTCGGTTACTATGGAGACACTGTAGAGAAGCCCCATTTTATTCAACCACAGGCTGCTGCCTGAGTTCTTCTGTTTTGTAGGAAAATTTCAAATTAAAACATGGAAATATGCACTTTTATTTATTTTTTTAAAATAACCAGAAGTAACACCTAAGAAGAGAAATATATTAGTTATAATCTGAAAAAATTATGGTGTGGCTCTGGTTATCAGGCCTTAAAATTGTATTATGGGATAAAACATGCAAAATAGACATAAGATTACATTTTAATGTGAAAAGAAAAAATGTCAGGATTCTTTAATTGTGATCTTAACTAGAAAAATAGGAAAAGTGTCTAAATTATCTAACCAACACATTTAGTTACTTTACCGGAAAAAAAATAATCATTGTGATAATGATTAATAAGACATATATGTTCATAAATTGGTAGGAAACCCAGAAAACTTTGGTTGATTGTAAAGTCATGTCACTGGTAAAAAAAAATAGTCAGAGTAAGAGGCTAAAAATTGAAATGAGGTGATGAGCAGGCAAACCTTTTCAGGAATGGCTATGTATGCAGACTACAATGGTGGAGAAAATGTGTCATCATGAGAAAACAGAAGCTACTGCATCAATTAAGCAAGGCAATTGTTCAATGCAATGTGGTAATTAAAGTAGAAAGTTGTATACATAGAGCGCGAGTCCACCGCTGAAATAATCAACATCTATTGACTTAATTTTGGTGGGGATTTTTACGTTTAGCCAGTCCTTGGTATGTCAAAATTCTGAATTCTTTAGCCAGTTATTTCCATCCAAATATGGCCTAATCAGCGTTCAGAGAATTGGCAATCTCAGAGGTGTTCAAATCTGAACTAATTATCCCACTTGTAGATATATTTTTTATCCCGTGGAGATTGAGAGCATTCACAATATTTCCCGACTTGTTCATCTACGTGCTTTTGAAAATCAGTGAAGTTGTACAATCATTTGGCCCTGTAAAAACAGAACACTTCTTTAAAAAGGCTCCCCAATTATAGAAAATTGATGTCCATTAAGAATTAACTTCTAGTCACAACCGCATATTTAAGGATGAGCTTTTACTGTCCAGAACTGATGGCTATGAAGATGTTTTTAAAGATAATTGTTTCAAAATATGACACTGATCATGCCACATGATATACTAAATATACCACTTTCACAACCGCATGATAAATTACTTGTCATGATATTATTTGTCTATTAGCAAGGACAAATGGGTATAGTGAGAAGAATTTTAAAATCTCTCAGTTGAAGGTTGGAGATTTATGGGAAGATAGTTCAGCCTTCAGTTCTGTTTAAAGGGTCATTTCTTTGTGCCTTTCAAGGATGTTTTTATAAAGAATCCCCAAGGGGTTAAAAAAAGAAAACTATTACTGAATCAATCTACTAGCTGCTAACAACACTGGGAAATATGTATCTGCTCTTTGTAACTGTTTTAGCTTTGTCTTCCTTAGTGCACGCACAACCACATTTTCCCTGTAAGACTTTTTAATAATTTGCAAATGATGGTGACATAAGTCTGTCTTAATGAATGAATTCAGCAACACAACTGATTATTTTTGAAATGCATAATTATGTTAATTTGAAGACAGTGTTATCAACTCTGATGCCTCCTGTTTTATTCAAACTCCCTTGAGGTAAACTTTAAAACATCTTCAAATGCAAAGGTTACTATTTAATTCACAAGGAAAATAATCACTCATCAAGGTGTTATGGACTGTTTTATCCTCTTCACACTGCCACGCTTTCCTGTGGCTGGCAAGCTTATTCAACCACGGATACACACCTCCAAAAAAAAAAAAAAAAAAAAAAACCAACCATGAATCATATTGTAATATTAGAATCTGCTTTTGAAAGTGAGACCTCACATGCCATATTTTTCCAGAGCTATAACTCAGGATGATTTGTTCGTTCTCCTCCATCCGTCTTGCATTTCTTTTTCCGGCTTTGATGGTGCAGCCGTGATTTTATAGCAGTCAGTCCACCTTTCTGCTTCCATTAGCAGAGATATATTTTACCGTCCCTTTCATTATACCACAGTCATTCTTACTCTCTATGAGTCATGTGTCCCATAAGGGAAAAAAAAAACAGGAAAGCTAAAAGAAATGGGTTGTACAGGTGGGGATGAGACGAAAAACAAAATATGAAACAGGCCATAAATGTGCAGAGATGATCTTTTAAACTCTCCCAGAGAAAATGTGTGTGCAGAGAGAGGAAGAGGGGATTTGGGATATGAAATATGAACTGAACACCATAACCAAAGAGAAATACAGGATGAAATGGGTAAGACAAGGTAAAAGAAGAATATGGGGTTTAAACAAGACCACTGCTTGAACACCGTCTGTATTTTTGAATATTAACTGGGATTAAGTTCCATGTTTAGATGACACAGCCAGCTGTAGTTGTTATGACAGGCAACTACAGTTGACCCTGTGATTTTAACATGTCATCAAACGGCAGATATCAATAAAAACAATGGCACATAGCGTGTGTGTGCGTGTGTGTGTGTGTGTGTGTGCGCAACTGGTCAGTACTGGTCAGTTTACTGCAGTGGTTCCCAAAGTGTGGGGCACGCAGTGCTGTTGCAAAACAAAATATTTTTATGGGTTTATATCTGGTTGAACGATGTGGGTGCCCAGTTGATTTTTTTTTTTGCGGGGGGTTACTGTAATCCATAGGGGGGCCCAGAAAATCTTTGGGAATGACTGGTTTACCACAACATCTTATAAGACGTTGGCCTTAGGGAACATGTATTTCATGAGCACTCGGTTCATTAGACATGGATTATTGTTTTCTAAATGAGGTGGAAGATACTAAGTTAAGCTAAGTGTCAAAAGCTCATGCATGTTTTGACAACATGCTGAAGTCACAGCACCATGTAGAGCATTGACATGACAACTGCAAGTAGATTCAAGGTGTCTTGGCGATCTCGTCTAAACATGAACCTTTTCTCCAAACATTATGCAAAAAGATGGCAGTGTAGTCTTAAAGCTTTAGTATGGATTTCTGAGAACACCATCTGAACAAGCACACTTTACAGGCCCCTCCATTCTACCATCCTCCCTTCAGAGCTCCACCAACACTGCATAGCCTGGCGAGAACTTGATGAATTGTTAGTTTTCCTGTAACGTTAGGGTTTTCTCTCCCATTAGCACAGCTGCATTATACAAACCACGTGGAGGAAGGACGTGTAAGAGACTTACTGACAGTGCTATGACATTCCTTCTGGGTCTGGTTGTCTCTAACTGGGAGTGGTTTATTTCTGCAAATGGCAGCAGGGCCACTGGGAGGAGCCATTGCTTGATTTTTTTCTCACAGACAGATTACAAAACTTGACTGAGTCCTTGATGAGCAAATTATGTATTATGCTTGTTAGATAAAACCTAATACAAATGTATCTTAGTATACGCTGACATTATCTGACAAGTAAGCCTACTACTCAGTCACTGTGGGTTAAGTGTGTGTGTGTGTGAGTGTGTGTCTGTCTTTCTGTCCTCCGTTTTTGGTATATGTATACCTTGTGTAAACATTAATCACCACGGGTTGTGGTTGAAAAGGTCACCGCTTGCTATTGTGTTATATCTGAGTTGTTGTAATGCCTTCCTTGTTCTGATAGTAATTGCAAAATAAAAAGCCCAGAGTCGCTTGCTCCTCATGTTAATTTCATTATATATTTCTAAATGATCAGTACCTCCATCCAATTTTTATGCCGCTCAGCAAGGGGAAAAATTGTTTTCTTTTGGCCTTAGGGAACAATTAAACCTTTGGTGTTACATGTATATAAATAATCTACACTAAGCAGCCATTTTATCTCACTTTTATTGGTTTAGACTCAATTTTGCCTTCATAACTGCCTAAATTTTTAATGGTACAGAATAATCAAGGTATTAAGAACATTACTTAGAGATTTTGAACCATAATGAAATTATTGCATGATGGAGTTGTTGTGGATTAGCTGCATATTTATAATGCAAATCTTTCATTACACCACATCCTGAAACTGCACTGGATTAACTTTTGGTGACTGTGGAGACCATTGAAGTACAATATACATATTGTCATATCCAAGAAATCAATTTGTGATGTTTGGAGCTTTGTAACATGATGCATTATGTTGTTTAAAGTACCCGTTTGAATGGGCGTACACTTTGCTTAGAAGGAAACAGACATAGTCTGTCATGCTGAGGCATTTAAAATATGCCTCATCACCAAATATATTTGGTGCTAAGGGGCTCAAAGGGCCAAAACCAGCTGGAACTACTGATGTTCAACAATTTCAAAATCCAGATTGAACACAATTGAATATCTAAAATTATAGCTGTTTTATTTTGTTTTCTTATAATTTCACATAAGAAATGAGCACGTTTGAGGTATTGCTTAAAATACACCCAAAGGTTTACCACTGAGTATAAGACTGCAAAGAAAAATGGAGCCCGTGTGACACTTTATACAGTGAATCAAAATTTTTGATTTATGTATGTCATCAGTGTTAATGTATAAGTGTATCTTGATTTATTGTTTTAATAACACCTTCTCAGTAGGGATGGACGTTTATTATATAGTTTGTCGTTGCTGCTTATTGTGATTTCTTATCATGATTCAGAGTTTTATTTTTCTGCATCAAATTAATGCTAAAAGCCCCAAAAGCTGACTGCATTTTTGGGATTGTTACTTTTGCTTTTTTCCTCCCTGTTAGTTCAGTAACAATGCCAAGAAAAATACTAAATCGTCCTTATTGTCAATAGTACTATAAAATAGTTAGTGCATCATGTTTCATTGTTCAAAATATCCCATCTGACATGGTTGGGATATTTTAAAGCAAATTAAAAATAAACTTATTTTGTGAAGTTTGATTTGCATTCTTTTTGTCAAAATCTGTCATCTATCTGGACATAATCCATTTATTTTTATTCATATAATAATCATATCTCTTTGCCTACGAGCCACTTGAAATTTGGCTGCACCACACACTGCAGTAGATGACAGTTTACCACCTGTATGTGTCTCACAGTGCCAATGAAACTAGCATTAACAACCTGCAGATAAAAAGAGACAAGACTGATCAATCTTACCTACCTGAAGGACATCTGGTAGCTCCACTCTCAGCCCTGCTGTGTGCCGATGTTCTGCATGGAGCGATTTAAAAGTAATAAACTAGTCTAATCTTCTCAGGAAGCTGTTCCTGTCAAAAATTGCAGTCTGCTACAGACTCCAGGATGTCAGTGTAGAACCATCAATTTATCTTGGGTAGTTAACATGGTAGTGCTTACTATTCAGGTATGTACTCATTCTTGCTCTCAGAAGAACAGCATTAAATTTTTCTAAAAAATGGAGTAAACAATTTGTGAGTATTAAAATTAGTGGTCCTTGTTTTAAAATTGTAATACATTGTAACAGGTAATTCACATATTCCCTGTTTTTATCTGCCAATAAACAACCAGCGTCCACCACAATAAAAATGTCAATTGAATTATTCTTTTACCAATTTACTGAGTTTTAAAACTACCCTTGAAAAATAGTTTTACTTTCTTGATGTTTAACCAGTTTTAAAGCAAAAGGTTATATTTATATCTCTACTCTTGGCAATCACTTCAATATTAAAAATCAATGTTTTCACTTGGTTTTAGGATGGTAGCATGAAATACAAAAACAAGTTTAATCACAGTTGCAGACTAAAGCTTCTATTTGTCATGCATTTATAAATCTCACAAACACTGTAGAAAAACATACAATTGTCTTGAACTTGGGGAATCCCCTCATATGATAGCTGCGTTAACTGTTTGTAAACTGTTGCTGCATCTAGCAATTACCCAGTGTTTTACAACACTGTAATTATATCTTTGCTTGCTATTGTACCAAACTAGGCTATAACTCACTGAAACACAAAACCAGTGATTAAAGAAAAACTGGAAAAATCCGCCACTCACAGGAGTAATTCATTTTGTTTCCTTTTATTAGAAAATATCCACACACCATAAAAATTACATGTACAAAACTATAGATTTTGAATTGCTTTATGTACACATAGAAAATATAAAGCCCCCCCAGAAAAGTGAGAGGAACACATGAGGGAGAAGTGAGGACTAAGGACTTATGTTTTTTTGTTTTTCCATCCTTGTTGTGGTGTGCATGTTCTAGTGTGGGTCTTTTATGGTTCTCCACCCATTTCCTGGTCTACCAATTGTAACTATATCAGCAGGGAACTGTGTAAACACCAATATGGCCAAATACATGGTGACACTGTGAAACAAAAACTAGTGCAAATAGGTGCACACACAAGGTTAGTATATATCTGATTTGGCCAATAATCTCATTTCGTCTTGTAAAATTATCGCAAATTAAGAAAAAAAACTTACAGAGAAGTCTGGAAAATACTGATTATTGGTTTATAGCAATACTTAAAAGACATACTCAGAGGTGAAATTGATGTGAGTAAAAAGAAAACTGAAATGTGTGTAGCTATCACCAGTGTTGTGTGCACATAAATGTACTCAGATGTGATAATGAAGACAAATTTTACCTGACAGACAGCAGTCATGATGTTAATAACACAGCTTGTAGAGTACATTATGGTCATACTGCATTTTTTTCTTCACATTAAACCATTTTGCGACATGTAGTGAAAGACACTATGATAAAGTGATATATGATATCAATAATGACTGATGTGCTCTGGTATCCTGCTACTTAAGATTATTTCCGAATCCTTCATTTGTAATTCTTGGCTCTCAGCAAATGGCTTTCTATCTGAGGACTGGATCTGAAACAAAGAGAATTGGGGTAAAATTACTAATCATGCACACATAATTTAAATTTCATCACAGACGACATAAATCAAAACCCAGTGATCTTTTATTATCAGTTTGTAATTTTTATCCATGTTAATTTTCTAAATAGTACAGATACTTTATTTGTCAGTTTTAATATGCATAGTTGTGATTCTCCCCTACCTCAAAAAGAACAAATAAATTAGTATTTCTTTTTTCTTTTCTGAAAAGGCATACCTGTGTGTCAATATTTTTGTTCAGTGATACAAATAAATAAATTTCAAATTGTAAAGAACACTTCAGAGCTCCTCTGAAAAGGCTAACATACAGCCAAACTCATATTATATTAAATTTAATGACAAAATGAAATAAAGCTGCTCAAATAAACTGTCATACCTGTCAAAGTAGTTATGTTTTTTTGGGTTTTTTTAAGTCACACCTTACTCATCTTTAGTGCTTCAGTATGGAATTTGTAAAAACGTTACAAATCTATGCAACTTTTAATTACTTGGTAAAAATAAGGTTTTGTTGCCAAAGCTCTGAATCCATTAATGTATTTCAAAAACCACATGAAAAAGCAATTTGTTAAACCTTTTTTTTTATTATTCTGTTAAGTGGGCACTGATTAATAGGGGATGTTCACAGAAGTCAGATGGTTAGCCCTCAATCCTCCTTGTTAACCTTGACCAAATCTTGTCTTTTGGTGTCCTTATTGCTGCAAAGGAAAGATTCTAATGATTAAAGGTCAAGTAGTGATTGGTCCTTCTCTGGAAAACCAAGTGCTGTTAAATAGCTTCACAGTGAGTGGCTGACAGAAGCTGAGTGTAGTCAACCTTGGTGATAATGGCTAAAATAGCATAAACTGACAGCACAGCATCAGGTTTAGCAAGGAATTATGTTTTGTAATTGGTCAAAAAAGGGTGTATGCATAGGAGAATCTCAGTGAACAAGGTAAAGTTTTTTTTTTTTCCTAAAAAGATTAAAAATGCACAAGTTTCCTAAACAAATAATGGGAACAATAAAATTCCATACCAAGAATACATTGAGATTTCAAAACTACTGTGTTTCGATGACAACAGATTTGAAATGTTAACACTGGATTTAAGTTACTCCTTAATCTTTGTTTATTTGAAAAAATACAGAACCCTAAAAGTGTCCACAGAAAAAAAAAATTCAAGTGTTGTGTAATTTATGTTTCTCAACCTGCTCAAATGTCTAATCTGTGTATTCTGATTTGAAAATCCAGCAAGATGCTTTGCAAATCTAAAAGCAGCTTTTAAAATTTTTAAACAAAAGAAAAGGGGGTCGCTTAATTAAAGTCAGTTAATACAATGTAACATATGTCCTTATAGATGTGCTATGTTTTTTGCACATCTAAAACATTGGGATTGGGAATAAAGTTATATTTTGGAAAGCACAAATACAGGTTCACTTATGTTATCTCAACCAACTTAATTTCCATTTGCTATTCCTGTCATGTTTCAAAAACAAGAAATCCCAAACAAGGTATGAGTTTCTCATCAATTTTGAATTGTTCCCATCCACATATATTCTTCATTTCCAGTTTTCACATTTTCTCCTATTATAAAGCTTTCCAAAAATGGTGGATGCCAAAATAAATTCACATCTTTCTCCATGGACATTATTGTCTTTCAATTCTACTGTTCAAAAAAATGTAGCGTCATGGGCTTTTGTTCCTCAGTTTTTTCCTCCATGTTTTCTTAATGCCTAACCTTTTCATAAAAAAAAAAAAAAAAAAAAAAAAAAATTGATCTGTGTTTAATCTCTCTCCAATATTCTAGCCTCGTTTTTAAGAAACATAAATCTTGCTCTTTGGTGACCATTCCAAATTAGCTTTTCACAAAGAAAAAGTGACCAAAAGATCCAAAACTATAATTACACTTTTCTTTCATCCACGTTACATTGATTAGTATGATTATGTGCAATTATGACATGTGGCACATTAATTTAACCAACAAGTTTATACAACATACATTTTCATCCTAGCATAATTACATGCTTGCAGTCTTTTATTCAGTTTAAATCAGAATTTATTTGAATAGATTTTTTTTTTTCTTTTCATCAATTTTGATTACAGTTTGTCATAAAAGTTGTTGCAGTTGGTCCCCAAGCCAGACCTTTCGAGAACCATTGCACTAAAACTGGACTTGTACTGCAGGAACCTTTTTAAGAGCCAAGGCAGGTTTTTGGGGATGGGTTTCTCCCCTCAGCATTTACACTGCAGGAACCAGGTCCAAAACAGAACAAGGCAAGTGGAATTCTACTCTGAAAATGGACCTGAAAGAAGTGAAGGACACCGAGTTAAAGGTGGGCATTTACAATGGGATGGGACCCAGCATTTTTACTCGTGACATATCCTATTCATGTTGTTTCCGCATTTCCTATTTTGTGCTCCACTGCAGGTTATACTGTTTGTTAACTCTAAATTACACTGGAGGAGTCCTTGTTCTCTCATTTTTACTTGCAAACGGAACAATTAACTGTCCAGTATTCACGAGCATTCACAGAATGAGTTTAAATGGAGCAGACATATGGTCACTGCTGTTTGTGAGTTGGTCTGATGTTACATGTTGTGACATTTAATTACTGACTATCTGAGTATTATTGCAAACTTCTTCTCATTAAGCCACGAGTTTTGAAACTGTTATTTATTTCAGAACTTTGAAATTGTCATAATGTAATCTGTCTGTAAACAGCCAACTACACTCTAGATGGGAACTCTGCTTATTGACTTTCTCCTGCAAACGATGAGAGATTAATGGAGTTTTAGTCTGATTTCACTCTTAACTGCATCCTATACTCCACAGTTGGAGCTGAGTGGAGGTTTTTTTCCTCATATCACAGCAAACTCTTGCAGGAGCAGGGACTATTCGGTGCAAGAGTACTTCATCTATGTAAACAGACCAATTTTCACACGACACAATAGTAATTTACTCAAAAAAAGGTTTATTGTTGATAAATAAACCTATTTGAGAACTCTTATTCTAAACGCACCTTTTACTATTGAAAGCTAAAACACTTAAAGCTTAAAGACAATGGTGTCTACGTCAGGCCCCTGCAGAAAATTGATTATATTGCATTTACAGAGACACTGATTTATAAGCCAAATTATGAAGAATTTTTTTTCTAACAAGTTTTTACATGCTGCCACGTCGTCGTCTTCTTCTTCTTTGTTGTTGTTGTTCTTTTTTTGCATTTTATGTTGATGCTGCACAAAACATCAGGCAGTTCCAATTTGGTCTGAGTGATGACAGGTATTTAAAGCTTTTGTGCATTAGCAAAGAAAAGGTTGTAGGGATCATATTTCAACTAATGCTGAGCTGTCCAAATTTTCAGCTTTCAATTATATTTTCGTTTTTGCAGAGGTTAATGCTGTTCTGACTCTTTCCCTTCATTACATACATGCTTCTCCGACTTCCAAATTCAGTTTATCAGTAAATGTCAACGAGATTGGGTATCGATAATGTAAGTACAAATTAATGATACGATAACTTAGCTGTTCTGGGCCAACTCAACCATCTAAACCCCACCTTGTCCCCCTACTGCACAATAAATAAATTGTTATGTTTTAAGCATAAACTCCAATTCTTGCCTCAACTGGTCCCAACCTGTGTGGACATAGACACAGGGTGATTAAGAGTGAGAGGTAGTGGTAAGCGTCAGCCAGGTCCTGAATAACAGTGTGTGTTACTGTATCCAGTAATCTGTGCTACAGCTGTACCTGCTGTAACAGGTTAGGATCTCTGGGAAAAGCGAGAGGAGAAAGAGAGGTATTTCAAGACCTTGGGCCTCCTTCACAAGGACTACTATTGGGGTCAGCAGCCAAGACATGTTGAGGACTTCTGTCACAGGTGTGATTCTTCTTTCTCTTACAGGGGCCACTGGTCCAGTTCTGTTTTCAACTTTTCCAGCATCCAGCGAGATCCCAAATAGAGTAAGGGAGCTGTAGACATCATGTAGACCTGGTCTCTGTATTGATTGAGAAAACCGCTATGACTAGGATGCCATCGACTATTTTGAGATTAAATTTGTGGCACATGCTGACATGACTGATTATGTCAGCAACTTCCGTTATGATAGCAACTGCTCAAGCTACACACTTTGTTTTGCTGTGTTGGAGCTGCAGTTTTCAAGTAACTGGTTTGCAGTTTGGCAAAAGTGTTTTTTGTTTTTTTTGTTTGCTACAATAATATCACACCTATCCCATTTCCTTTTAAAGCTCAGATGTAACAAAATATGCATTTTTTGTCCCAGTTTCTGGCACCACACTGTAATCAGAGAAAGTCAAATAAAGTCAAGATGAATGTCACTGTACTCATAAACTGAAACCAGGTAGGATGAAACCCCACTGCTTGCGCTACAACTGACCACAAAAGAAGAAATATTGGTGCCGGTTTAATCTATGAATGAGAATATTCAATGTTGTTGGTACAGTTTAACCTTTTCATCACTGGTAAGTAAACATTTTTAATTGTTTTAACACTTTCAATTATAATGCGGTTATAATTCTAAAGCTACTTCACAAAATCAAAATGAAATTTCACAAATACAGCGCTAGGAAAATACTTATTTCTGTCAGAATTTTAAGATATAAAAAAAAGTTTATTACATTGCTCCCCACACTGAGGTGCATGAATCCCTGCTATCTGGAGAGCAGACAGATAGCAGCCACCTCATCAACAGATTGGAATATAAAAACTGTATCTATCTTCAATTCTGTTTATCTGAGCTGGCAAGATCTTTTTTAGACATTTAGGAGAGGAAAGAGGGCCACAAAATAAACGCTTTCAAAAATAAACATGCCATGTGTGCATCCATTGTCATCTATTATTCATAGTACCATGTTTTCTCTCAGAGGAACCAAAGGCACCTCACAGCACAATACAGCTGGAGCTCGATACACACTGAGCAATTCGCCACGCATCCCACTCACTGTTCTCCTTCTGTTTCCCCCTCTGTTCCTATTTCTTCCACCTCTCCTCCTCATCTTCTCTTGCCTGTCATCTTTACATTTCTTCTCTTCATATCCCACCTCCTCCCATTTTAGTCCTTACCTTTCCTATCTAAACACATAAACTACTGTTTTTTTTTCTTCTTCGTAATTCAAGCTGATTGAGATATACAACACTAGCATGGCCATTGCCTTCCTATGCAGTTCTGCTCAGTTCTCATCTCCCTTCAAGTGCTCTGTCTGTAATTTCTCCTATTAAGTTTGATTTCTGTGGCTGCAATAGAAGGAGGAGTTATGAATGATGATGTCGAGTTTCTGCGCTGTTTTAGATTTGTAGGCTGCCATGGTTGTACTTTAGCAATGACGGCAGAGGAAGAGAATGTAGCCATTCAGTCGTTTTCGGCCATTGTTCCAAATATTGAATAAACATTGACATCCATCTTGTTCAACACTTCCCTATGCACATATTTCTATTAGAGTAATTTTAGAAAACAAAATTCAATTAAATGCCAGGTCTATTGTTACTGCCTGAGGCATGGCCTAATCAGAACAACTACAATGAACAGAAACGGATACATGGAATCATAGCTTTTGGAGCATGTTTGTTTCAACAATGTGTATGTTAAAGTCAAACAGTCTGGTAAGATTCTTTAAATATTTTTTTTTAATTAAATACCTGCGCCAGTGTCATTGTGCTAAAAGAAATTTTGTAATAATCTACCACCAGTTGACTGTTTAGACTCTTTATCTTCTCTTTATGCTACTTTTACTTGCTGATAATTTTTCAGATTGCAGACCTTGACACTTCCCTTTCATATATGGCCCATTTTATATTTAGTTTCTGCTCTTCACACAGACACAGTTCTTGATTTCTGACTCTACATCCATCATCCTCCGATTTGATGGATGATTGATTGATTTCTGACTGCTAAATCATTTGTAACCACTCAGTAAGAAAGTTGGCTGAAATGACTTTACCATCTGTCACTGAAGTGTCATTTCTAACATGAGTGTGTTTGACAGCAATCTCAAGCACTTTTCAAACAAATGCACTAATATGTGCCCGTCCACATCTACTCATGTCTATGCCACATCAGTGACCAGATGGGACATGCCTCTTAAAGTAAAATCACAGCATAGTTCATTCATTTGTGTGGTTGGACTGAGATCTTACTCTTGCATTTTATCTTTAAATACGGCAATGTGGCAGCAAATGAGCGGCACTTGCATCTGTACAATGGTCACAGATGGCTGCTGTCAAATTAAAAAACATGAGCCTGCTTACACTTCATTAGTTAACTGATGATCAGATCATTCCTGTTTGTGATGGGAAGCTTAAAGACAAAATAATTGCAAATAAGCACATTTAAACAAGTGGACTAATCTTAAACAGCAAGTTCAAAATGTCATGCAAACTGCAGCAGCAGTGGCATATGAGCGTAATCTTAATGTAATCCAGCCAGATAAGAAAGTCCCTGTTAATTTGCCAAAACTAGTTTGTATTTTGGAGCTTGTATAAATTCAACTTTGGAGAACGGATGCTTGACTTCCTCCCAATGGAATGAAACCCCACATCTGATTGAAAGGAGTAAAATGTCCAGTGGGAGGTTACAGCAATGAACAATATCAGGGAGGCAGTAATGACCTGTATCAGTCATTCATCATCTTCATCAGACTCTGTGCAAAATATAGCAAGTTTCTTTCACTTCTGACTTTATGACGTTTTGTGTGGACAACACCAGAACACTAATAACAAACCCCTGCTCACCAGTGATCTGAAGGAGCTTAACAGGAAAAAACGAGACACAACAAATTTTACTTGTAACATTATAAGAGACCAATGTTGTGCTGCAATTATTGAAACGATTTGTACATTTTCCAGATTGTTTTTAATACTTCCAGCTAGCCATTTACGCTTTCTTAGTATGTTGTAGAATTGCCTTTAAACTGTTTAAACTTTTGGTGTCCTTCCACAAATTTCTTACAGTAGTTTACTCGTGCTTTGGCCCATTCCTCCGGACAGAACTGGTGCTAGATTTGTAGGCCGTCTTGCTTGTACGTACCTTTGCATTTGTATGTTCAGTAAATGTATTAGATGAATGAAAGTTTGAGCTGGTAAGAGGACATTGTAAAATCATAAATACATGAGATGGCTGTTGAAAAAAAAATCTGCTCTCCTATGCTCATCAGAGAATACAGAAATTGTTATATTAATACCCATTAAAACTACAGGGGTGCTAGTGACACAACATGGCAATTGGCAATTCTCAACTGTAAACTGTTTGAGAGGAGTTCTTTAATTCAATGAAAAATGGAGAGGTGTGGGCCGTTTAAACCTCACTTCACATTTCACTTGTTTTTCATTTTCTAAAAGGACACTTATATGCATTTATGATTCAATGTTTAATGAATATCAAGAGGTGCCCACCCAGTAAGAAAGAAAAAAAGCACTGAATACGCTGTTGATTATCTAAAATTAAAGTATATTTCGAATTAAAAGTGAATGTGTATCTCTAACCTACAGAACCCACTGAATTCTGCAGAACGTGACACCCACCTTTGTTGAATCTGGCTAAATAGATATCAATGACCCTCTCTTGTACAGAACTCCTCTTTAGGCTGTACTTTACTTAAAACCATATCTTCTTCCAACATATTAAATTTTCCACCAGTGTTCAATCACTGCCTCAGGTAGGCAGGATAAAAGAAGAAATCGGACAGAGAAATGGAAGAGAGGTGCATGAGGGATGGAGCTGCTTAGACACTCAGAGCAAGCAGCAGACTGGAGAGGGGATGCAATTCCTATTGCCTGTGGTGACATTGTCGCCAGGAAATCCTAATGAAACAGATTGTTTAGCCGAGGTGGTTCGCTAATTTCCTGGCTGACAGCAATTAGAAAGAGGTTTATTAAACTGTTGCCCTCATTAGTTTACAAAGAGGAGAGACTGCAGAATCTAAATATTTTCAAAACTATCAGACAAGACCCAATATTGGTGAATGCCCATGGTGGGTGCTGATGTGTCATATGTTACGCTAATTACTGGAGCTGGCTATTTTGATGTGGATACTTCGATTGCTCTTTTGGTTAGGTTAATTGCATAAACAATTGACTACTCACCTGCTTAGAGGCTTCTGAAGAGATGTGAGAGAAGTCGATCACAGTCCTTAAGGTCTTTACCCCGTCCAGTGATAAACGATGCATACAGGACTTGAGCAGTAGCACACTGAGAACTGTGTAGCCTAGCACAGATCTTCCCTTATTGATTCAACATAGATTTCCAGAGTAGGCTCCAGTGTGTCCAGATTTGTCCCATTCTCTCCATAGGAGTCTTGATCAGTTTGTGTTTTCTGCCTACTTTGTCATTTCCAGATGATGGATTCTAATTAGGAGATAGCATGGCCCAGTCACGGTACAGATCCACTTCCAGCTCAGCAGCCAGTGGAACAGCTTAGTTTATCAACATTTAACAGAACTGTGTTATTCAGTATTGATTAATAAAATAGAGCTTCACGGAGTCATCATCTGCATATGTCCCATGTGTGTCAGGTTAGGGTGTGTTTATAAAAAACATCAGACTTGAAATGTACAGCCTGCCAGTGTATAATTACCATTAAATTCATGTTCTGTTTAATGATGATGAATTTATTTTCTGTCTTTGTACCATCCACTCAGTCTGTATTGATGCTGCTCCTGATAATGGTTGTTACTTTATATTTTCTATCCACTTAATTGTTAAAAATTATCATAGGCCCGTGTTGTTTTTCAACTGATTTTCTTTCCCCTCAGCATTCCACTTTCCCCGCTGATACTGATTGAAAAATGCCCTTAGATTACAAGTAATTCTGATGATCCCACCATCACCACGTCTTGACCGGTAGTCAAATCCAGATGCAATAACTAGTAAAAGCACTTGAAAGCAAATCGGACTGTAAAGGTCTATAACACCATGATATTCATAGAAAGAAAGAAATAGATGCAGGAAACAGGAGATGCAGGGAGATGGGCTTCAGGGCCTTTTTGTCTTGAGAGTTTTCACCACCTTCTTCTGTCTGGTGATGTTTGTTTTCCCACATCTGCCAGAATAGCAACTTCAGGGTTCTAGAAAACAGGAGTGAGACAAGGTTTGTAAGTAGATGTTTAAAGTGTTGAATGGTATAACTCAAAAGGTTAGAATTAGAATAAAAGTATTGAATTTGTTTTAAAATGCAATAAAAAAAAAAAATCACACTAGGTCTGGACAGGGGTAAGAAAAAACACAAGGTTCAGGGTTAAACAACAGCAGTAACAGAAAGTAATAAAAATCTGCAAGATCAGTAAACTAACATCTTGGACTGAATAAATTTATTTACTAGAATTAATTTATTTCCCACTGCTTACGTCTATGGAATTTGAGCAAAAAGGTCACTGAGTCATTCTTGTGGTAGAGAGCTAAAATAATACAGCAACACTACTTTTTCACCTGGTCTGCTAAATTCCTCAAACATTGCTTAAAGCAATACATTTGAAAAAGACAAAGCTGACAGTTCAGTGTTTTGAATGTTAGCAATTTTAAAGGACGTCCTGTCTACATTTTCAAAGGCCAAAGAGTGTGTTGCACTGAACGTACATGCCAGGTTTTATAAAACTACTTTTTTTCTTTATAACTCATCAAACTCTTACTTTTAAAAGGAACAATTTGTTTCTTTTGATGAAAATTATAGGATGCTATCTGCTATGTAAGAGCAATACAAGAATAAAAAAAAAAATATGTGCTGGAAACTATGAAAACTTTCATTAAACTGTTTTGGTGGTTTGTCAGGGGAATTATTTTTCTGTTCCAGTTATGGCACAGTTATTTTTTTTTTTAAGTGAATGAAGCATAGTCATTCTGAAACGTCTTCTATTTAATCATCCGTCACACAATGTCAGTGAATTAAAGGAGGTAGTGACTGTGGTTTGCAATGATTTGTGAGTGGATAGAAAAGCCAGAAGAAAAGAAGAACCAATCAGACCTGACTAAAACAAAAAAGGAAAAGGGTTGGATGGCAGCAAGCTGCACATGAGGCCTCAAGTGCAGGGTGGGAGTAGTGAACTAGGTACAACAGAGGGCAATATAGGCACATAGGGGAAACAAAATAATTTATGGTGCAAAGGTCATTACTCTTTGAGGGTCGTGTTGGCGCCATATCTTCCTGAGGTCTAGAGACCTTTCAGATCTTAAAGTTTCTCCATTCGACACTGTGAGGCCTTCTGCCATCTGCTACTAGAGGCATCAAAAATTGAGAGATACAAGAGAAGTGGAGAAGGAAACAGCTCAGAGACATTGAAATAAATAGCGAGTAGCAGTGAAAAACAATGGCTTGAATGCAAGTGAACAGTGCAAAGAAATGTGGGGGAATATTGGGGAAATCAAAAAGTCAAAACAGAAAAGGCAGAGGCAGAGAAAGCAGAGACAAGTCCTTTAGAAAGGAAGCAGGGGGAGAAGACATTGGCAATGGAAGAGCAGAATTTACAGACAGGTGGCAGTGAAGAATGAGGTCGGGCATATGGGATGACAATGAGGGGAGTGATGATAGATTAAAATACAAGGAGAACAGACAGGCTACAGGGTCATGGAGGGGCCAGGGGAAGAACACACAATTGCACTTCACACAGACTCACTCACAGCTTTGTGTTACGCTGTTTTTTCAGTACCATCTAACCTTGTGGCAACATCTGCATTGGCTCAAGGAAGTTAAAATGGTTTTATTATTTGGACTTACCAGCAGACTTGGTGGGGGAAAAAAAAAATCTAAATATAAGCAATAATGGTAGTTACCTGTTTTGATTTTATACCCACACAAGCCCTCAAAGCTCAACCAACTACAGAATTATACCTTACCCTCCAGTCAGAGAGTTTCTTTGTCAAACTTTTCCTTGTTTAACAAAGACAGGTTTTCTCTTCCATAACAAGTCTGCTTTTGATGCGAGACAAACATATAGTCTGTGGCTTGCACTTTGACTGGGACTTCAGGAAGGTGGTCTTTGCATTGATGTGTTAAGGTAGAGTCTTTTACAATGAATGTGAGCAAAAGAAAACATTTTGCCATCAAGACTATTTTGGAATACTGACTCCTACAGAAGATCCTGTCCTCAGTCATCAGCATCTAGAACTACTCTTTAAAAGTCTGTATAATACTAGTTACAGCAGCATTCAGTTTCCTTTCTGGATATTCAAATGTTAGTACAACAATAATTTACAATACCATTTATATTCAAACATGTTAATTGCTCTATCAGGCAGTATGACATGACCACAGTCAGCTAAAACAGTTAAGTTGTTGATTGAAATATACAAAGCAGTATGTTGGCAATTTATCCTCAGAACTGATACGTTAAGCAAGCAAAATGTTGGAGGATGTAGGCCAATTCTACAAGGGCTGACAGACGAGTGTAGGTCTTAAGGGTGTCAGAAAACACAATTTGACACAGTTTGCTGAGTTTGGGGCTACAGGGCCAAAGTTTCTACTAATTCAAATCTACTAATAACACAAGCAATTCTCTAGTTAATATATTAATACTCAGAAGTGGTGTCTTTTTTCTATATATAAATCACATGTTGGAGGTTTTATACCAGGCAATTATATATTTGCTCCTCTATTTTATAACTTAGTCAGGTGGCTGCGTTGATGCAGACTCCTAACCACCACTGAAGGAGTCGAGTGTTGACTTGGCTTTCAAATTCCCCAAGTCTTAATCCAATGCAGAATCTGTGGGATTTGCTGGGCAAACAAGGTTGATCCATGAAGGCCCCACTTTGTAAATTAAAAGATTTGCTGCAAACATCTTGTGCAGATTTCTGAGCATGCCATCTGTGGCCAAAGGAAGTCTATATGGTGGTGGTTTACGGTGGTTATCAATGTCTCTTATGTGGCAGCAAAGCAAAAACCAATACACTATCAAGCAGGTGATCATAATGTTAAGCCTGATCAATATCAATCAAATAACTAACTTGTTTTATCATGGTAGTTATTAGAATCGGCAACTCTCCTTGTATGTAAACAAAACGTTTTTCAAATGTAAGGAACGCAGATTTCTTCATTTTCGTCCGAGATAGCAGTAGATTGAACATGACTTTTAAAAATAACACATGACCAACAAATGTAACAATTCATATTCATACATAGAAATGTAAAAGTACTCTTGGAAGTAGCTTAAGGGTGTGTGTTTGCACGTATGCGAGTGTTTGACAGATGGGTGTCTCTATTTATCTATCAATTGTTCTTTTCCTCAGGCTCCCTGACTCACTGCAGCTCTTTCTCTGATCAGATCAATGTTGCCATTCTCTGCATTGCAGCACACAGAGTAACACATCACAAACACAGTTACACCCAGAGAAACCCAAAGAGCCTGTGCACCCCGGCAGGAGTATTGTCCCTCACTGTAGGTTGCCCTCTAAGTGCCAGTGATGCTGGAATCAAAGGAAGGAAACAAAGACCACAAAAAGGCCAGCGCTTTTTATTCCAGACTAAAGCCTCAAGATGAAAACTACTGTAATTGGTTTGCTGTCTATCCTGTTTTAGGAGACTCTCTGACTTTTGAAATTGTTTTAGTTGGGGGAAATCAAAGAATGGAAAGGTCAATAGGGCCAGTAGATGTAATATTTAAGTTCATATCAATAATTCTAATAAAATCTATAATTCCCAGGTATAATTAGGTTGTCCTGACTTTCCTTGTTTGCAACCTTATTTTTTGCCTTCAGTCTCTGTGCACCAATTAAGTTTTTGGTGTCTGTACATATCACACATCACCAACAATCCTCAAAGTCAGTTACTCTCCCCTGTAGTCTCTTTGACACCTGAGGGAGTCAAACATGTTTGTAATTCCACCTTTCCATAAAGCTTACCAACTGTGATGTTGAGTGGATTTAATTGAGTTATATACAGCGGAACTACTGCCAAATCAGCAAAGCTCATAGCAGTGAAACCTTTCCCTGAACCCTCAGGCTAAGCTTCTTCATGCCGCACGTATCTCTTGTTCTCCTGCCGCTATCACCATGAGGCTCAGTATCGTCTCTCATAAACTCATTCACAGAGGCCAATTGAATGACATATCAACAACTGATAAAGTATTTCAACTCAGCTGTTTAAGCCACTCATGTGAAAAGGTGTCTCCATTTATTCATCCCATTAAACCCCCCGCTTTCCTGAAAGGATTAGAGGTGAGGGAGAAATGCTCTGGTGTAGATTTAGTACGCAGAGCATATGCCCCAAAAAGATTTCACACGCTCATGTGGATTTATATTATTATAACACTCGTTAGCATTTCAAGTGAACTTTGAGAGTATATGAGGTCACTTGAGCAGTGAGAATCAAGGGAAGTGGGCCTGATTACGTAATACAAAGGCTTCATCCAACAGTTTTTGCTTGCAATTAAATTATTACATAAGTAACTGTTAGTTCAGAATGTTGTTTGCTACAAGAGAAATATGCATTTATGATTATGACTTGCTGTTTACTCGATGCTGTTTCTAATTCAGGATTGCCATAACAAAGAAAATGCAACAGTTATAGCCTTTAACCTGAATTGTGAATCTCCACCAAACTCTTAAGAGTTCTTTCTTTCACAATTCTCTCAAGGTTCCAGCTATTCCTGCTGTAAACTGCAACATTTTTTTTCTTCCACTCAACTTGCAGTAATAAACTTGGATACAGTACTCTGAGAATGACCAGTATCTTTAGCAATGATCTTTTATGTCTTGTTCTTTTAATGGTGGTTATCAATGACTCCTAAACAATTGTCAACTGTCTTCCACATTATTACACATGCCACAACATGGTCAAAGCATAACATTTATCTGTTAAAAGTCGCCCTTATTCATCTTTTTTTTTGTAATATAAAATTTAGTTTTTCAGTAACTGTTAGTTATTTGTGAAATCACCATAAATAACATGAACTACATCACGTTGTGTGTGTCAAGTTTTTATGAGTGAATAACAGACTGAATCAGTGTTATTCTGAGCTGTGTTGACATCTACAATAACTGAACCATTTTCAATTTGTTTTTGGTAATACCACATTTATAGGTGCCAGAAAAGCATGTTTTCATTATCTATCATGGTCCCACTGTCCAAGGTCATATAAATCTTTTGTGTATTTTCTAGTTACATTTTTTAGCTCAGAATTTCAATTATAAATCGGCAGATACAAACATTGACAAACAGCGCTGTATAATTTAACTGAAGGTTTTTGTGGTTTGCAGCTGTGGTTTCCATTTTTTTCAATACATGTTCCAAACAAGCTATTTTCTTTTAAATGCCATCGAGTTACCGTTATATTCAACTGTAGCTGGTTTCCAGAAAAGTTGAACAAAGTAAAGCTAAGCAAAGGAAGCTAATTCTGAAAGTTTACAAAAAGAATATTCAAAATAAATTTTTTCTATATCATGTTCAAAATATCCTATTTAGATTATTGAAGCTAGTCGAGTCCAGGGACACTCGTACGACATGAAGGACGGCGGTCTTCAAGAGCAGAATTGGATTTTAGTAACTTTTATAAACCTATTGTCAAATTCTAGCAAAATTGAAAAATAAAATAAACCCCTATCTGCTCATTTATGATTCATCAATCAAGCTGGCTATGTCTTACAGAGATGTGAGTTTTAATCAAGGAGGCTGGCATGAATTAGAACTCAGCAGTATATATTTTAAGGTGTGAGTATTGAGCATAACCCACTCTAAAGGTCTGTAAAACCAACATTCAGGTGCAAAATCCAGTGTTATACACACTCAATACTTTATTACACCCTAATAGTACCAGTTGTGGACCACTTTTGTTTTTACAATTGTCTTCATTTTTTATGGCTCAGACTGAACAAGGTGTCCATAATAGTTTTTCACAGTTTATGCGGATTTCTAAGTTTTATGTCCATAATATAAAAGATCTGTTCCAAAAGATCTCAAAGGTTCTCTACTGAATTGGACTTTGGAAACTCTGGAGTATAGTGAATTATTTCCCTTGTTCAATAAACCAGTTCAAGTAGAGCTCAGTTTTATGACATGGTGCATTACCCTGTCTTAAGTAGCCTTGCTGGCTACAAAGTAGTCACAGTGGTAAGATTAGTTGTTAAATTGTGAACACAGTCAGCAACAATAATCAGACTGCGAGACCTGTCAGTGTTAGTCTAGCCTTATATTCTGTAGTTTTCGTGAGCATTATTTTTCTGATCTTTGCCATTGATAATTACTTTTGGTCAGCACATTTGCAACTTACTGAATAATGTGACTTTTTCGGACCAATCACATAGAGACCCTTCTGAGAGATTGTGCATGTAAATCTCAGTGGGTCAGCATTTTCTAATATTCAAACTACCATGCATGTTTAATGTCACTTAAATCATCTCTGTATGTCTGGTCTGAACTTCAGCAAGTTGTCTGCCAAATTCTGGTAAATAAATGCGTTGAGCTGCTGCTCTGAGAGTGGTTGTTTTTCCATTTGTGTTTGGAAACAACTGAACAAGTGTACCTGCTGTCACTATCATGTGTTAGCTTGGAGATGTGACCAAGGAAGGTTAATTTTAGCCCCTATTTTCTTTGCTCAGTCACATGGAGACAGTCACAGAGCATCTAAGTCCTGTCCTAAAATGCTTTGTCTGAACGCTGACTTTTGCTTTTGTCCCTCTTTCCTTCAGACTCATTTCAGTAATTTCGACTTCATCTGACTGCAGTGTTAGTATTGTCTGACAAACTGCCAAGTAATGCTTGGCAGTTTGTCATACCAAAACATCACATTATCACATACATGTAACTAGAGTAAGTGAAGTAAATTCAACAAAGTCATACATGTAGCAGCTTAAGGGTATATAGAATTATCTTTCTCCCTTAAGAGTCAATAAGCAAAATCCAAAAAGAAAGTTAGCAAAACAGAGACGACAAACCTTGGAGAAGACTCATCACAGATCTTTTTCTGTAATGAGATTAACTATAAATGTTAAGTTAATTTTTCTTGCATAGAGCGGCATTTCAAAGAGAATGTGTTAAGCAGGACTTAAGATCAGTCTAACCTTGTCTCACCTTCTGTCTCATATTTAATACCTGCACAAGGATGGTGTCTCTCATTTCCACTCTCGCACACACTCACCCAGTGTCTCGCATTTTTCTCTGTTATTATCTTGCTCAGTTTCACTCTCTGAATTGCACATTGTCTATTTGTCTTCCCACATCGCTCTCTGTTTGACGTTATTTGTGTCCCTTCTTTGTATTTTCCCACCCACCTTTACTCTGTCAACTTCTTTTTTTTTCTTTCACTCCTTTTAAGCACTTTCATCTATGCTCTGCTGGTTGGTACTTTCTATGTCTATTTAGTTTTACCTTTCTCTCTTTCTATGGTTCAACTACCTGCTAGTTCCATGGGAGATGAGGGATCTTTGGTGACAGATGATGGTCTTATTTTCATCTCAATGGAAACCCTGGAAGAGAAGCGGGCCTTGGTTGGGGAGAGCATCTCCTCATTAGCCAAGGAGTCTGTCTTTGCCATGACGCTCTGTTCGCTGCTCTCCTCCTCGACCAATGCCACAGTGTCTTTCGTAGTGTTGCTAGGTGACATAGCCCTAGATGGCAACAGCACCTGTTCGTCCTGACTGTCTGTCATCTTTGAGGCAGAGTGAGGGAGGACTTGAACCTGGCTGCCTCCTTGTCCGTTGCTCTGTGGCCTTGGCACTGTCCCTCCAATGGTTGCTTTTCCATGGCCAGTGCCTTGATGACTGTAAACCTTGTATCGGATCATTAAAATAATGATGAAAACCAGCACAGATGCAACTATAATTCCTCCAATGATGATGATCATAGTGCCACCCAAGAAGTGGCTATGAAGTGCTTGACACTGACTGAACTCAGTGTCTGTAGTGAATGAGAGACAGCCCAAAGGCCGCGTTGCAGTCAGTGATGTGATGATGTCATCAAATACAGCCAGGACACAGAGATCGTAGCTGCGTCCTGCAGCAAGGTCCCGGACAAGAAAATCATTGGTGGTGGATGGAATCATCCTGCAGAAGACAAAAGGAAAAGATGATGTCAGTGAGATGATTGAACCACCATACATACTGTAGGGAAGAAGAATATTTAATCTACAGATAGACGCTTTGCATGTTCGCGTCATATTTAAGAAGGCAGACAAGTAAAATGAGTGTTTATTTACAACCTGTATATTTTAAACAAATGTGTTGGGTTTTAAGCTTGAAACACATTTCCATACAACCAAATAATTAATTTACAAAAATATATATACATGCATGTAACATCAATACTGCAGCGTTTGTTTTAGGTGAACAAAGAACTCAATTTATATTGATGAAGTTTAGAATTTAAACCTTAGACAAGTAATTCCATCTTACTATAAAGAAATGTAGTGCTGAAAAAGCATTTGCATTGATGTATCTTTGGCTCTTGTCATCTCATTAAATGACTGTAACCCCCTGAAATCACTCCACATTGTAGTTATGGGCTCTGCAAATCCTGGTTAGTAATGGTTAAAAAAAAGGATCTCCAAACACTCTATATCAGTGCTTCCCAACCCTAGTCCTCAAGTTTTTGGATGTTTTCGATGTCTCTTTGCTTCCAAACACTTGACCTTAATGAGTGGGAGATTAACAGGCTTCTGCAGCATTTGGTGGCTGCAGAGGAGGTCATGCAGTTACTTGAATCAGGAGTGCTGGAACAGAGTCACATCTAAAATATAGGGCAGGGACACTTGAGAATTAGGTTTGGGGACCATGGCACTACTAGATGAAGCTGAATGGATCTTATGTGGGAAGCAAACCACACAAACAAAGCAACCCATAACACCCAAAGGAATGCTTTGCAATGTCCGGTTAGCAGACACCAGAGGACACCTCCACTTAGTATTTGAGCATGCTCTGATGAGTCAGAGCTCTTTTGGCAGCGTGAAGAACACCTACACGATGAGCAGTTAGTTTTATTGTTGAGGCTAATCTATTTAACTGCATCTGAGCCAGCAGAAGGTGGCTGGTAGCAAAGGCATTACTGACCTGTTGAAGCCATTGCCATGATTCAGACTGAAACCCATATCATCCCTGCCCCTCATTTCTAGCCCAAACCTTATTTGCCTAAGGGTATTTCAATTGGTTTTGCTTTGTTAGAGCCAAAGATGAAAGCTCGTGGATTTAGGAGTCTTAAAAGCAAACGAAATAAATAAAAGTCTTAAGTCTTTTTGCAAATTTAGTACAAGTGTAGATATTTCTGTAACTGCTAAACTGCTACAATGTCTAGATAGTGTCCCAAGATATGACATTTATTAAGACTGTTAATATATTCAATAAGAAATATATAGCTAAAAATATATACATCAACTATTTCAAGCATTTTGGTTGTTCAATGGTACCTTCCGTAATCCAAGTTTATATAGAACCTAGCATGTCTATTTGCTGCTGCATTACACCGGTGAGCTTGATAAGCCTGCACTACTGAAATAAGAACCTTAAGACATCAGATGTTTAAAGAAGTTAAGGTTTTATTATCTGTGATAAAATATGAAAGATACATAAAGTGTCATTACATGTTTCATGCACTGCTGCCTGAGGCACAACAGCCACTGCACTGGCCTTATTTCCCCACTGAGATGAAATTCATCATTCTGTGATTTGACAAACACTTGCAAAAATCTAACCCTCACGACTGCAGAAACAATCAGTCTTTGATTAAATCAGCCTGATTCTTCCCTTTGTTAACGTTTTCCTCTGCATCCCAGGAAGTAAACAATTCAGATCCAATTTTACTGAACATTCTTGCTGGTGGACTCCACCAGAGAAATCACCATGATAATGTATAGCAGTACTTTTTTTGTGTGTACCTTTAGCCTTCATACTCATTTTATCTGCATTTCCTCTGGGGGTTGTTACATACAGAATAACTAGGAGACGTGTCAAAGACCCATATGTCACTGTTACATTTCCCTTATGCCTCAGTCGCATATTCCTCATAGTGACATAAATCTTCTTTACTATCTTTCTCCTGATCATGCTGTAAATTTATTTTCTCCTCTCAGTGGAGACAGACAGGCATAGTACAGAGCAAAAAACATTGGATGGAAAGTCAATGAGTGCATTTATGTTTGTGTTTGCGAAAGCCTGTGGGCAGCATGGAATTGCCTGGCCCAGTCTCAGTGCCAAGAGTAGTGATGGCACCAAACCACAATCCAGGAAGTATACCTTGGCAGAAAGCTTTGTGTGTTTTTCTGAGTGTGTCTGTGTGTGACCTTGTGTGGTTGTGAACTGATGTGAAAGAATCCCTACACTTATTTCCTGATCAAAATTGGGCCAGAAAATCTTTGCTATTTCTTGCTGGAGGGCAACGAGATGATGTGACAGCAGATTTGGGCAGAAATTCTCAGACGTGAAAAGAAAATAAGAGCAGAAGAAGAAGAAAAAACACCTCTATTTGCATTCCCAGACATGGGAAATTGTGGTTTTCCCTATAATGTTTGATGAAAATACATTTTTAGAGGATTTCAGCTAAATATAAGCCACTATCCTGTGGTGAAGTCCAAAAAAATCAATTCTCATCTGAAATCGCCAAACTGATGTGCTTCTTTTAATTCTTTGATAATTTCTTTTTGATTAAACTTGAAAGTTGTGATGTTGTGAAGACTCTATCTTTGTTTCTCACAATGCAAGGCGAGGTGTGTAAAGGTACCCTCAGGAGCTGAACAGTCTGACTCAAAACACATTATGTAAAAGTCGTGACAGATTATAATTAAATTTCCATGGAGATAGGAGTGAGTTTCAATATTTGTTATAAAACCAACTTCTGGGCTTGCTTTAAAAGTGACTGGAGAAGTGTTTATGTTAAAGAGGTTTAAATAAAAGTATTGCATGGAAAAATGAGCCTAAATGTAAGCTTATTTGAAAGCACACAGTACATCAGTAAATGTCAGAGAAAAACCATAATGCTTTGGAGGTAATCCTCTGAAATAAGAAGTAGAAATTTAAATGTCACTTCTGTTACTTTAAAGTCTACAATCTGCTTCGTGGGTTAGTAAGAGAGAACATTTATTATATTTAACTGGTGGTAGTTATTACCTCTTCAGCATGTCAGTGTTGTGCAGAGGTCTGCTAACTAGCCATCATTTAACACAGGTGTGTTGAACCAGGGAGCAAATTAAACCAGGCAAGACACCAGCCCTTAAGGACAGGCTTTGGACATCCCTAATTTAAAGGACCTCCGAGTTTTTAGCATTTTTGATTTTTTTTTTTTTGGAAGTTTGTTTCAGATTAAAGGAACATAAAAAATACTGGTGCTTCTCCATGTTTGGTTCTGATTCTGGGGATGCAGAGTAGACTTGAACTAGAAGACACAAGTGAAATGGTAAATAGTCTTTGTATGTACTTGCATAGTGCTTTACTTAGTTCAGAGGATACCAGAGCACTTTACACTATATTCATCTATTCACCCAGTCATATGCAGATGGTGGAGAGCTACGTTGTAAATTGTTTTTCTCCACAGTCCACACATGGTATTTGCTTTTGCAATTTATTGATAAAGTAAAGAAAATAAATGAACAAAGAATGCCTAACAAGCAAAATAGGACAGTGATAATTTATAAAGAAATGCGCAAGTAAAGGGGACAATTAAAACAGAAGACATTTGAAACAACTATTTGTAAATCATGATAATTTAGAAATTTAAATATTTAATTCTTTTTGGGGTTTCTTAAATACTATTATGCAAATACAGGCTCATGTTCTGTAAGTAGTTCTGCAATATACTACGTGTTCCTCTTAACAATTTGCTGTTAGTTCCTGGTGTTAATGAAACTCAATAATGCAAACTCCAGCACAGCATCAGGAGACTATTTATAATCCCCACAGAGAGTCCAATGAGATTTCACTGTGGTCAGTTGGAACTGGGGAGCAACACAGCTTCCCCATGGGCTGTGACATGGAGCAATCTGTCACAGCACATGCATCATCCAGAATACAGAACAGCCGTAGTAATGGCCCCATCTCTGCATATTCTTCGCTCACTAAAGCTGTTCCAGAGGCCTTATTCTCCTTCTTACATGGTTTGAAATGAATGATCAGTCTGTAAAATTTAGGACATTCTAATGGCAGGTTAAATTTTAGAATGTAACTGCTTCTAATACAGCAAAATTAGGAAAATATTATTTAGTATAATTTACCGTAATTATCTAATTAGCTAGGCCATGAGTCAACTATCTACATTTCATCTACAAAACTGAATTTTACAAATGACAAAAATAAGTAATATGATTGCATAAATGTTCACCCCCTTTAATTGACCTAATTCAACAGAGGTCCCACTAATTGGTGATAGTAGTCTCAAAAGGAGTGGAATGGAGATCACCTAAGGGCAGTGATTGTGTCTCAAGTGACAGTCAAATAAAGACACCCATGTCTGGAAGGTCCATTTACTGCTTAATAAGTATTCCTGTCTATCATTCCAGCATGAACACTAAAGTAAACTTCAGCAAATCAGAGAAGAAATTACTGAGAGTATAGGTCACAGGATGGAAACAAAAAAAATCTCTAACACACAGAATGTCCCTTGAAGTTCCGTTAAGTCCACCATCAAGAAATGGAAATATGGCCCATGAGCAAATCTGCCTAGAACAGGTCATCCTCACAAGCTTCAAAATCTAGAGACTGCATATAATAAAACTGTTACCCAGATTTTCACCAGTCAGTGTTGAAGAAGACTCATAGAAAGACTCTGTGGTCAAGTAGAAGAAAGTTCCTTGATCTGATGAGACCAAAATGAAGAATTTTGGCTGTCAGACAAGACGTTATATTTGGTGGACACATCACCACACACAACATTCAAATTGTGATCCTCACTGTGAAGAATAGTGGTGGCAGAATCATGTTGTGGGGATGCTTCTTTGCATCAGGCCCTGGAAGGCATGCAAAGTTAGAATAAAATAAATGCAGCAAAATGTCAGGAAATTCTGGAGGAAATGTGTTAGTGTCTGAAACTACGGCTTTAGAGAACATTTATTTTCCAGGAAGACAACGAATTGAAGCATCCAGCTAAAGCTACACAGAAGTGCTCTCAACGTAACAAGGTGGATGTTCTGGAGCGGCCCAGTCAAAGTCAAGAACTAAATATCAGAGTGCATTTGTGGCTGAACTTGAAAAGGACCCCAGTCAATCTCCATGACATTTTGACACCTCTGTGACTCCATCTATTTCATGCAGTTCAGCAAATATTTATGCAGAAATAGGAGAACGCTATAACTACTGATCCTGAACCATACAGTTTAAAACATGACATTTATTGCACTCTATAGAGAAATTTGTACATTCTGAATTCTGCTGGAGTGTTCCATGCTTGTGCTCATGTGACACAAATTGTGGTGTGTGAGATTCTCCCAGAAAGCTCTTGGAGCCCAAAGCTGTTGCCCTTTAGTTATGACATGCAAGAATTCCCACACACTCTTGTGAGCCAGGCAGACAGACTACACATTAATGTTTTAGTTTTAATTGGCTGTCCTGCTTTCATTGTATGGGTCAACGGAGTCCTTACCATGTTGGTTTTATGCTGAACATAAATAGCAAGGCACTGGGTATTCAAGTTAAACATTCTCTACAGAATATGGTGGAGTTGATAGGGCTGTCACATTGAAATAAGTTAAATAAGAAAATGATATAATTTGTGACAGTCACAAGCTGTGTCTGTATACAATGTAGCTGTCTTCCTTGTCTGATGTTGCAGATTCTTCTTGTTGTTACAGTAGAAATCTTGTGACATCATATATTTTTAATTGATTTAATTCTATGAGCATTTTATTATTGTCTTATCTAAGACTAGGACAGTGAGGGGTGACGTTGGTCCTCAAGGCTCACTGCCCTGCATGTTTTAGATGTTTCCTTACTTTACCACAACTGATTCAGATGTTTGCAGTTGAACATAAGCCTATTAATCATCATCATCATCATCATCAATTGATATCAGGTGCCAAAGCAACGAAATAGCTAAAACATGTAGGGCAGTGTGTCTTGAGAACCAGACACACTGGTTGGGAAATACTGCATTAGAGGCACTTGTTCACTTGCTCTAAACAGTAAAGAATCGAGGGGTGCTGCACTGCTGACTGCTGCATCTATATGTGTTCAAGAGGGAGAGAATGCACATGTTTTGAGTGCAGCTGCTATTTCCATACCCTGCCAATATACACTGTGTGCACTATTATAAATGAAGTCAGTATTTTGGCCATGTAATCTTTTTTATGCATATTTTCTAATTCCAGACTGGATAAACCTGAATGCATAAAAGATTTAAGCATAACAGATGTCTGTGTAATGAGAGAGGGTGTAGCCTACGGAGGTCAAGACCCTATATTAAGGTGTGCGTAGTTATTAGGAGGCTTCTTGTCTTGAGGTATAACTGACTCTGGAAATTGAAAAATGACCAAACTCTTAAAATTATTAAGATATTGGGGCGTGATCACAGAACCATCAAACACTTTTTGTTGCAAATAGTCAACAGGGCCACCAGAAAACGTATTGGGCCCAATAAGGAGCAGGCAGCCCTCACTAAATAGTATCTCTTGGAAAAATTACCCTTACACTGTATCAAATACAAGGCCACACATACAGACACGCACCCATACACTCCCCTTAGTGTGCTTCCTTGAGCCTGACGTTTTTATGTTTGAATTTAACTGGCTTGACTGACAGCAAGATGTTTTTTTTTTGTTTGTTTTTTTTTTTTTTAAATACTGTCCATCAATCAGGCTTCAAGCAGCTAGAATGCATACAAATACTCACTCTTTCACTTCCACACGCTGTCACAGAGTCACATCCTAAGATTTGGGCTGTGACTGTGGATCTAAGCAAAAACGCCCAGTGCATATTGATGAGAATGTGCCCTGGGTGTTTTTAAATAGTTTAATGTGCCAATTATTCCACCAGAGCAGGTGGTCCAGAGACGAGAGGGGCAAAGGTTTGACAGCACAGCTCCAGCGGCATGCACACCAGGTCCATTTTTCTGGATATACTGCAATAAAATAGCGAACTCAACATGAAAAAACGTTAAGTTATTTGCTGACTTACAATAAACACTGAATCATTGAAATGTGATATTCAGGCACATGTGATTGAACGGACTATTCTTTAAAACTGACTCTTCTTTAAAAAAAATTACACAGCACAACATAAAAATGTCAATCAAAATAGTGTCAGCATATGCAATTTTTGGAAGAACAGAGCAGTCATTAGGTAATTTACAAGTCAGGAGGTGAGATTTGGTGTCATGAGCTTTAGTAATAAACGTACCTGCAACGCTGTTAATCATTCTGTGGGGACTTTTTCTTCTGAAGCTCAGGTGCTGCATGCCCTGTCATGTTGACCTTTCTGAAGAGATGAGCCACTCCCTGAGATGCACCTTCCCTGACAATCTGAGTCAGTAGATTTGGGGTCACTCTGATTGGCTACACCTGTGACATGACCCTTCTCATTCACTGTTATCATGATCTCATTGTGTATAATTTTGCCCTATCTCACCAGTCCTCTCCAGTCCCTTGTCCTTAGCCCTTGGAAGTGTCTCTCTCCTGAAGGCATAACTCTACACAACTAGATAATTTGCTTTGTCATACTCTATTGCAACATGACATTTAGTCATTTACAGTGTTATTCAAAAATCAGTGCACCATATATGTTTAAAAGGTAGTTTTGGGAGCTCATTATCTTGATAAACATTTTCTCACAGCTCAGAGCAGATGCAGTGAGACATATTATCGAAGTCTACAGAAAGACATAAAAGCTTCCCTCTAAGCTCTTATTTACCAAAGCTGCAACATCTCTCTTAATGTAACTTCACAACCTTGAACATCTTTACATCAAGTGGTTACATTGTTGTCATTGCAATTAAGAAGGAAAGCTCTTGGGTTAAATAGGAAGTTTATTATGTGTACAGTCATCGGCCACTTTCGAGGTACGCACAGTTTTGAGCCATTCTGCCCTCAAAATGGCTTTAACCCTATATCCAACAAGTTCATTAGGGGTCAGAAATGTTCCTAAGATTTTAGTTTATATTGACATGCTTGCATCATACAGTAGCAGATTTGTCGACTGCATATCCTTGATTTGATCTCTTGGTGTAAAACCAAAATGCGCTTTTCTGTATTGAAACCAGTTTGAAAAGCTCTGAGCTATGTGACGTGGTGCCGTATCCTAGGAAGAAATGACCATCAGATGAAGGGAACACTGTGGTTATAGAGGAATAGACCTGGTCGGCAACAATATTCAGACCGTGGCATTTAGCAATGCTCAAGAGCCCAAAGAATGATAGAGTGTCCCCATACCATCACATCATCACCACAACATGCCTGAAATCTTAATCTAGCAACATAGAGCCATGCTTTTATTGTGTTTGCCCAAATTATGTTCCCATTGATTCAACTGAAATCAAGACCACTTGTAGTTTGTTTTGCATGTTTCGGTGAGCCTATGCTAACTGTAGCCTGAGTTTCCTTTGTTTGAAAACAGGAATCTTTTGCTTTTATAGCATCTCAAAATATCTTTCCCAAATTCTGCCTCTGACTTTGAAGCATTTTCCTTCACTGCTGAATTTTCTATTTTATTTTATTATAATTTTTTTATCATTCTCTCTAAACTGGAGACAGTTGCACATGAAATTCCAATGCAGTCCTTTGAAGTCTTTTATAGTTTAAAACTAATTTTGATTACATGTGTTCCTGTTCAAACCTTTCAAAAATCCTGCCGCCCTCATGAAACTAAATGAGGGGTGCATTTTGGTTGGGTATAAATAGAGGGCCATGCATAAACTGAGTACTGGGCATCTTCTTTTATAGGTAAGCTAAACACATTGGTGATGTGTGACATGTTCTATTTTCCACTATAACTGCACCTGAAGACAATACCCTTGGCTGCAGTCCGACACTCTGTGCTGTCTCAGCAGACAATCTGTGTTTTTTGCATCATCATCGTGATGGACCTAGCTGCACAGATCCTAATGGGATTTTGCTGTAAATTTGTCATACCGACCATCTACTTGTTGCAGCACACCTTCAAACTGGTAAGATGGCTGAACACAATAAGTTGCCCAATAGCGGGCTGTGACTACCTAACCTTATGCCACAAAGGCTTAAAACCAGCAGGTTGTCCACACAACCCCCCATGCTATCCTCGTCTTTTCTCATTGAGCCAGGATAAAGACTTGGAAACACTGGCTTTAAGAGAAATTTGTAAGTTTAGTCTCTTCTTACTCCTGCAATTTCCATTTATAAGCTTTATATAATATACATATATGAAGGGACAAAAAAGTATGCTTCCATTCCCAAGGCAGTTCACTTTTTTTTACTTGGTCTGCTCTGCAGTGAGAAATGAATAGTGTGTGACATTTGCGTAAATTAGAGACAGTCTGGGTAGTTTCTTCTTTTTTTTATTCAACCCTATTGGGACTTGTCAGTATAGCAATGTCAGTAGGCTGGCTGGTTGGTTGTGCTCTCAGCTGACTACAGATCTGTTGCTATTACAACTGTGACCTGTGTTCTGTGTGTGGCCTTATGTATGCCTGTTTGTGTGTTTTGTAATTGTGGAATTTCATGTATCAGTCAGCTAGAAAGACTGAGCTACATAGGAATTAGATTGAAAATAAAAGTAAAACATTAAGATTTTAATTCTAGGTCATCCATCAATTCATATTTATTTAATTTAGGGCAACTGTAGACAAGGTGTCACTGGAACCTTTCATCAGGTTCAAACCCTTTCACGTTTGACAATTTCTAAATAAATGTGACATATTCCGGAGCGACTTATATATGATTTCCTCTTCATGAGACATTTTTGGACTTGTGCTACTTATACTCAGGTATGACACCAAGTCTGGGAAATACGGTAGGTGAGCTGTGTGGTTGATCACCGCAACAGAAATTGTAATCTTTCTGTATTAACTAGGAAGTTTTCAAAAACCTCATCTTACTGACACCAAAATTCTCTGAACATTATAGATAAGTTATTTATTTGTAAGAAGTGTTCATTTATAACTGCAGTAACTGCTTGTTTGAAGCAGTTACTGCTTCAAACTTTGTTTCAGAAAACAGGCTTGAAATTGCCTTGAAAAATATTTCCACCCATTGGATACACAAAAGCAATTTTTTTACAGATATATTTTGAGTGGGCAACTCAACATGTTATCTGGTAAGATGTTGGAGAATGAGTAAAAGGCTTATTCATACTGCCTTCTCAGAATTTGTTCAGTAATGGTTAAAAATAAAACAGCTTTTCCTCCTCATCTTTGAGGAGCTTTACATAGTTCTTCCCTGTATGTGGTAATTGTTTATTTATTTTTTTATCATTTTTAAAATGTTTCTAACATCATCTACCTTTGTTCAATCATCTGTCCTACCTTGACTTTACAGAAAGCTATACACTGAATAGACTTGTAATGTGTTTCAAAATTTTAACCAAACTGCACTTTGTTGGGAAACAGCCACAAACACTGACAACTTGCTGTTACAAGATCCACTGACCAGAATCTAAAAAAAACAGAGCCAAAATCAGCTTACCTGAAGCTACCACATTTTTTGATGCAATTTGCAAATGAAATTAATTCAATGTAACTGTTAATGCTCGGGCTTCCTTTCAGAAAGAGGACACATATCCAGACACACTGCTAGACCATAATGGGAAGGGAATGTAACTGGGACTGTAAATTAATAAATTTGTCACCTTGATTACATGCAGCTATGTCAGCTAAACAGATTTCATCCACCTGTTAACTGAAATTGTTATCCATGACACTGCGGGATCAAGACCGTCCAACGGGTTTTAGAGTTAAGCTTGCTCCTCCCCATTCAGGGGAGCCAGATTATGTTGTTTGGCATCAGGAGGGAGTGCCAAGCCTTCACATACATCTATCTGAATGTACGCCATCTACGGATGACTGAGAGTACAATCTGCCGAAGACCGCAGACTTAGGATGTGCTGCCGAGGCAGCCTGGAAGAGTTTCCAGCTGGCAGGAGAGCTCAGCAGGATTCCCAACAGGTGCAGTGGATATAGAGCCTCTTCTCTTATTTCCACTTTAATCATGGAGTGTAGAACACAGACTAATTTGTAGTATTATCCCCAGTCTGTGTTCATAAATTTGAAGTAAGCATAACTACATGTATGGTAAGTGTCAGAAATAAATCTTACAAATCATTCATGGTGTGTCGGAAAACTGTGATAATGATTTATTTTAACCTGAACATTAAATTTTATTGAGAGGGGACAGTTCTCCTGTTGCTGAAGGATAGAAAAATATTCAAAGCTAAATGTTAAAGAAGGCTGGGGTGTAGGGAAAGGTTTGAGCTTTATATAATGTAATAATGTCTGTCCCTCCTCAAAACATTCCTGAAGTGCCGCTGTGATTCTTTCAATCATGTTTGAGGAATCCTCGAATCTCCTGTGGCAGTCATTCGAGGGTGCCTAAAACGCTTGCTCTCACAACACGCTCCCTGTTTACATAAAGCATCCCCTTGTAGTTGCAGTCTGAAGCCTAGTTTCTGCCCCACATAGCACCACTCCCTTGCGCTTTCCACACACAGCTCCTCCAGACTAGCAGCAGCAGCTATTGACATAATGCCACCTGTGAATCAGTCCAATTTGTTTGTCAGCAACTGACCAATGGGCGGTCGCAATTTGTTCCGTGGTGAAGCGGCCTTTCCTAGTGAAACTGAACCCACTTTACCTCTGAGGTAAAGTGGAGATTATTGTTACAAATGCACTGTGTTTGCTTTTATAATTGAAGGTAACACAGTTCATTAATTTTGCTATAAAATGGCAGTTTGTTCCTGGAAAATACATATACATAATATGCCTCTCCCTCACTTTAAAATCGCCCAACTTAGCTGCAAAATTTAACATGAGCATTGGGCATGCCTGGTGTGAAATATAGTGGCAAGACAAAAGAAAATATTACACTTCCCCTCCCCCCTTCCTCAACCTATTGTGCTCAGTCATTAAATAATAAATATACTGTAGGTTCCAGGTTGCTACCCTGAAATGGCTCCCATAAAATGTTAACAGTTGCAGCAATAAGCAAGGTTCTTTGTTCACTGAGCATGGACATTTAAAGTGGAGATTTGGCATTTGCATAGTCTGCGGGAAAGAAAGGCCTCAGTGTCGTTATTTGTGGCTTTTACTATAACAACAAATCATCCTCCAACTGTTTGCATTTAAAATGTAAAAAAAGGCCCATAATCTGATGGCTTGATTTTTGTCTAACGGGGTTTAAATTTAAACTCCTATTCTGTCTGCGCTTCTTTCACCTAAAAGTCCCAGGAGCCCAATTTTACTGCTTAAAATGCTGCACTGAAAATAGATCTAAAAGCTTCATAATACCACAATGGTGATAATAAACCTCATTATCATTATTAAGAGCATGTTAGAAGAGTTTTAATTCATTCATTGCAAGGTAATCCACAGATACGGCATCAGTTCTGGAGTGGCATGGCTTTCTTCTATGGCAGACAGGCTGGAAGTGACATCCATCTGCTTGATGTGGAAAAAACCTTGGGGGCCAAGCTGTCATTTGGATGCACAATGTAGCTTTCTAGTTGCTGATGTACATTTATTACAGCCAGTGGTGGCACAGGAATATGGATGGGTTCTACAAATGGCATTTGGGCACAGTTATAAGTAGGTCAGTTGGTACACCTGCATTTTACATACAAGCTCCAAAAGATGTCTGCAACCCTTCTTAATGCATACTGTTGGACATGTACTTACTGCATTTTGAAAGATTAAATCTAAAGCTTTTCCTCAAAATAACTAACCAAACATAGATTTTGTGAATAAAAATACATTTGCAACCACACTTGTTAAACTACTGGTCAGAGGGAAACGATCATTAAGTCAAAAATAAATTGTTATCCCCCTATTTTTTATTAGAAATAATAGTTACTCTATACATATAATTTGTTAGTTTGCTACTTATTACATGGTCCTGCTACTTACTACATTCTCTGCAAAAGATAATTATAAAAGTCATCGTTTTTGACCTAAAACATGACAGATGAACAGTACAGTGAAACGGACAGACATTTCCTTTGTCCCATAGTACAAAAGTAAGTTACAGAGTCAAAGCTCTGGATTTGGACACATTACCCTGAGCTAAATATGTTTCATGTTGAGTCTGATGAAATTATGCTTCTTTTTTGTGCTTCCTTTTGTGGATCTGTCAATTTCTATGCCAAATATTCAATTGACTCAAACACACTGTGTTTTGTTGTGCCAAATAAATGCTACACGGTATGTGGCAAGGTGGGTAACGCAATTATTGCATGGTCTTTCTTTCTATCTCTTGTCCTCTTTCTGTCATTTTTTTTAAACTATCTGTACATTTTTACAGTTCAAACAGACGATAAATCAGTGATACCAACTTATCCTTAGGTTTTGGTGTGCTGGCTTGTCTGGTGATGCATTAGCAATCTGCCCAAGGTTTTCCAGTATCTCTTGCTGTGTGAAGACTTGGATAGACTCTGACTGGTAGAGTTGATGGATTGATGTACGCTGTGACCACACTTTAAGACTATGCATTGCAGTAGGCCTTTCACCGCACAGTTGATGTTTTATTGATCCCTCCCCGGGAAATGAGCTCTCCACATATCTTCCCACCATGAAAAGACATCAGAATTCATGGTCACCCACAGTCAGATTTGATTCATTGGAATACGTGTTCCAGCTAGATTAAAAGTACCATAGGAAAGTAATCTTTAAGCAGCTAAATATGATACCTTCTATTAAACTCAGCTCTTATGTATTAAAAAAGTTTATTAGTGATCTAATGTAATAACACAGTGTAATCTAATGATATTCCAATTTTAAATGATATTTTTATTGCATGCAAGTGGAAAATCATCTGACAAAATAAAGGCATGAAATTATCAGCATCATGGTGTACTTCACAAAGTAAATAAGATCATAGGGAAGGAAAATTTTGTAGGGGCCAACATCTCAAGACATCAAGACAAGAAATTGGCTTAAGGACAACAAAGTCAATGTTTGGATTGGTCCTGATCTCACCCAAGTAGGCAATTTTTGTGCAGATCTAAGAAATTGTGAGGAAGCAAGGTGGCCTACAGGGTCTTAGAGACATTTCATCTGAGGAAAATTATAATCACATAATTTACGGAAAAAATAAACACTTTCTAAACAATTTATTCATCCATTGTTCTGCCATCTAACAAATATAAATAATTGTGGTAATCCTCCCTGGTTATTCTCACTTATGCCTTTTTGGAGCATTGCATGAGCTTTGTCTGTGGATGGTGCCACTTTTGATCTTGTCTGCAAAGTCCATATCCTCCATTTATATCAAGCTATATCTGGACAACAGTTTGAATACCAATTGTGGAAAAATCTGACCCTCATCAAGTAATTAAAGAATCCAGATATTTTTCAGCATATACTTGGCATGTAGAAGAAGTAGACAGGCCATATATTACATACATATATATATATATATATATGTAACTACATATCATCAAAGATAAAAATATCTATGTGCTATATTTGCTATTTCTAAAGAATGTAAGTTATTTCCCTTACAATAAATACATGATGTTAGTCACAAAACAACAGTTCTGAATACAATAAATTAAAAGTATTAATATTCCAAGAATTCTATAAAAATCCTGGTACAGGCTTAGTAATCACCAGAGCTAAACATTTGGTACTGAGCTTTAATCTACTTTCCAATCTGATCACAGTTTAAAATTTACTACTCATTCTCAGATTTTTTTTTTTTTTTTTTTTTTTTTTTTTAATTTGCCAAATAGGTGCAGAATCAAGGATATGAATCATCTGTTGTGGGGTATTCCTACCTTCAAATTTAAACTTTTTGAAAGTGTCTGAGGGAGCACCGTGAAACAACCTGAAAATCTTGTCCAATGTTTGGTAAAACTAGATAAGCTAGTGACCCCAAACTCTAATCTTTCTTCTTTTCTCCTCACTGCCTTATAGTCCATCACCCTGGCAAACAGAAAAGGATAATCTGAGTGGAGATTAATGTGAGATTATTTGTGCATCCTGTATGCTGTGTGCACAGAGAGGAAAGAGTCCAATGATGACTGAAGGCAGAACAAAAGGGGATGCAAGGACAAAATTGAGCGACATGTAGTAATGAAACAGGTAGACAAGCACGCAATCAAAATGACAGACAGCTTTCTTCCAAGAGAAAAAAGAGAGAGGAAGACAGAGACTGACAAGTGGGCTGCCCAAAGTTTTTTTTTCTTTTTTTTTTACATCACTGACCATCATTTCAACATGGATACAAGCAGTTTCTCCTCGGACAGGTATAACCTTCATGTGTCCCTAAATAAGCTATTATGTTTTCCGTTTTATTATTTATTCTTTTTCAATCTACAGAAGTCTCGTAACAAGTCAATCATTTGATTCAGGTGTGCAGAAGCATGGATGCATCTAAATGTTGGAATATAGTGGTTCTCAAGGACTGGACTCAGGCACCCCTTTGCCAAGACACTGCTTGCTGACTCGAAGTAACATAATCGATGCAACAATCACTACAACAGTTTAAACAGCCCTTAATCAAAAGGCCCTCAAGGCATAAGAAACTGATGAGTTTGCATCTTTTCAGATACAGTTTCTGTCTCCTTGGTATTAAACAAGCTCATCTTTTCTGGTTTGCATTATTTAAGGGCCCAGGGAAATCCAGGAAACACTGACACAAAAATGTCTGGCTTACCTTAAACTCACAGTTAAATCCTAAACATAGAGTACCTTGTTGGGAAACAGGATTTATGTTGATGGGGTCTTTAAACAATCTGATTCTAGTTTTGATAGGAAGTAAATGTCATTAGGCTAATTTTATTCTGAAAGATAAGTTCACAATCAAACATATGTTGCAAAATTAGATATTAAAAAATACTTTGTAGTAGTGGTAATGTTCTTCTAAGGTCGCTTATCTTCAGGATTTTAGCAAAATAAGTGCTGAAACACCACACAAGAAAAAAAAATGTTTTGCCCATTTTATGAAAAATAACTTCTTAATATGGGCTGCAAGAGCAGAATGCTGTGACTTAGTCCTGGCAGCCCTGGGAGAGAGAGAGAGAGAAAAAGCCCTGTTCCTGAATAGATTTCAAACATGTCAGTATCTGCTTAGGAGTATAAAGTTTCTGGATGTTACTTGTTTTAAACCTACCAAAAAATTTAAATGAAAGTAAGTAACATAACTAACATTGTGTCTGACATTTTCCATTGTAAAATGGAAAATGGACATTTTTATTTGTTTCGCTAATTTTTTTTTTCCCTAAAATATTCTGAAAACAATGACACTGTCAGGTTTATAGAGCACAAAATAAATAGCATGCAAGGACAAAAATTAGCATGTCAACAATTTAAAGAAACACACCGACAAGCACATGCAGTCCTTGCTGCGTGACAGTCATGGCCATGCAGGGGAAAATGTCAGTCTCTTTGTCAAGCAGACGAGCCTGACAGAATCAATTAGCAAGCAGGGAGAATAGAGAATACTGGATTCAATTAAACTGACAGCTTTCCTCGTAGGCGCCCTACTCACTGGGGCCATTATTCAACCTGAGTGTGTGTGTGAAAGAAAAGAAAGACAAGTGTAAAAAGTCAGTCTATTTGTGCATCTGTGTGTGCGCTCGCGAAGAAAAGAGTGTGAGGCAGTCTGTGTTTATCTTGACGTTGAACTCCTTGGTCTCAGTGCACCCTCATGCTGCTGAGCTCTGTTAGGGATTTATACCTTCACAAATATTGAGAAAATGAAATGCCTCCTTCAGCTGTCCCCTCTAAACCAGCTTGTTCGCATCTCCGACAGCAGCTTTAGTATCTGTACAGTGTAATCACAGGTTGTGTTAGCATTAGTACGATGAAGGTTTTTTGACACTTCTGAGACAGAGAAAGCTCAGAGTAAATGTTTCCATCAGTCTTGGTTATGACCAGATTTACAGTACATGGAAAGGAGAGGGAGTTTTTGGGAGCATTTATGGCCTTGTCCAGAAGCAACTACTGTTATGAGGACAATCTATCAGAAAAATATTCACAATGGGAAAAAAAAAAAAACATTTAACATTTCAATGTCAATAAGACAAACACTGCAGTGGATAATGCATGTATAAATGAAACAGCAAAGCAGCTAAAATGGGTGAGTGAGTGGGAGTTGTATTTATTATTGCTGTTAGTATTCTGCACTGAGAAATGTATTTTGTCCATCTGTGATGTGGGGGGAGGGGCTTGTTAGAGATTGTTGTTATCTACTTTTCTTGTCTGTAATTGGATACATACACTGTATGAAAACATAAGTATTATTATTATTTTAATAAGTCCTGCAGGGCAGTGTGTCACTCCGAATTGTTGTCTGACTGCCAAGGTGAAGCCCAATAGATTTACTGACACTCCACTTGATCTTTATATATTCCATTCTTTGAGGACTGTGGACCTTGAGGCCGCTCAAATGAACCCATTTTGTTTTAAACATTAATTTACAAATGGCCCTCTCCATTCATTTCCCATGGAACCTGTGCAACGAGGCGGCAGTCGCTTGTCCTCATGCAGTCAAGCGACCGGCATAATTTGTGCATGTGAAATTTCGTGTTCGTACTCAAACATGTACACGCAAGATGCAACATAAGAAAGCTGAAAAATGTACAACTTTTGTTGCTGTCTGCTCTTGCAGAAAACTTTCACCTTTCGCTGTCGTCCATCGGTTGTGTGTCTAGCCCATAATGTGCTGCTGTGAATCTGGGTCAAAATAGGTAGTTTGATTAATCTGTGTACATGTGGATTTTGTTAGATCCACACGTGTGTTTTTGTGTGTTCATTCTTTGTCTATTCAGTTTAGAATGACTGTGGCATATCTCACATGTCTGTCTTTGCTTCCCTTAACTTGACTCATGACCTCCACTCATCCTCGAAAAACTTTGTTGAAAGAATCTTTGGGTGCATATTTTTTTGCCTTCCTCTTGTTTTGTATCCATTTTCTGTCAGATATCTCAGATCAGTGAGCTTTGACACCCCAGGTTTTTGCTTTTTTTTTAGAATAACAATAAAACACTTCATACAATAAAACAGTTATTCGATGCAATCTGGCACTGTGAAGACATTATTTTCAAAACAAAACAAAAATAAACTTTAAGTGTAGTTTTATTTAGATTACATTTATTTGCTAAACTAAGGAAAATATCACAGACTAATGAAGACTAACAAAGAGGCTTTCTTTAAAAGCTTTCCTGCCAGGTGCCCCTTTGGCTAATGAGTCACCACGTTTATGTTCAATACAGAATGTTTGTACACCAATGCTAAACTGAAGCCTGTCTTTAAAAATCAATATTCATGTATTCCTCTTTTCAGCTAGAACGTTTCTTTTAAATGCATACTTTCACTAATGCATCCGTATGATACAGTATGCACGAAACAGGGCGATGCTTTTCTTATTCATGCAGGTACAGAGCTATTAGTACAAAATAACCACCCATATGTGCAAAATCAAAACCCCTCGTTCACAGTGCCGAAAATTTACAAGCTCTCGTCTGCAAAGCTGAACCCCTTATGTGACAATATGGAAGGTTTTCTTCAGTCAAGTTATCCAGTTACACATGCATGCCTTCATTTATTCGGCTCAGCCTGTACAAACAAAAAGAAGTATACATGAAAACAATTTCACAACTCCACATATTCGTACGAGTAAATGGTGAGCAGTGGCAGAGGAGGAAATAGTTAATATTTTGGAATTATTCTCCTTTGCTGACTTCAGTACTGTTTTTCATAAATTACTCCCTTGCTTTCTCCATATCCAATTCATGGCCCTGTTGATGAAGCGTTCACACCGTGCTGTTTGATATGTGGAACCATATAAGTGTGTAGGTGTGTGCGCATGAGTGTGAGGGTGTGTACAGGGACGTTGGTCATATAACTGAACCAGCGCACTGTGTAATTATTAAAGAGCTGAATATTACTGTAGCTTCATGTTGGCACAGATGAGAAGAGGGGAATGAAGAGTAATGGACAGACAGATTAAAGCATGTGTGACAAAGAATGGAAAATGAAGAAGAAATGGACCAAAATCATAAGAGCAAATGCAAAATAGCTGAGAACCAAATGTTTTATTAGCAAGTTGGGAACTAATTTGCTCACAGCTTAGAGCTTGTCCAGCTTTTTAATCATATTTTTTTTTTTTTTTTTTTTTGCCAAAAAAGGAGATGATCTACAACTGTAACTAATTTATGAGTATATTTTGGTTCCAAGTAATAAAAATAATCTGGCACCCAGCTCATTAATTTTGTTTTGAATTATCTTCTGCAATTCCATCTCAAATATTAAAAGCCAACTCTGTCTTGTGTACTACGTAGGACTGGCTGCTTTTCTCACTCATTGCTTCTTTCCCTTAAAAATCCATGTAATGTAAAGCAAATACATTATTGGTAAGGACACAGTAATCTAGAATTGTGATCCGAAACAAACCCAGCAAAAGTAATAAAAACAGCTTTATATTGGATGGTATTGTTATGTAAAAGTATATTTTGTTAAGACAGCCTTATCAAAATGATTCAACCCCTAAATAATGTTTTTTCCTATTAAAACTTTGACAGTACACATCTAAAAGCAGCATCCAGCTTTTCATGCACCACAAATCTGGAATAAACTTCTAAAAACTGCAAAATAAGTTTACAATAATGCTAAAACCCAACTGTTTATAGTTAAATTTGAACCTCAATATGTTTAATGTGTATTGATGATACGTTAGTGTTCTCTCCGTTGTTGACTGTATGTTATTTTTATAATGTGTTATTTTTGTGCTTTTACGATGTAAAGCACTTTGAACAGCCTTGTTGCTGAAATTCACTGACTGTTTGATTGATTGGTTGACAATTTCTTTGGCCTAAGGGACACAAAAAATAAAAAATAAAAAAAAATAAGCCTCCGGGAACATTCCTTGATTTGATTCAAATGTGATTTGTATCTGGAACTCACCCACACAAGAACTCAAGGTGAAATCCATTCAAAGGAAAGACACAGTAATCCACAAAATCTGACAAAAAAGATTATTTCATTACACCTGAAGAGCCTAAGGTGATATAAGAATCCCCCCCCTCCAAAAAAAAAGAACAATTCAGGAGACACCATTGGGGACATGATAATAAAGTTGAAAACTTGGAAAAGGCTGCAAACCTGCCTGGCTGAGGAAAAAAGCTCAAAATTTCATCAAAGTCCCTGAGCCATTTACTCATTGCTACAAAAAGAAACCCCTATGTGTGCAAGGAGTCTTCAGGATGACCTGATTAAGTTCTTCTGTGATAACTATAAGACATGCACTGAATAGAAGTAGACTCTGTGGCCACAGAGGCAGTTCTATAGATCAATTAACTCAATCTGGAACTCTTTGAACATAAATAAACAGGAGGATTTCTGGCAACATTCCTGGTCAGAATATTAACATAGTAAACATCAAGCGCGGTAATTATTTTTGCTGTTTACTGAAGTTTTTTGACATTCAATTCACTTAGTTAAATTTTTTTTACAATGATTTTTGAGGGGAAAAAATCACATATTTTTGATTTTAGTTGTATTTAAAAAAAAAAAAAATAGTAATAAGACAATGGATTTTAAAAACAAAGCACAACGCTGCAATTATTTGTTGTAATTTGTACAAAGAAGTAAGCATAAATGAGCTTGTGCAGGTTTATTTCAATAATGCAACATAATGCGAATAAACACTGGACTATCAAATAGCCTTTCAACAGTCTGAAAGAGCTCCTAGACAGTAAGCATGGGGTAATTTACAGGAAACATACTCCGTCTCTGAGCCAGCTTTTAAGCAATTTTGTCTGGGCTGTGCTTCTTTTCCCGTCTGTCTTTGCCTTTCTCTAAGTGATTTTGGTTCTGGCACAGGGGGACAGATTGGGACGCTGATCTGGCTAGCCTGCAAAAGCCAAATGTAATAGCTTACATTTTTAACAGCCATAGGCAAATCTCCTCTCATTTTTCAAAACTATTGATTTGCAAACCGCCTGTGGCCCATCAGTCCACACGAGAGGTGGGTGAAATAGGGGCAGCAAGGAGAAAGAGATACAAAGGAAACAAGATAGGGTGGGGAGATTAAATTTAGTTAAAGTGCAGTGTTGACTGTGGAGGTCATGTACTCAATTTAGCACATCGGTCACAAATGAAATCCAGACAGGAAGAGAAGGAATGTGGAAGAAAATCACGAAGAGAGTATGGTTTGGAGAAACTGAAATTAAATATGGAAAAAAGCAATTTTGGCACTAGGGAGCAAGTATTTAGTTCAGCTGGTGGATTAGGGACTAATTTTACAATTATCAAAGTGAGCCATGGGGGGCAGAGTATCAGTGGGGCTGATGCTGGGTAACGGATTGGAAGTCTTGTAAAGGCTGAAACAGACTTTGAAAACTTGTGCATGATCCACAGGCACACATTTTCAAAAGGCCTTAAATCCTTATTTATTTATGTCTTTTTACAGAAAAAAAAAAAAAAAAAAAGTTTTCTTTTATGTTATACTATGAGAGTAAACCTTTGGGGCCAAATCTGCAGTTGAGACTCAAAATGTAGCAGCAGCTTAAAAAATTAGAATATCCTTAAAAAGTAATGAACTTCCATGGCATTCGCTCCCCTTTAAGTGGAAGGATATGTCGATTATTTTGTTGTTTTTCTGTTCCGAGGCAAAGAGAAGTAACGGCGCCCAGCGTATATGGCTACAGGAGCAGCTGAGCTCCTGTGTGTCGGCAGCTCTGCTCCTGGGCAGCTGGCCTGGCCCTTGCATGGACCACTCCGGATTTCTTTCTTTTGCAGCATTCTCAACTCCTTCCACCCGCTTTTGCCAGCAGCTGCCTTGGGGTTGTTGTCCGTTGCCCAATTCGGTTATTTTATTTCATTTTTCAATTGTTTTGCGCAATAAAGAGCTTATTTGAAGTTGGCGTCTTCCAGTCTTTTGGTTCGACAAGCCTGGTCATAATAACTCGATTAATTCAAATCAAAACGTGAAACTCATGAATTAATAGATTACAATTAATTAACATATTCAACACATCCAATACATTTCATTTATTTTTGTTAATTTTGATGAAACAGCTAATAAAATCCCCTAAATAGAAAATTACAGATTTTTATGGCCCAGTGCTTAAAGAAACCCAGAATATCCATGACCCTTCTGAGAAGCCTCAAATTTGACATACAATAAACTAACCTAGAATATTGTCCAAACACACAATGTCAACAGCCTAACAGCGACGCTATATTCTAGTTTTCTGTCATTAAATATAAATAGCCCTAATACAGGCTCATGCTGGGAATACATTACATTTTTATTTGAGCTGTCAAGGATTGTTCTGCTCTGATCTTAAATCCAAGTTCCAGAGCATTGACTGTAAATAATTAAAAACATAGAAAACTGCAGAGAGTAAAAAAGAGAGAGCAAAAACTGCAAATGCAGAAAAAGAGGAGCTGTTGTGGAAAAGAATAGGCGCACAAGTTTTTGTGAATGAAAAATGGAGAGACTGAGTTGAATAATTCAAGCATGAAGACGCACTAATACCGATGTTCTGCTCTGATGGGAGCTGGATTAGCTACATGTTTACCCCCATACACAGTCTTTGCTGATGATCTACTGGGCTTATGGAAATGCACTGTCAGCAAAAGCTTTTACACCATTACCATACATCAAAATGGACATCAAGGACCCTTACACATAGCACGCTCTGTCACGCTAAACACTGCCTTTACATAATTGATATAACATTTTATCCATCGTTACACGCATGCTCTCACATGTGTACGTTTCATGCTCACAGAACAATCCATTGAACCAGTATGGCTCTTTATTCCATACACACGTAATCAAAAATGTGCACAAACACACACACATTGACTCAAGTACTTTATAAGCAGCTACTGGCAGAGAGGAAAAGAGTGAGGAGGTTTTGATTACTCTCATATGTTGACTTAAAGCCTCTCTCTGTCTGTCATATACATTTACCTTACCTCTGTCTATCTCCTTGTACAAGACCCTCAAAAGTCTGGGTTTCATTCCTGTTACACCTTTTATGCAATATATGTTTGCGAACGAGTGTGAGATAAAGTCTTGGTTATTGTGTACTGCAGATGCGTATGAGTTGGTTATTACTGTAGGTTTATGTTGACAGGGAGGCGATAAAGAGAACATAACAGACATGCAAATGAGAGGCTGTTTGATGAGGGTACAGAGATAAAGAACAAATATAAACAGAAACATGGGCTTGGTGCACGACAAACACAAGAAGAAGAGTCATTAGAAGAACTGGCAGTAAATGTCAGATCACTAACAAGAGGATGGATTGAGTTTTACATGAACAGATGTTATACAGTACCATAAAGAATAGCAGAGGTCAAACATGTACAATCAAAGAGGCTATAGTGATTTGAGTTTTTCTCTGTGTTTATTTTGGTCTCTGTTTTTGTGTTGTCCCGGCTACCCCTTGATTAGTGACACCTGCCTCTTCTTTCCCCTGATTGTCTCCCTGTGTATTTAAACCCACCTGTGTGCCTTGTCAGGTCCTTGTCTGGTCTTACGTCTTGTCAAGTCTAGTCTGCCGTCAGTCTTTCATTTTGTTCCAGTTGCTACCAGTTGTGGCGCTTTAGCCTTCCGCTCTCTCTGTGCTGCCTGGATTATTGGACCTTGTATTTCCTAGAATCTGCATTAAAAACATAATTTCATTCCCTAAACCTGGGTCTGCTGCTTCTGCCTCACCTCATCTAACTGCTAATCATGACAGAGGCAAATACTAAGGCATTGTTGTTCATTTAATTGTTCAAAAATTTGTGGTAGAAAAAAAAAATAGCAGTTTCTGCTTTGACAGAAACAAGGTCACAAAGTCAAACAGAGAAAACTAATATTTGATTAGAGACAATGGTCTGGTATGGTATGTATATTTGAGTTAAATAAACTGTCAGCTTCTAAACATATATTGATCTGCCTCTTTAATAGATACACCTCTTCAGTTATTCATAACACCAGAAGTGAATCAAAAAACATCACATGACACCAACTCAATGCATTCAGGTCTCCAGACAAAAAGATGACAAGATGAAGTTAAAATTGAGCTTGTGTCCATCCCTTAATGGATTTTCCGGCTGCCACATAACTTTCTTCAGAGCTCAAATCATCTTAATCTGGTTTCTTTAACATGAAGATGTACTGGTCAGAGGGAATGTGGTGGGTTTGGAGAGTGTGGCTGGGCAGAAAAGCATTTCCCTGCAACAATCTGTTCCAGTAATGACATGATGCATCATTCACAGCTGCAAGTATGCAGTTTGTTTTTGGACCCTTTCTATAAGGACGGATTTTCCACAAAGAGTAAGTAGCTAAGTAAGTAAATACATTTTATTTATGTAGCACCATCCTCAGACAATAGTCACAAAGTGCTTCACAGTAAAAAAACAAAACAAAAATAAATCAGTAAAACCAATAAAAATATGAAGAAAGAGGCAATTAAGAAATACAATTTAACAACATAAAATTGTCATAGCAGCCCAGGCACCAGTGAGGCTAAAAATAATGTGTTAAGCATTATTTTTAAAAAAGTAACTTATCTTACTCAATAAAACAGGGAAAGTTTTTCTGTTGGCATAGCTTCAATCATCTTTTTCTTTACCAGCAAAAAACCTTGGAATGGCATTACATCTGTTTGAATATTTTGAGAAAAAAATCCAAAACTGTGAATTACTGTGCTTATCTCTGCTCACAGTCTGCAAAAGGATTTTTCAGGCAGAAATGTAATATAGTAGCTTTCCCAAAACATTCAGACTGTTTCATTGTTTGTCACACAGCAAAGCAAAATCCTTAATGTTGCTCAATTTATTCTACTCAATACAACTATCTATAGCGAGAAGAAAAAAAAGAGAAAACAGAGGACCAAAATCCACTTTAAGTCCCTCTGCTGGGAAAAAAATGAATGGGATTTCAGTAACATCACACCTTCCACTGGCAGAGCTTTGTTGTTTTATCTTTTATCTGTCTCACTGAATCAGATTTTTATTATTTATTTCTTATTCGGTATGAATTACACCGGGACATTGGGGTATGTTTTCTGGAGTATGGTGACTCAAGCCTAATGCCTGTTCAGTGAGACACCAAAATCAGGTCCTGTGTGTGGAGCTCAGCCAGGTTTTCTGCCCTAATGAAGCTTCCCTCCTACACTTATTTCATTTCTCATTTCTTCCATGTTCCCTCAACCCTCTCATTTTCACCTTTCACAACCCCTTCTGTTAATCCCCCTCATTGTCCTTCCTCAATGTTTTGTTTCTGTTTTTCCTCCAGTCTTTTCCTCTTCCCTTTTCTCCCTCTAGCCCGCCTGCCTTCTCTTTCATCTGTCCCCATTTCTAACCCATGCCTCCTCCCTGCCTCTTGCCTGCTTCCTCCTCAGGTCTCACTGTAGACTCTGCCCTATTTCTCTCTTGCTCCCTCGCATCTTAATAATATGAAAATTAATAACTAGAGGTGAAATGAAAATGAGTTTATGCATCTCTTTGAAGTTATTGTAAGTCACTTTAGATATTAGCATCAGCCCAATTCTTAAGAAGTGTATATCTGAACAATAATAAAAATAATAATAATAAAAAAACAACAACAATGGAAGCAACTTTTTTCCCTCTATTACTTATTATTTGGAGCCAAAGAGAAGAATGTTTGTGGAAAAGCATTTCTACAACTACCTCATCTGTCAAGCAGGAGACGTTTGGCAGGGCAATTAAAAATATCATTCAGTTTTTGACCAACAAAAATGATAAAATCAAATAAAACGTCTTCGAAAACGTTGCTCCATCTCATCTGTGTGGTGAGTTCCTAAGTTGTCATAATGGCTAGTTTAAGTTTGCATGAAAAAAATGTGAGATTACAGTTCAACATGCCTCTGAAATAACAAAACACTTTTCTCTCTTCAACAAGAGAAAGGTGTCTAACTGTTCAAATTTAATGGCAAAAGTATAGCAGAAAATGGATCTATGATCTGCAAATTACATGTCACAGAGGTTGAGAGCTTTGGGGAGCAGGGCTGAAAATGTTGATTTTCTGTTTGCTTCAATGCTAACCAGTTGTCAATACAAGTTGACAGCAATACAGTTCTCTCCATTTAATGTTTTCAAACACAAAAATAATGCAGATATTATATAGCATTGTTGCAATCTGTTTAAGGAAATGCAAATAATCAGTATATGGTCAGTTTATAATTAGTAATGTCCATTAAATTCAACATGTGTGCGGCTATATACCAAAACATGGGGTAGTTCATTGAGCTCTAACTTACCAGTCAGTAAATGAGCAAAGTTGTTGTTTTTCAAATGAGAAACTCAGAAAATGTGACTTGGAAGTACAAACAGAATACACACATAGGTTTTAATTCACTCGCTATAACTAGCAGTTAGCGCAAAGTACTATCTACCTTGGGAGTTTATACAGGTTATCATGGTAACTGTGCATGTCTCCAGCTTAGCTAATCCTGTAGTAGCCTGCAAAGTCCTCTATAAAAAAAAACCAACAAACATACAAATACATTATACCCTTTGAAAATTAAATCTGAAAACTACAAACCAACACTGAGTAAACCTAAAGATGAGAATATGACAGGAAAACAGAAGGAAGCAGGCAGAGAAAGACAGACAGTTGGTGTAGTATTTCAAGTCTTTACCAGCAGGGAAAGAACAATATCCAACTCGTCCACGGAGCATTACGTCAATCAATACATTTGTTGTAAAACATGTTTCACATGACCTGCAAATTGACATGCTCCTCATTATAAATTCAAATGTCCTTGTTCCAAATAAAACACTGGCAAAGGAGTGCATACATACAAAGCAAATTGTAATAATAATGCTAAAACTTGCAATACAAGACGGCTCTTCCTCTAATCAAGTTATCGAACTTCAAAACTCTGAAAAGCTCTTTAGCAAGCACTTTTAGTTCAGCAAATTTATCATACAGGGAGGAATGCTTCAAGGTTGAAATGATTTCCCTGTTGCAGTTCACACACATTTATCAAAAGAGAATGAAATAAATGGAATTTTAATAAGGAACTACAGGAAAATAAAGATTAAGCCTCAGAATTTATTCATAAGATACGATAAAACAGAGCACTGAGAAGCCTTGGTTACAAATGTTTCCAGGTTTTATGTTTTCCCAATGTTTAAACACGATAAGAGTATACTGAAGCAAAGACTTATGTACAAGTTCATATTAAGTTTGTTTAAGAGCCTCTGCTTTTTATCAACCTAAAATCTGTTGTATTTATTTGTAGGTCAGCTTGAATGTACATTTTTAATATGTAGTTTTTGGTAACATTTAGTAATTATCAAGAGCAAAACAACAACAAAAAAAAAAAAAAATACGCCCAGATAAATTGTTTTCACTATTATGCAATGAGTACAGTTAAATCGTTTTTATCAATACCAACAGTGAATGGCCACATTTCATCACCCTCTTATTACACTGTTTACTGTACAATCAAATAGATATTCATGAATTCCCTGACTTTTGCCCCCAATCTCTTACCCTCCTGCCCTACCCCATTCGATAACCAGGACATAAGTTTACCCAGACTAAGAATGACAAGTAATCTGCAGCACTTATTAGGATAATAAAAATAATGTATTTCTTGACACAATTATATAATTATATTGTTGCAGAATGACAAGAGGTAAAACACTTAAATCACATTTTGGGTTAAGTATGTTGAACCACATTAAATAAACATTGTGAGTTATATTGTTATTACTCAAGCTTGAGTAAAGCTGTGCACTACCAAGACTTGTTCTTACGAGCCTACAATGCCTGATAAACTCTTACAGTAAATGCAATAAGTTTTATTATCTTTAACCTCATCAGTATACAAGATTTATGTGACTTAGCTATCAAAGACGGGGCAAAACTGGTCTGAGTCAGGGATTTTACAGACCAGGTTCCACATCAAAGAAAATGACTGATAGGGGATGTAAATTTTAAATGAAGAGGAAGCACCTGTTACAGGTTGTGGGAGGAAACTTTGAACCAATAATGTAAGATGCATTATTAAGCCGTTTTGCTTGTCACAACACCAATATGCAGTGTGTAGATTAAATGCTGTACTTCTTAGATGTCAGCACAGCTTTTCCCAGTTCAAACATTCATGGCCCTCACCTCATATCTTCATCAAAAAACCACAAACAGATTTAGGAATGACGATGAATGCATGAGGTTAGATATAAATAGCAGCAGCTGGTTATTTTCCGCAGACGTGCAATATTCAAACACTTTATTGCCAGCATGCTGTATCAGACTTATCAAACGGCTTTAAGCAAATGCAGGCCAGAAATTATGTGGCTTTTCGTTGAACTTGTGTTCCCAATGACTGAAAAAATAAAAATCAGGAGATTTTGAAATGCACCAAGTATCAGTTAGATAACTAAATGGACTTATCTTTGTTATGTGATGACATTTTACCAAACATATTCTGAATAGAAGATGCCTTAGGAATGAGTTGGCCTTTTGCGTGAGATATCTTTCAGAAACAAGAAAAAGTCCAGTTTCCTTTATTTAAGGATTTAAAACTGTCATGTCCTTATTGAGCAAACACCCATACCAAGGTTATGAACCCTGATCAAATGATTTGTGCAAAAAATAACAAAGAGAAGTTCAAGCAGGTTAAGCAGCATCTGATAAAACTACATGTAGTACAAAAGTGTGTTTTTATTCAGGACATCAAACAAGGCTTTTCCACCAAAGCAGATCCAGTGCTTAACCAAACTGTTAATGGAGCCAGTTCTTAAGCGGTTCTGTAAAAGAACCAGCTTATTATTCTGCAACATAAAGGTCGATCTTGTGCACTTATGCAGCAAGTGGAAAATATTAGCTATGAGAACAATGACCTACTTAAGTTCTTTGAGGAGTGACATCTAAATAAACAAGAAGAAGATCAGAGACGATGTCAATCTGAGTTTTTGCTAACGTCAAAGCTCATTATTTGAAAGGTTTTTGTATTAACGGTTACCTATTTACCTTCTTTTAAACAGACTATAAATTGTGTGTATAAAATCTTTCTCACATAGAAATTTAATCTGCTCTGTTCTGCTATTTTGAGCTCCTTCCAGAACGAACTGTGTTAGGGCTCTGTCACTTTTATGCTAATAAGTTGTTGCTGGCCACTCCTCTCACCTCAACGTTTACATCTGCACTTGCACATCAAAATGGCTATAAACAAATGCACAATTGAACAAAGGTACGTCTTTGACCCTGAGTCAGAACTTATATAGCAGAGGAGGGAGGAGAACTGCTGATCAACTGCTAGCATTAGTTTGCCACTGGAACCAGTTTGGTGGAAAAATAATCTCCAAAAAGCTGGAAAGCCACTTCTAACACTTACTCCCTCTAACTACGGTCTGTTTTCCAATATAATATAACATCTGGGCTGACTACAATCTGTTGTCTGGCATCTCTTGTGCCTCTGAGACTCATTTGATATCACAAAGTCGTTGTCAGTAACGTATATATTATGACAAGTAATGGATAACAATGACAAGAGTAAACTAAAAAAAAAAACACAGCAGTTTCATTCTTACGTTTCCCACTGAGTAACCAGTTCATCTTTCCTTATTGATATGTATAGACAATCATAGTCACCATACAAAAGATTAATGCAGGTAAAAGGAAACCGACAGAAATCTGAGAGACTCTTTTATAAAGATTAGGTGTTGTATAAAATGCCTACTTTAAAATGTGTATTCTATACTTAAAACTAGGAAATAAAATTGTCTAATTGCAAACAAGCCAAATTCCAACTGGACAGAAATAGTTAAAAGTTTGCCAAATGACTTTAGATGTTCAGAAAATATAGTCAAAAAATTAATGATTAGTTTAATGAAAAGGGAACAATCCATAGGAACATTGTTGCATCCTGTTTTCTGACTGGTTTTCTGTCCCATGAAGTAGGTTAAGTTCAGCGCCACAAGGAAGCCTTAAGAAAACCAAACTTGAGCTTAATCATTGATGAAGAATTTGTTTGCTCGTACTGGAATCTATCCACCAGCCCTCATCTCTTATCCCCATCTACCATAGCAAATCCCTTCTTATCAGTTTTTTCCTTATCCTCTTCAGTGTCTCGTTTGCTCTCCTCCTCCCCTCTTCTGCCCCACGGTCTCCTCCTCTAACGCCTCAATCCTTCCTTACTCACCCCTCTCTTCCTGTGGTGCTTTTTTTTTTACTCTTCTCGCTCTCTTTCCCATCACCATCACCATCATCATCATCATCCTCCTACACTCACATTCCCTGGCTAACTGGGTGTCACAAATCTTTTTAAATGACTTTTTTCTGTGTCCAAGATCTGAAGCTCAGGGGGAGGGGGCGGCATGGGAAAAGAAGTTGAGCATGCAGAGACTTGGGACGGGGGCAGATGTCACATTATAATTAAGCACTGATTTGGGACACTGATGAAAATGCCAACAGGAAACCAAGCAAGTGGATTATAGGCCAGGCAGCAAAAAGCACTCTAACAAGAACGACAGATTCCCTGCAGTGGAAGGAAAGGATATGCTGATGACATAGTGTAAAAATATAAGAATATATAAACAAAATAATAAGTAGTAATCCAAACAAATAACATAAGTAGCTTTTTATTATGTACAATAAAATATAAAGCATGATAGACGTGGGATGAAGACATAGGAATTCTACATAAAGAAAAAAGACCCAGTCTGCAGATGTGAAAAAGAGACATGATTAAACAGATTGCATCTTGACAGTCTTTGAACTAAAATTCCCTGATTTGACTCATTAGTTATGCATCTAATTGGCACAAAGACAGCAGGTGCCAGAAACAGAAATGCATGTGAGCGTGCGTGTGAATGTGGTTGCGCTCATGCATGGGCAGCCATTTGTCTTTAGCTCTTTAAGCTCATTAGTGCATATCCAGTGAATCATTTAATTAAATGACAATGACCTACAGCAAACTGACTGCTCATCACTGCCAGTGGGTGTGGAGGAGTTCACACAAGCATGCATGACCGTAGGTGTGTCATTATTGGACCGATACATCATGGTAGTTTGATTGTATACATGCATTAATCCTGCTTGATAACTACTGCTTTACATCATAGGGAAGTTATTTTTGGTTTGCCTTTTTTTTTTCATGTTATTTATGCTCAATTTTATTTATTCTTTGTTTCCTGTCAACTTTGTTTATTTCCATCAGTTTCACCATAGCTGTATAAGCATTTATGTTTAGGGAGTTTGTGTTAGTGGTTTCCTTCCTGGGTTTTTCTTTACTTCGGTTAGAATTATATTTTGCCAGTTTGTGTTTTCTCCTCCTCTGCCCCTCCTCCATGCCATGACTCCCCCTTTCTCTCTCAGATACACACTTTTAGTAATCAGTCAGTATTTAAGCTCCTCATTTTTCAGTCACAAAATCCTGGAATTTACTGTTCTCCTTCTCGTGTTTCTTCCACATTTATTTGCCCAGTCGTGTATTTGCTTTTACAATTCTAAGTCTCATTAATTTCTTTTTCATTAAATACCTTCACAATTTCACTCAGTTGGGTCCTTACCGAGTCACGACACAATGTTGCAGTTGTGAAGAAAGTGGCCTGCGATAGTCATGAATGGAGTTCTGACAGTATAATAATTCACACAAACTGCAGTAGATGAGGAGTGTCAAATAACAAACAAAATAATTAGCCACCCCGTCTGTAAAACAAATTAAAAAAACAGCCGGTGTTATTGAGACTGGTGGTCAATAAAATGCTAAATCCGCTGGTTTAGCAGAATCCTAAGGAGGTAAAAGGTAAAGCTGTGGTTGCCAATTTAGATGCCTAAGGCGAAGCAAAAACTGCACAAAATTAAGTGACAGCATACAGAGGTAAATGTTGAGTTCCAAAGTCAATGTCCTAGAAGTCCACTTAGCAGCATGTCCTTTTGCCTTATTACAACTTCAGTGCTTGTTAATGAAGCTATGTTCCTTCGAGCCACTGACTGTCATGTCCACTGTGTCATGGTCATAACACCAAAAGACTTCCTTGCACATATCTAAGAGATGGCTCTTAGTTTGCCAAACAGCCCTGTCTGATGATGTCATGCAAGAGAAAATTTCTCAAAGCCATCCATCTCTCCCCACTCACTATTGATCATTTTTTGGTTTGGTTACAGTTTAAACCAGATATTTATTTACATATACATTATGCATTAGCATAATCTTAAATCAGACCAAACTTCTCTTGTTTTACGATAATTAGAATTAAAATTACCACCAAATCTTTTTACTAAATGCCAGCCAAATAGCAATAAATAAATAAATAAATAAAGAAAGAACCTTAGGGGATCAATAAAATATGTTATTTTATATTTAATTCTGAAGCAATGGTACATTTGTGTATTATATATTGACATACCCTGAAATCTGTGACAACCAGCCTAAGGTCAAATTGTGTGAGCTACCATATGACACCTGCATGAATGTAAAGCTGGAATTTTGCTGACCAAACATGCTACTACCTTCATATGCCATTGAAAAGCAAGACAGATGCATAGTATTGTGGCAGGGCTAATAACTTTGAGCCAAAATGCCTTCACAATGATCAAAGACAAAAGTACAAAAAGTACAAAAAAATGAGTACTTCATGTACCGTAAGTGGTTTGAAAGGTGGTTTTACCAGTATTTAAATCACGTAAGGTACTCCTGTTTTTCTCTCACAGACTTTTTTTTATCTACACTGTTGTGTGTTTTTGCAAAACATAGTTTTGCATTATAAAAGAAGAAAAATCCAGATGATTTTTGGCATGCATTCTGATATATGAAACCCAGTACTGTAATTTTACTGTTGAAAGAGGATGTGCAGTTTGCAGATCTCTACATTGCAATGTCCAGATCTTCTCACACTACACTGTGCTGAGGCAGACTGTGTCCATTAAGCCATCAGGTCAGCATTTCAACAGTAACTTGGCTGACCTTGCACGTCCCATAAGTATAACAAGCATGCAAGAACTCGGATGCAACACACTGCATGATCACCGTTTGGTGAAGTTGTTTTCTTCCTTCCTGAAGTCCAAAAGAAAAATTTGATTTCACCCTCTAGACTCTCCTGGGATGCATAAACAGAACCCTCGAGATAAGGGTTAAAATATATATTCAATTTTAAGAAGCACTCATCGAATGCATAGACAGTAACTTATTAGTATTTTAACAGTTTGGTTAGGTGTTTTATCAGTGCACTCTGCCACAACCAAGCATTTAAGGACATTAATAATTATGATATGGCCCAAAATAAAAATTTGTTTCATAACCCTGCCATAGAGAATTTGTGGCTGATGGAGCTTAAACAGCTTTGCAAAGCAGAATGGAGCCAGAAAGACAAATACTGACTGGAAAATTGTGAATATTTATGAAGTCATTTATGTTATGTTATGTTATGTTATGTTATTTATTTATTTATTTATTTATTTATTTATTTATTGTTTGTTTGTTTGTTTGTTTGTCAAAAACGCCTAATTAGGTTGCCCATGGTAAATTTGTTAAAGCAAAGGGTAAAACATTCAAGGAGTAAATACTATGTATGTGCTCTGTGTTATATATTTTTCTCTTATTTCATTTACAGTTGCTCTTGATGTTTTACCCAATTTAAAACATTTTGTTGGTGTTTTAAGAAAAAGCTATCAAATATGACAAAATATAAATATACAAAAATTAAAAACTATAAGCTACTCTAAGTAAAAAAAAAAATACATTAATTCATTCAGTTCTTTGTCAACAGTAACTGTTGTAATAAAATGGGGTTGATATTAGACCTATTAACAATTTATATGTACACCATTGATAGTGGAAAGCCATGGGATGTTAAAAGTACCACAGAACGTCTGTTCTTTGGTTTGGACTCCCCAGAACATCTCAAAATAATTGATAGTCTTTCTGAAGTGGCAGTTGTTCTAATTTAGGCTACCCTTTTCATAAAAGTTAAATTAGTGGCCCACAAAGGGTAATAAATAATGAATTATAAAATGCTGTGATTTAGCAGCGGTTGTTGGACTAGTTTCGTCAAAATTTTCAGCAATTGTCCTCCAAATGAGTCACAATTTAACAATATTTCAACTGTGTTCCATGGAAAACATATAAGGAGAATCAATGTACTTTCCTCTCTGAAGAATGAACTCAGTATATTATTACTCTGTTTTTTTTCCATATAATTTGAAATGCTCTGTCTTTATTAAGGACATACAAAAGTGGGCAGCATCGGCTTAAAAAATGCACGACTTCAAAAATGTAACAAATAACTAATGCATAACTAAATAAATATCTTGACCCCAAAAAGTCTCCCCTTACAACATCACTACTTATTTCCCATGGTTTCTCTGCTGTGATCCTCCTCCTAACATGAGTTACGGACCTTCAACTCAGTTCTGCTACATTATCTTATAACACTCCCTTTCACCTCACTCCTTTTAATGCATATTGAGCAAAGACAGATGGATGGGAGGAAGTGGGCACATGTGCACATTCTCAGAACCGTTTCTTTTTTTTTTTTTTACTTTTTCTGAGAACTGAGCTAGTACAGTGTTAATGCCCTCTAATGGACGATAATACTATTTGATCTTTCTTTTAATGTAATCCTCATGAACTAGCCATGATATTCTTTGATAAAGTAGGATCACAAGAGAGTATATTTATCCCAAATAGTTTACAGTCACTAAACAGTCATAGCAAATCCAGTCACATCTACGTTTATCAGAACTTGTATAAGAAATGTGCTAAATGCTTTCTTTTAAAAATCATATTTTACTGTAGCTTAATCTCGCACAGTGAAAACACATGCAGTAGGCTATCCTTCACACAAGGAATGATTTAGGGTTTTATAATGTAATGAAATATGCTTCACAATTGCAAATTCATACCGAGTCCAATACTTAAATCTATAATTTGTCATATTCACATTCTCAACATGTTTTCTGTGATTTTTATGTGCTTGAATGACAAATCGGACCCGCACAGCTGAGTCTTAAAGCTATGTATAATTAGTTGTGGTATTGCTCTGTTGCACAGATGCCACTTTCTACTCTGTATTTATATAGTGTGGTTTTCAAGTCTTCCTTTCTTGTTAATATGTCTTACAAATGTATTAATAATCAGTCTCAGGCATAGGTTTTGGAGGTACACAACACAAGTGCTGTCTTTGCAGTATGTATTTACAGTATGATCAATGTTAAATGTATTTTAACATTGATCATACTGTAAAGACAGCACTTGTGTTGTGTACCTCCAAAACTTACGCCTGAGACTGATTATTAATACATTTGTAAGTCTATTACAAACGCAGTAATTAAGAAACAGATAGCACAAGAACACAGCCAAACAAGCAGCGTTTTAATGAAGCAGAGCAACTCATTTCTGTGTGACTTCTTTCTCCAAATGGTTCACAGAGCTTCCACAGGGAGCGCTGATAAGTTGGAGGTGTGCATTGTGTCAACTGCATCTCCCAATCAAACAACCTTGTGTCTGTGTTTATTCTCGGAATGAAAGTATCAAAATGGTGTGCTGTTGGAAAAATATTTGAGAAGCTCTTTTATAATGACTTTTTTTTCTCTTTTTTTTTTAAAAAAAAAGGTTGTTGTTGCTTCACAGGATAAATTGGAAGTCTTTCACTCTTTGGCTACTTTAGGTAGCATAATTTAAGAAATATATTTTTGCTAAATATGCTTTTAAGAATTTACTTTTAAGAATTAATGTAGCCACTTCCAGATTGGCTTTAAAATCCGTCTTCCAGCAATCTTAAATGGTAATTGGCCTATACTTTATCCAGTCTGGTTAACTTCAAAGACATTCAGTCACTCTACATTCAGTCATTCACCCATTCACCCTCTGATGGAGGTAAGCAATGCTGCATTTTAGCACATTGTAGTCACATCACAAAGAAGCCAGGCTGCCATACAACTGGTGCCAGCAGCGGGTCCTCTGCTCAACTCTGACCGTGTGAGGTTTGCCCAAGGACAAGACAAATGAGAGGAACAGAGCGGGTGATTTAACCGGCGACCTATTGCTAAAGTCCAAACAGGCAAGTTTGTGGCCTTAAAGGAAATATGGCCTTTAAAGGCACTTTTTGTTTTTTAAGCCTCTCTCTCGTAGATACCATGTTATGGTCACTAGACTCCAGTCAGAATCAGATGGGGTCTAATTATGGTTGAGAATATGCCTGTCTTATCACAGTCAGCTAGTTGAAGTTGGTTCCTCAGAGCAGGTAAAAATCTTTATGTTTACCTTCTGACCTTTCAATTTCTATAACCTCCAGGGTACTGAAAGACATTTAAAATGTCTAAAACTTAGCAGCAGATAGAGAGGGCTGGTTTTTGTAACTGAATGATGCTATCACATTTAACAACAGAAAGGCTTTTTGTCTTTTCCAGCAAGGTCATTAGGAAGTAAATGCCTGATAGAAAATTCCCCCATCAGCCGGATTTGTGCTCGGTGTTTATTGTTTCAGTTCTACATAGTTAGACCTCTGTTCAGCTGATAAACAGCCAGTTTGAATTCAATTGCACTTTTAAATAACTTGCCTACTCATTCTTTTTGTCTCTTGCTCCTTATTTCTGCAGTTTGAATTGTTACTTACATCCAGGGGTCTGATTTCTACAACATTGTGTAGGTTTCAGACTAAAAGTGTACTCACACCCAAAAGCCAAAAATAGCATAAGGGAGAAAAAAAATCCAGACTACTAAAACCATGTGCAAACATGAAAATGCCAGAAAGCAATTTCCCCTTTATTAGTCACAGCTGCACCTCAACGTTTGAGTACAAGGTTTCACCTCATGTTCTGCCCTCTACTCGCCCATATTCAACCATAAATGACCAACGTAAAGCCCCTCACGAGTATTAAGGTGACTTTAAATAAACCCGCTAATCAATGTTATTTAATGGTCAACAATGGCAACCATAGTGAAAAGAGAAAGGGGACACAATTTCTTCGAGGCAGAAACCACTGTGTTGGTGAATGAACTCAAGAGTCAAAAACATATATAATTTTTGGTAGGCACAGTAGTGACGTGACAAGTAAAACTTGCACATCGCTATTGGCATTTTATGAGGCCGATGGCACACTCCACAGTTGAGTGCTCATGGGTGTGAGCGATATTAAAGTGTGCCTCCTCTGCTCTCTGTGGGTCTGGAAAGGAGGGAAGGAGCTAACGTCTAAGTGGGAAGCCTCTGTCCCCTGCAGGTTACAGTGGAATACTGTGTTTATTAATCAGGCCCAAATAAATTTTCTATTGGCGTTCCGAGAAGCCAGTAATCGGCAGTCTATTCCCTACAGTACTTTGCACCAAGATGAAGGAGTCATGTGAGCCAGGGCGCCGTGTCACAAAATTTTTCAGGTACGTGTTGGAGTCACATATGACTTGCACATGAGTAGCTAGAAAATTTTGGTGGTTTCTTCAGCAATGCCCATTCATCCATCATTACTCATGAGTGTCACCTCAGGATTTAAATGTTTACAGTAATCAGTCTGATTGCCTTTGACCTTGTCAACTTTTTATGCAACTCTGTGGTACACATCACACTCGTGAACATCCGGTGAGAGGAATGTGATGGTGCGAAAACTTTGATAAAATATTGCGCGGACTTTGACTCAAGACTTAAGTTGGCTTGGAGATCTTTCTTTTTATTTAAAAATTTCTTGTGTAAAATTATGGCTCGCCAACAAAAGCATAAATAACACTGCTGTTTTGAATCCTTACAATAAAGTTGATCTATGATTAAAGTTTAATATGGAGTGAAATTAAACGTCAGAGAAGAATCATGATGCAGTGTGGCCCTCAGTTCCCCACCTCGCCAGCTGCGCCACCCCATCTCCAAACTGACTGTACATACAGAGCAGAGTTTGCATTTCCAAACTTGACATTTCCTGTCCAGTTTGTTTTTTGGTCGATCACAACCTTTGCATAGAAAGTGACATGTGCCAGTGTCAGGTCCTGTTTTGTGCATGCACCTTGTTTATACATGAGAACATTTATAAACGGGTATAAAATGCATCTATTTGTTTCCTGGTCTTTGTATTTTGACGAGCTTATGTGCCATTTATAAACCCAACAACTCATAGGCAGAAATGATGTCAGATGACAGATGACATCAAGTCAGGAAAGAAAAATGCTAAGCAAAAGTTATCCGGGGATTATCTCCAGTATTGTCTAATGAGGAATATTTAGTTTATAAAAATAAAAAAAACAAAAAAAAAAAACAGCTAAGATAATGTAACTCAATAGATTAATTTAAAAAACTGCTTAACTTAACTTAAAAATGCAGAAAAGTTTATTGCAGCTTCTCTCTAAGGTGCTGAAAAACAGGTCAATAATTCAAATTATAGCAATTTTAAAGTGGTGAATAAAAACTTAGATAGGTTCAATTTCTAGGTTTTGAATTTCATGAAGGTTTTGAAAACTGAGCCTAAAACTACTAAGTTAATAACTACACTTGAGTCTGAAGAATAAATAAAATGGCTGTAATTATACGGCCTATACCAAACCAAAACGTTACTTTTTATTTCTGTTTGAGTTTTTATTATTATTTTATTATTTACAGAGAAAATCTAACATGAATTCAGTAAATGATTTCACACTACAAACTCCAAATGTTTAATATGCAATGTATGGGGGTTTGAAACAGAAAACCAGCTTAAATCCAGTGGAGGAAAAATCTGTAAAACGGTGATATTTTGCTAAAACATAACATCATAGTCATAAATCCACAGATATTCTAACTTGTATGACTCACAAATGTTGTTTATTCCAAATTGGTCACTTATGAACAGATCTGATCAATAGAATTCACACATAATGATAATATATTGAGCCAATTGATTTGCACTTTACCAACAAACTGACACATTATACAGTATCTCCACAGATTTGTGTGTGATGTGCTCAGGGAGCTCGTCCTCTCATATTCCCATGACAACATCTGAAAGCTCTTTAGCAAAGGTTTCCCACAGTAGCCAGAGTGATTTTCAGTCAGTACTGCATCATGGTTTGCACAATGAGAACATTTTCCGATTCTATCTTTTCAAGAGAAACTAGAAACACTTAGTAGTTGTGTTTAATTCATCATCAGATGAGGAAAGAAAATATTAAAAAGGTTTTTATGGGGAACATTTCATACCAGAGAGCAAATGACGTCTTTCAGGACTCAAGCCACTAGAAACAGTGAGTAAAAATATTTTTCTAATTTCTAATGTCTAGATATTGCCTCTCTAAACTCAACAATGAATCTGTTCTACTCCAGATGTTGCCATCATTTCAGTTGGCTTGTTCTCCACTTGCATTAATTGTCATCTGCGCTCATCCTCAGGACAACAGCTAAAGCCTCTAGGATAGCGAATGCTCAGCTGCGTTCACACATTCTGAAACTTGCATGCAGATACAAGCACCCACATGTCTTTCACAACTAACCTTTCCAAAAAGGCACACTGAAAGTACAGCGCAAAAGAAATCTTGGGAGCAGCAAAAAACATGAGTATTCAGTGTGGATAACCATACCTGTAAACCAACGTGTCATCCCCGGAGCTGTTGTACTGGACCTGGAACATTCTCACTCCGGATGTAGGAGTTTGGCTGCTCCATCTAATGAGGGCAGAGGTTCCTGTGAGCTCCACCAATGATACCCTCCTGTCAGCCCCTCTTGTTTCGTTGTTAAGCATTGCAACTTTGGAGGAGGTCAGGATGTCAGAGGGCGCTGGCTCAGAAGAAGGATCTCGGCTGCGGCTTGTGCTGTTTGCAAGATGAGGCACTGCTGTCACGACTAACTCCACCCTTCCTGTAGATTCACCCGCAGCGTTTGAGGCGATACAGGTGAAGTTTCCTGAATCCTTCAGGGACGTAACGTTGATTTCCAGGCTTCCATTGGGGAAAACTAAAGTTCTGCAACAAAAAAAATAAATAAATAAAATAAAAGTAAATAAATAAAGAGTAGGAAATAGGAAGTACATTTCACTAAACGTTTCCTGTTTTTCATCAGCTATGATTATTAGAAGTATTTCAGCTTGCCAGAATAAAGAGGGAGAGACTTATTTAATCTTCGTAAGTTTATAAATATGTTGTATTTTCTTTTGGAGTAATGTTTTTTTCCTCACTAGGTGTCGTTTCAGCCACTCTATGTAGAACTCATTTCAATCTAGATAATGATGGACAACAGCTTCAGCTAAAACTTTTTGTAAGATATGTTATTCCTCTGGGATCGATACATATTTTGCTCCTAACCATATGTTCATGTGTTGGTCAGAGTACATGACTGCTTTCTGAGCTGTGCAATGACTGGATATTGACGATGCTGTGTATACATACACATATTCATTTGAATAGAGGAAGCTGACACCATCCGGCATATTGAAATCATAACCCTTTGACAAAACCAGACTCTTCCTTCTCCCTCTTTGTATCGTGGCTGTGAAACTAACCTATCAGAAGCTTTATAGTAAATAAATTCATTTACAGTACATTTTTGCTACAAGTTTGTAGAATATTGTCTTTATACAAGTACATTTCTTTAGTCAAAAAAACTGCCTGTTTAGCATATAAAGTGACAAAGAGGTCATTTTCCCCTTATTCCCTCTTCAAAATGGAAAAGACAAAAAAGGTCATTTCACATAAAACAAATATATAGTGATTGTCATAGGTCAATAAATAACTTCGAGACAACAGCTACTCTTGGAAACATCTCCATATCTAAATTCAGATGAATACTTCAAAAGGTTTAAAGAAAAAACTGGAACTGTGATAACTACGTCTTTCTTGTGTTTCGTCTGCTGCTCACCATAGGATGGAAAAGCAGGTCCAAATATCACAGAGAACTACAATATCCGTTCAATCTGAGAATTTACAGTTGAAAGAAATTATTAATTTATTTTTAAGCATTTGTTCTAAGGGTGCCTTTAAATGGAGTCGCCAGTGTTATCAAACCATATTTTACAGTTAGCTTGCATGAGCAAAATGGTTAGATCCTCTAAATAGGACAAAGGTTTTATCTTAATGAACTGAACTGACACTGAAAATTGAATGGAAACATCTCCTCTTTTTAAATTTCTCAGATAACATTTTTTTGCAAAGATCTGACAATGGACATTTATTATCACACGATTGTTCAAACTACAGCCACAGCAAGAATTGTGATATCATGGTGATACCTGGAGCCATTGGATATGAGTCGGCCTTCAGGGCTGATCCAGTGGACCTCAGGCTCTGGGTCTCCATTTGCTTTACATTTTAGACTTGCAGGCTGGCCTTCCATAGCAACAGTATGAGGTGACTTTCGAGTCAAAACTGGTGGGTCACAAATAAATTCCTAAAAGGAACATCAGAGAAGTAGATTAAGAGATCTATTTCCTATTTGTGTGTCTGTGTTTGTTTTCTCTTTGAAATTTAAAAGTGAAGGGTGAAATGCTCCAACCTCTTCCGGTATCGTCCAAAAGTATTTGGCGCTGAGATCTGAAGGGGAGGCACACGTCTCGAGGTCATCTTCTCTGGTCAGTCTCCTTAACCACAAAAGCTCACAGTTGCAATGAAGTGGGTTTCCACCAAAACTCAACACAAGAGAAGAGAGTGGGGAGCCTTTAGACTTGGCATATACTGGGATTCTCAGGAACAAGGGATCTGGGGGAATCTTCTTCAACTTGTTAGAAGTCATGTCCAGCCTAATCATGAACGGGAAAAGACAATTGAAAAATTTTCATGCAATAGTAGAGGTAAACTTTTCTTCAGTTTTTTTCAGTTCAGTTTGTTTGTTAATTTTCATGTCCTTACCTGGCCAGTTTGTGTAGATTGGTAAAAACTCCCTGCGGAACATTCTCTATGAGGTTATGATCCATATTCAGGGTATTGACGTTGGTGAGACGCCCAATCGTGTCCCACGGCACCTGGTCAAGGTTGTTGTAACTGAGGTCTAGATCTTCGAGAGTAGTCACAAAGTCATCGAAGGCGTGAGGAGATATGGAGTGGAGCTGGTTATTGGCCAGTATCAGATGACGAAGGTTGGTAAGACCTTTGAAATGGTCGTCCTGGTGGTCGGAAATGTGAACAGACAATAAGTTCCTGAAATGCAGTCATGTAGCTAAACATTAGTTGCTGTGAATCATAATCGGTCAATCTATGAATCTTACCTTTATCACAGTTAATCTGTTGGAGTCCAGATGGAGCGCTCTCAGTCGCCGCAGATCACTGAATGCTGAAGGAAGAATCTGACTAATGGTGTTTCTGGACAGCGTCAAATGCAACAAGCTGGTCATGTTAGCAAAGTCTTTTCTTCGGACCGCTGCAAGTTAGCAGAATAAGCACACAAAATGAATTGATTTTATCAGAAGGAATCCCAGGAACTATGACATTTAACAAAGACAGTCAGAAATTACAATTAAAAAAGAGTGCAGCAACAAATAGTGCTAGAGCAGTAGGTCCCACATAGTTGGTATATCAAGCTTAGTTCCTCCTCACCTTGCAGTCAGCTGTTACCAAAACCCATGGCTGAGCTTATCTATGACTGCAGTCAATCAAGACAAACTGTCCCTGAATGTAGGTAGATCATCAATGAAACAGTGGCTGTCATTCTAATGAAAGGGAACCAGGAGGGAAAAACTCAAGTACTCCAAATGACCTCACAACCAAACTAGAAACTTCTGAGCAAATATTATTATTATCTTCAAGTCGTCCCATACAGAGGAGGAAAGGTAAAAGGAACACCAGTAAGCATCTGTAAAACATAATATATGCTCACATCAAGCTGCATTTTAGCTCCTGGCGTGATGGGGTTTGTTTAATACGTTTTAATTCACTGCATAATGTGTACCCTGGACATTTTTTTTTTATTTGCCCAGGCTTTACTTTCTGCACATCAAACACCCTCCCACAGCAGTAACGACATACTTGAAGGGAACATTGTAAAGTGATGTATTTGCATCCCTAGAGACCAGACCTTGAAATAATCAAAGCAGTGCAGGGACATCTTGACAGAGCAAACAGCAGCCAACATCCAAAGTAGAGCTTTGAAATGTCCTTCTCGAAGTGGAACTGTCCTTGAAGCTGTTACAAGAAGGCATTCCCAAGAGAATTTAGACTGTTAATAAAGAATATTGTGTAAAGCTTACTTCTTTTTTTTTTTTCCAAATCCCAATTTTGTATTATATAACATAAATTTACTGTGATGTTTTAACATATTTTAATCATTGTTTTATTCAGGTACATTGAAGCGGGGATGTGCACAAGCATCGCCTTTAACAAAACCAAAGACTCATTTGTTTAGATTGGGGTTTAACTGTCATTGTACATTATCTGTTTTCTTTATTTTATGTTACCTTTTAACTTCTTTTTGCTTTATTTTAAGTTAGTATATGTCATCTTTTATGTTTTGGTACACTAGTTTGTTGAACTGCAAAAAAAAAAAAAATGTTAACATAGAATGACCATGTTGCAGATCTTCAATAAGATAACAGAGAAATGTACACGGCTTGAAGAAGGAGAAAAGTATATAAAATATGCGTAAAGTAAGGGGAGGAACCAGCAATGAGCAAAGAAAGCCAAAAGAGTAGACAGTGAAGAAAGGGCGAAGGATGACACTGGGTGCAACTGCCGGTGGACAGGAACTGATCCTCGATAAATGCAATCGACATAGAGTCATTGCTCTAGATACTGGCTATTCACAGAGTACTGTAATCAACCCAATTGTTCATAAAGTTGAGAAGACAAAAAATACATTGTAGATAATATTGTACAAGAAACATGGATAATCACTAGAGTTTAGATCTATAGAGAAAAACCCAAAATATGGGTCGGGCCACAATTATATGGTTGATGGCTGGGTTGGGGTCAGGCTTCTTGAGGTCCATTTTTAAAAAGCCTACAATACATACAGCACAGCGAATATTAAACAAGAATGCATGATATAAAGTTGTTTTAATCTATTTTTTCTAATTTAAATAGAGGAGGAAGTACTTTACTCTGTTGAGAAAAGGAAGGAAATTAGGTGCAAATGTTTCATTCTGCTGGGCACCAAACAATTATACATCCCAGAAGATTTGCAAGCAGAGTGCAGAGTGAGGTCTGGAAATATTTTAAACTGGCATCAGTTTAAAATATGTCAGGTTCACTGTGAGCTTGGGCCTCTAATTACAGTTAATTAGTGGGGTTGAATTGGTGGTTGGCTGGATTATTTAGGCCTCTAATAACTGCAGCTTTTATAAAGAAAAGCACATTTAACAGTTTGGAAGAAATTCACAAGGCATGTTCTGCTTCTGGACTGGAAAGAGGGTGCTGCTTCTGGATCCCTTGTGTCAAGCCACTCCTGAACCAAAAACAACTTCAGAAGCATCTTCCGCAGAAGAAAAAGCTCTGGACTGCTGCTCAGTGGTCATAAGTTCTTCTTTTATTGCAAACCAAATTTACTTTTTTATCTTGACAAAAAAAAAGTTTGGAAAGAGGAAAAAGTAAGTCTGGAGAGGAGAAATGTACAAAATTGATATTTCTTGAGGAGTAGTCTGACGTTCCAGTCAGAAAGTATTTGGAAAGCTGTTGTTGTTCCATTGCATTTCATGAAGTCCAAAGACAGCACTCATTTCGTGGGAAACTCTAAGAAGTGCTTTTCTCTGCTCATAAGGTTGATGGAGATTTTGACTTAATTGCCCAGCAGAACATGGCATCTGCTACACTATCAAAAGTACCAATACATGGTTTATTGACAACAGTATTTTTTTTTGTTTGATTGGCAGCAAACCAGCTTTACCTACATCCAACAGAAAATCCATGTGGTATTTTTCAAAAGGAAGATGAGGGACAAAAGGAACCTCTGCTTCCTTAATGCCTCCATGCAATGCTTCACTGATTCAATAATTCATGCAAAAAGGAGGCCTGACCAAGCACTGAGTCCATGTTTTGTACAAATTGACATAGATTTTATTAGGGTATTTCAGTGTTAAGAATTGTTTTCACAGAAACTAAATTACAGATTTTCATTTCCTATAGCATAAATACATGCTCAACATATTTCCTTCTGTATGTAATGGATCTATACGAGTTAAATTTTTTATACTAATATAAAGTAACTTTTAGGTGATATTCTAATATATCCAGGTTCAACTTTTTAGGTTTTAAATGAAAGCAGTTTCTGCTGAACATCTTTCTGCAGAATAAAAGTAGGAAGAAGTTAATTTAACTTTGTCTCCCTTTTGTTTTAGTGGTCTATGGTTTAGAGACTCAATGTGACTACAGATTAGAAATAAACCGATCAAGGAGTAAGCAAGTTTCAAAGTAACACAAAAAGGTTTTTGATGTCAGATCTAAAAGAAACAAATGAGATTTGGTCGGCCAAACAAAGAATAATATAAAAAGGTAGTTAAATTTAAAAGGACAATTACGAACACAGCAAAAAATTCCTTTTCAAGTAACAGAATAAAGAATACTTTGTATTTGTATTGACGGTAAAAAAAATTGTTTCAGTGAGCTGCTGAAACAATTTGAGATAAAGTTAATATGCATCCAATTATTAACATAACACTGAATTTATTATAGTTTAAAATAAACAAAATGCCCAAAGTGGAAATAAGGGGTTATGGAAATATGTCATTTGAATTTTAACAGTTTATCTGTATAAATAACACACAGTCATTTAAACAGATCCAACCTGACAGTAGGTATGATACCTGTGATGAAGTTTTCTTGAAGACGTAGCTCCACTGTGCGTCGATCAATGGCAGTGGGAACAAAGAGCAGACCTGTTTTGGAGCAGAGGATAGCGAGTGATGGAGAGAGGCTCTGGCACATGCAGCGTTTTGGACACGACTGTCCTCTGCATGCTGCTGCCAGCAACAGAAAAGAGAACCACAGCCGTTCCATTATCCTCCCCAGGAAACAGGGCAACTGCAAGACACACAAAAAAAAAAAAAAACAGAGGAGTGAATTAAAGTGGAGAATGAGAATGGTACTGCAACAGTAAAGGCCCCCAGGAAGTAACAAACCACGGTGAATCACTGCACTCCAAGATCCTTTGTTCAGGTAAACAAGCATACAGGTTATCTACAGTAGTTTGGTAAATCTGCCAACTTATGAACATCATGCTGTTAAGCTACTATTTACCGCAGGGTTTTTACTGCAGGTCCTCAATTGTTTGTGGGGAAATTCTGCTTTGAATCTTCAAATGTAAGTAAAGCTTATTAAGAAAAAGAGAGTCGATAATAATAGAATGCATTTTTTTCTCTTGTGCATCACATTGTTTCACTGCATTATTTTGCCAAGCCACATCTGCTATTGTACATCTACCAGGCATGAAAATGTGTTATTTTCCCAATCACACGACAAGAGATCAATAATGGCAGGACAGAAAATTCCGGTCAGTTTGATTCTTCTGAAAAGATTATTAAACATTTGGTGCAAACATGAAGTTTTAAGGCCATATTTCTTAGCAGCAACATTTTCTTCAGAATAACTTCACATGTTGCATTGATGTATAAGCACATGAGATGTAGATGTTTCTGTGTACAAGTGCATTGCATGTTTTTTTTTTCTTTTTCTGAAATAAGAACTTCAATATATATAATAATAATAATAATAATAATAATAATAATAATAATAATAATAATAATAATAATAATAATAATAATAATAATAATAATAATAATAATATATAATGCTTTTTTGTAAAAGACTAACACAAACTAATGTAAGATTGTGATGGAGGAAAATTAGCAATTTTCATTTTAAGGTAATCCTTTAACTGTCACCCCAAATACTGTCACATGCAGGTCAATGGGTCAATCGGGACACTGGCGTCCTCATGGCAGTTAAAGGGTTAATAAATAGATAAAATTTTGAAAAATGCCACATATTACAAATTTCTTACTCAATACTTTGTGGAAATGCCTATAGATGCTGTTTCAGTCTCTTGACGTCTGTCTTTATTGAGAAAGTGTAATGTTTGTCCATTCTTCCTAGGAGTCTCTAGGGCCCAGCCAGCGTCTCCCGAGTGTAAAAGCAGCTGTGCTCCAGAGTGCCATGGCAGCTCTTGCGTGTCCCAATTTGGCGTTTTGTTGGCATAGGCCTTGCTAATTCCACCTGCTTAGGATGCAGCTATGCCAGCTGCCTTGGGGTTGTCTTCCTGTTTATTCAGTTTATTTTAATTATTTTACTTTTAGTAAAGTTGTCATTTGTTCCGGCTCAATGAGCCACATCGTAACACTTGAAAGCAACAGTGTGTTCAGGGTGTATGTTTTCTGTTGCACTGAGAAATCGGATGTGTGTCAAGAAGTTAAATTCTGGTCCCGTTTTACCAAAGCACCTTCGTTTACATGATTGCTGTGTCCATTACATGTCAAGAGAAACCTCAGATGGGATTTGTGGCCTACTTGCAACAACTCCACAGTCTTGCCTCTCTCCCATAGATTAATGATGTCTTGCTCAGCGTTTCAGTTAAGGCGGATGATCATGTCTTGGACAAACTCTTTCCATTTTCAAATGGACAGACTGAAGAGTGCTATATGAACTGTAAAAAACTTTGGACAATATTTTATAACCTCAATGACAGAATTCAATTAAATAAAATTCCAAAATACTTTATTGATTCCAAAGGTAAATTACATAAATTAAGTTATCCATTTAGCAGAGCAATGTTACATACTAATATTGCATGACAATAACTGTAAAATGTAACACCTGCTGCAAACTGGACCCATACGGCAAGCTGAAAAAACACCCAGTCTACGCATAGCATTAAACAAAGGCAATTCTCTTTGTCTTTCTCTCTATAAGGCACTCAGTTTGGACACAAAACTAGTTCTGTACGCAAAGGGCAAGTTGCTTTATAGGCTGATATCAGTATGAGTGTTTTCAGTCTGACTGAATAAAATGGATCTTACAATAATTTCTTATTTTGAGCATCGCCTAACAATTTCCTCAGATACCATTTAGTGAAGATGTGTTTCTGATAATTTCCTTTTTCATTTTAAACTTTAATATATATAAATTTCATTTATATATGAAACTGTCTTTTGTTTTCTGGTTCACTATAATTATTTAATTTTACACACATGTCAAAACATTTCTATCATTCATTCCTCGGACCACGATCATTACGTTTTTTTTTCTGACTGTCAATATATACACGACTCCCTTCTTGTCATTTTCTTTATTCCTATGTCGTCACTTTCCAACGCGTAGGGAGCTCCACATCAATTAATGAGAGCACCCGGCACATCAATTAATGACGAGAAAGGTCTAACCAATGCGTCAACATGTGACTCAGAGGGAACCTGACCAAGCATCCATATATGACAGTAAGGAGTGAGAAAGTGTTAGTGTGCCAGCTTACATGTAGGCTACTCCCCTCATGCATGTACACAGATGCTCACCCCCCCCACACGCCAGCTCTCCTCACAACATTCAGCTGCTTCTCACCGGGCTGACAGTAGGTAATTTGACCTCTTTCCCGATCTGTCCCTGGGTTACATCTCATTCCCAATGACGAATCCCTCTGAATCACTAATTCCCCTTCCGTCTCCAGACCTGAACCTGCTGGAACTATGTGTGGCAAACGTGTATCAACAAGATTGGAGCATTTTCTTTTTGTGTGTGTCAACTCAGATGTTTTTAGGCTTTTTCCTCAAAACTCAAATGACAAAATGGACAGTGTCGGTCAGAGAAGAGTGGTGAGGCAAGCCAAAGAGGAATCAGAGGTTTTATTGGGTTGGCCTGCTGTCCTTCACGAAAATCAATGGAGTGTCGCGTTGGACCGGCATAAAAATGTTGGTTGGCTTTTTATGTGTAAAAAATTTTGGAAACCTTGAAGTGTGGAAGTAAAAACTTTGGAGTTTTATAGAAAAACAAAAACAAAAAAAGCTTGCAGTGCATTAGGCAGGCACATAAGCAATGTGCTATTAATGGGGAAACTTTTTCTTAAGATGTACTGGAGATTTTTATAATTTTTTTTCAGAACCTGATACTTCAGTTGGAAAGTTTCAGAAATAGCAAATGCTTTTCATTTTAGCTGTAATTCACAGTTTGGTAATTTCCTTCTGTCTTAGTTAATAGCACTAGCTTAAAGCCATTATAGTAATACCAGTGGTTCTGAGTAAGGCTTGACAAAGCACCAAAGTTAGTAGACGCTTCTACACTACCTGTTAAATGTCAAATGATTCATCACTGCATCACCTAGAGAACGACTATTTATAATTTGACAGAATCTTAGTAAGGCAGAATACCTGGAACTCAGCTGATAGGTTTAACATATTCGAGTGCTTTCTTTTTTTAGAGAAAAATATTAAATAGCTAGGAAATACTATAATAGTTTAAACAATAAAAAAAAATGCACCACCTTTTGTGTTAAATTCCCAAAACAGTTAAATATATTGAAAAATAACAAGAAGAATACAGCCTGGCAAAAAAAAAAATTATCAAATCTGATACAGACAAAAGCACAATTGACTAAGCATGTTGCATATGGAAACCCTTCACAGCTGATAGACAGAGAAATGTGTGCAAGAGAAGGGAAATGGGAAAAGTGACAGTGAAATGGTAGAAGTACTTAGGTGCTATAGTTGAAGCATTTAAGTGATAAGAAACAGGTTCAGGTTCAGGAGAAGTAAAATAAATAGAAAATACACCTCCATTGTGACTTTGAGAACATATGCTCGCTTTCTATCATAGAGCATTTTCCACTGGTCCAAATAATGTCCACACCTTTATGTCAGCTCTGGCATCTCATACTAAGGTCCATATAGGTGCTGACAGCCCTCTCATCTCTGTTTCTGTCTCTGTTTCTCTGCAGGGACAGACAGAACCAGTATAAGACACTTGTTTCCATCTGCGTATAGAATCTTACTATAAATGCCTAAATATTGTGGTACTGAGTGAGCTAAGATGTATAGTAGCCTACCCATTGTTTGTGCAGCACTTTTTTTCCACCTTTGCATACACTACCCTGCTAGATGAAAGAGCCTCTCTACTACCATCAGACTCTTTGCTGTCATCAAAGGACTCAGAAGAAAAGCAGGTAAACAGCACAGTAGATGGAGCATGCTTGTTGTAGCAACAAGAGGGAGGATTGGGAAGTAGTGGGGGGTAAACAGCAGGCTGGATTCCACGCCTGGCATGGTTCCATGGTTCCATGGTTCCATGGTTCCATGGTTCCGTGCCAAACGGTTTTCTTTGCATTGTGCACTTTCTGCTTGATAAAAAATATCTAGTCAGGTCAAAGGGTTTAAGTCAAGTCTAAAGTCATTGAATTTGTGACTTGAATCTCAGGACACTGACATTTTGGGACGTTACATTGTGCTACATAATCAACATATATATATATATATATATATATATATATATATATATATATATATATATATATATATATATATATATATATATATATATATATATATATATATATATATATATATATATATAGTACATACTAAATGGTAAACTTCATTGCCACTGAACCTGGCATTGCACAAATCCCCCTTTCACACTATTATGTATACACTTTGTAGTTTCACAGTTGAATTTTGTTCAACAGTGGTATACTATCTCGTTTCCACACGTCTGACAGTGTAGCATAAATTATGTAATCTTCAAATAAGCCAGATATTTTGGGCATGCTGAAAACTTCCAAGGCATGAATGTTGTAACTTGCAGGCACAATATACACACCCAAAACTTCTCTTTTATTGATCAAAACCCATTCACACTTCAGCACGGTAAACACTTAAAAGTTTCTCCTTCCACTGCGCCTACACCATCTCAATTCTCTCCAATAACATCATACTCAGCATTCACACATCCACATATCCATATTTCTCTCATTTTAATACATTTGCTTATGAGTTAAAACTTTATCCTGATCAATTTCATGTGTATTTCTTTTAACCACTTATCATGGACTGTGTATAAAGCGTTGAACATTATGCCTAAGGTTGCTAGCTCATCATTAAATATCAAAAAAATATGAACAAATAAAAAAAAATAGAAAAAAAGACAGTCAAATAGAAGTAACCCAAGTATAGCATCAAAGCAACATCATTCAATGATAATTCATAAAGTAAGCTTCATGTCTTCATATCTACATATGTTCTTAGATATGTCACATACTTTGCAAGATAACAAGCAGTGTCACAGCAATTTAAGAATTTATCAGTCTGTCCAGGTCATGCATGTTTTTAAACAAAACCAGGGTCACCCTCTCCTTGCAGTCTGAGCCATATGTAAGTGCTTCTCTTTGCAAATCAGTCTGACTCAATGTATCAACGTCACAATGTCAAAACGTAAGCTCTATCTTTGCCTAAGCAGGCAGCCACAGAGGCATAGTTGCGTTTTTGATTACTGTATATGTCACACTGTTGTGTGATATGTGTGCTTTGGTGGACAACAGTACATTAGCCTCACCAGTAAGGCTTACAAGTGAATCAATAGCATTGAACTTTAATCCAGCAGTGGGTCCTGTGTAGTTCCATTACAACTTGCCCCTCTCTTGGTATTCATAAAATCCTCAACAGAACCTTCTCATTAAGAAACAACAATGCTCCACAGCCTCGCAAGATTAAAAATAGGCAGTGCTGCAACAACTTCTGTTCATGTATGATTTCCCAGTGCATTCTCTAGGAAACAAAGTGAAGTGCGTGCAGCTTCATAATTCTAGTGAAAAATTGATTTTATGCTGTAATTTGATAGTTCATGCTTTCCACTATCTCACAATGCAACCGGGATTCTGAATAAATAACCTGCATATACAAGACACATGGGCTATTTTGACAGCCCTTCCATTTTCACCTGCTCCGGGTTTTCTGGATATGTGTTAGATTAAATATAACTTCCCATTATTTGTGATTACTTCCTCCACTAAACCTACCCCATCTCAAATCCCTCCAGCAACATCGTATTCGGCATCCAGATATCCATATTTTTCTCATTTTTCTATATTTACAGCTGCGTTGTATCCATTTTAGACTCGTGAACGTAACCTACACAAACAAAACAATGTAAGAGCACTTCAACTTTGTGCAAAAAAAAGGTTTAAGCACTTCACTTATTCAGATTCTTATCTCATCACCCCCACAGGCTTCTTTGCGGTTTCTGTTACTCTGCAGTAACAGAAACCACTTGCTTTCCACTTACTGTATTTTTATTTTTATCATCCATGCATCTTCTTGTCCTGGTTTACACTTCCTGATTTTTTTTTTCTTTTCTCCAAATAAAACCGCATTTATAAAGAATGTCTGTTACAGAATGTGGTTTTTATTGATTCCATGCTTTTCAAAGCATTGCTTTGTTACTACTACTAATAATAATAATACATAAGAACCCACCATACTTAAGTCTTTTTAATGTTAGAGGATTATTTTTAGTGCGGACTTCACTTGCTTGACAACCATCTGGATAGATTAAGCATTACTCTGCAGTGTAACACCGTTTCTATATAAAAAAAATAAAATAAATAAAAAGTGCATATTCTTGCTCTCCCACACCACACCACTCAACTACGGATATATTGGTTTGACCTGAAAGTTGGTGGTGATCATTCATCAGGCTTTGTTTGTTGTAGGGTGTTCAGCTTCTGAGAAGTGATGACACAAGACATACAGACCTGAGTTGCTTTTCTCCAACCTGTAAAAACGGGCCACGAAAGTAGCTGCCAACAGTGCGACTGACAAGTTAATACATTCAAATGGTCGTTATTTCGAGACATTTGATGCAGGATACAGCTTGACATTTTTCCAAACTTATTTTAAGCGGTTGCAATGGTGCCTGCACATTTCAGACTCCCTTGGCACGTTATAGTTGGAGCAGAGCGAAAATAATGAACTGAGATCCCAAATGTAGCTTCTAACCCACTTTTTCAGAAACACCCAAACAATGAACATCAAAGGTTTTATAGAAGTGCATAAGATTCCAGGGTTGACTGTGGAGGAGAAAAGACAGAAAAGTGCAGCCATTGACATATTTCATGGTGGATTCAGTTCGTACATTTTGCTCATTTAAATTTGCCGGCTGCTTAAATCTCTGCAGCATAGTTTTAAGCATTACACTTGCCTCTGACCAGTCATTTATGAACCTTGTGCTTTAATGCTAACTAAATTCAATAGTGATGTTTACTGTGTACAGAAATAAGTAGCGTGTGCTATTTTAGGGTTTTATATTATCACAACACGCTACAGCCAAACTTCAAGGTACCACACAGTGATGTGTGAAAACTGCAAACAGCCGACTGGTCAAAAAAAGAATAAAAATCCCCACCTGTGGGCATGGATATCAGCGTCACTGCAGCAGCATGCACACGAGCACATTGCCTTGTTTTATGAGGTTGTTTATTTGAAGTCAGCTGCACATAAATCCCAGTTGTGGGATGGATTGTTTATTATGAGCATGACTAATAAATTCAAGCATATGTTTATTAACAGTGTGTATGGATTCACAGATTGATCTGATTTTTTTCTCAGCAGACCAGAGTGAACACTGTCCTCAATCATTTTGACAGCTATAAATGCTTTAATGTCATTTCAAACAATAATTGTATTGTGCTATGCTCTTTTTTAAAATCTCTGTCAATGACACTGTGTATTACAATGCCTTGTGAAAGTGTTCATATCCATTGACCATATGTTTTTTTATTTTGTCACTTTACAATGACAAACATAGGGCAGTTTATTGGTAATTTGGGAACAGACCCACATAAAATAGTTTTTAAAATATATTTTATAACCAATGACAATATTAAATGTGTGGAATACCTCTCCATGGCAAACAGCAAATGTTTTGTGGTAAGTCTATGCAAAATAGCTCAAGCTCAGTTAGATTGTGAGGGAGAAATAACATCGTTTTTAAGTCTCAATTGGATTAAGGTCTGTCATTTTGACACGTAATTATGTGCTTTCATCTAAACAATTCCATTGCCTCACTGGAAAATGGCCTCCGGCCTGAGTTTAAACTGTTTTTCAGGCTCTACTGCAACAGAATTTCTTCTAGGATATCCCTGCATGCACATCCATTTATCCATCTTCCCATCTACTCTGACCAACTTTCTCCGTCTCTACGTAAAGATATATATATATATATATATATATGTATATATATTTTTACATATTTATTAAAACTGTTACTATATGCCCTGAAAGTATAATGTGATCCAGATAATCTGTGAAAAGATTGAGCTCTTCCTCCACCTCCCAGTGCTACTATTGCAGACTAGAGAAATAATACACCACTCCCAGTTATAAATAAACAATAAGAGCCAGGAGGAGAATCTTATCACTGTCAATCATACTCATGTACATACTTTTCAACATGCAACATAGAGAAACAACTTATTGTTACAGGAAAAAATTGTATCTGCTGACATTGGTGGCAGTGCTAACTAGCCTGAGCATTCATGACCTGCTCTGCTGACTTGGAGAAGCTGTAACATAGCAAGGTCGACTGACAGCCCTAAGACCCTCCTCCTGGCTCTGATTGATTGTTTCTGACTGAGCTCTGTGTTTTTTGTAGTTGGCACTGGGAGACAGAGGAGATACATTTTTTCATAGATTGTCTGGCTTATGCTATACAGTCACAATATAGTTGATTTTAATGAATAAGTAAGAAAAAACTTTTTTTTTCTTTATAAAAATTACATTTCCCAGTTTTAAGAAAAGCTTAGAGCCACTTGACATGCATCCACTGGATGCATGTCAAGTGGATGCATCCACTTCCATATTTCAATGTGAGGATAAAAGGAGGTGATAGTATTACTTTTCTGCAGCATTTAATGGGCTGCATATGGGCCATTTTTTTATTATTATTTTGGCTTCATCTAACCAAAGCTGCTTCTTTCATATTTGCCGGTTCTCCCCACTTGCCTTGTGACGAACACAAGTTGACACTAATAATTAGATGGCTACAGAAGGCAATTTTACTGAATATAAGTACAGCAAAATAAGCTTCCATAAAGTTTTGATTAAAAAAATTTAAACAATTTAATTTTAAAACATTGCATAATTATTCTTCCATTTCACAGTTTCAATGTGCAACACTGAAATAGTTTATCCCAAAAAATCCTGAAGTATGCAGTGAAATTTCCAAATCTAACAAGTCAAATATGGAAAAGTTCAAGGGAAAGAAATACATTTGCAAGGCTCTGGTAATTTTGCAAGGCTCTGGTAGTCAAGTAAACACACCCACATAGGTAAGATGTATGTTTGCTGAAAAAGCAGCTTTGAGGATGCTGCAGTGATAAATAGCTGGTGAGTGAGTGAAGTGTCATAAATGAAAAATAAAAGCAGAGTCGAGCCATACTGAGTAGAACCATTCCATATCGGTACATATTTAAGAAAAAAAGGTGCTACTGACTCTAGCTTATAGGTGAACAACTATGGTTTTAAAGGGGTGGTGTCTTCCAAATTCTGCAATACGTCTGACTGAATTCTTCTCACAACCTGTTGATAGGTTATGCAACAGGGACTCCACTCCTTGGGGGCCACACTGTCATATTTTATTGCTCCAATAAAAATAATTCTGTGTGGCACAAAATTAGAAAACTCGATTAGGGGCACAAAGTAGGCTGAGGCGTATCAGAACAATGACTGAGGGCAAATTATTACCAGACTATCAAAGAAAACCACAGGACTCCTGTCAGTGCACTGGCTCTTGAAGGCCATTGCACTGACAATTTTAAATGTGCTCCTTGTCCAACATACTTGGATCTAATAACTCATGCTGCATGCTGAATTAACTCATCAGCATGCAGTCAGGTTCTTCAGAATCTTGCTAATTATCTAATTATGTGATTCAGGTGTATTGAAGCAGAGATGCATCTAAAAGTTGCAGGACACCAACCCTCGTGTTTTACTGACCTATACTGAGAACACTCCAGGGTTTATGTAACATTATTTTAAGTAAAAATAATGTAACATTATTTTAATGTGTCAAAAACACATTAAAATAATGTAGAAACCCAAATTGCTCCTCAAAACTTTATAAGCATTTCATTTTCACACCCTAATTCTGTTTTGCTTTAATTTTAACCTAGGTTTTCCATAGGTGCAAAACCCCTGAAACCTCAGCAGTTCCCCTGATGCACAATTACTGCAACGCATGATCAGTTCCTGTTATGTTTTCCGGTGTAGAGCAACATAGGCTGCTTCCAGGAATTGCAGGATACTTAAGTTTCTTACTGAAGCAACAAACCGCAAGAAAGCAGATATTCAGTTACTTGTTATTTATTTTCCAGTTTTTTTCATTAGATGTAAGGGTGAAAAAAATGTCCACCATGGCTCTAAAGGAAAACAAATCACAAATGTGAAATGATCTAATTTATCTATCACCAAATATTTAGCTAAATATATTCATGGGTAATTCAACAGTTAAAACATTCTTGAATTACATTAAATCATACTCAGTCATAAAATCAAACCTCATTATAGCTGCAGTATGTTATACTTTAATACAAAATATATATTTTTAGGTGTTTGTTAAATTATGATTGAATTGTGACAATATAAAAATCAAGCTCCTCTGCCTTCTCCCACTTCTCCCAGTACTAACTTCAGGAATACACCACTCAGTAGAAAAAAATCAATTTACAGCCAAGGGGAGAATTTCAGAACTGTCAATCACTCTTGTGCTCATTCCCTCTCCCTTGCTATTTGATTCACAAACACTTTCTTATCACAACATAACCTGCCACAAATACTGAAGCTAGTTAGCAAGGCCACTGATTATGACAGATAAGCTTTTTTCCTGCAATGAAAAGTTGTTTTTCCATCAGTAGCACATGAAGCAGTGCGTACACAAGGGTGACTGACAGCGCTAAGACACTCCTCCTGGCTCTGATTGGTTGTTTTTGACTGCACAATACTTATGTTTCTTACTGAAGAGATGTATTTTTGTATTAAGTTACATACTGTAGTTTTAATAAAGTAAATCAGTTGCAAAATAAATTCAAAAGGTGTATGCCAGTCACCTAAAAAAATAAATAAATCCTGACATGTAGCCAAAAGGAGAATGACACCTTTCAGTGGTCTACTTATGGGTAAGTGAGTGCAATAAGGTAGAAGTGAGCTTGGTGTTGTTTAATTGTTGGATGGAAGAAAGAAAAACTTTGTACCAGGTACCTGTAGAATACAAGTTTCCTACAGGTACCTTTATATCATTTTAGATCAGTAAACAACCTTTACCTTTACCTTATGCAGAGAACAAGCTTCTTTGACCACCTGGCTTAATTAAAATTAGCGATATATTTGTGAAATAATCGTTTGGCCAGAGCTGTACAGTACATAAGCACAGCTCTCCATGTACCTGCTGATGTCTGGCTTGGTCTTTCAAAAGAAAACAAAGACACTGATAAAGAATGGGACCCTAGACTGGTCAAAATTTCACAAAATGGCAATATAAGGGACACACAAGGTGTGTAACCATACATGCATACCGTGATTTTTAAAAGCAATTTAGGAGCTCAATTTAAACTAAACTGTATGGTTTTTTTTTTAAGTTAATTTAATAAAACATGGTTAATTGGAATATCTTCTATGGATGTACTCCAATAGGTGTAATTTAATATGATAGCACATTTAAAAACTTTTCTTTCCCTTGAGACATTTCATGGAGAATAATTGACAATTATTAAATATGGTGAAGTTGTTATGACTGAAAGTCAGACAAATATGTTCATCATCATTCTACAACAATTACAATAAGAATCTCTCTGTTGTTTATCACTCTCTACAAGTGATTGTAAAAGCTGTCACATGAAAAACGAAGAAGTCTCCAGGAATGACAGATGCTTTTGTTTTTGTAAATAAAAAGTCAAAAACATACAGACCGATTTTGTTATGTTTGACAGCATGATGCCCGATTTGCAAGTCTAAATTGCTTAGCTGCTCCCAGACAGGGTATCTTTATTTATTTATTTTGTTCAGGCCAGATATAGTGACGGAGTAGTTGTTTCGTTTTGCGTACAGAAATGCGCAGATTTATGTTTCTTCTTGCGAAAGTGTTTGATCAGTTGGAAGAGAAAAAAAATCTGGGGATTTTCTAACCAATTTAAAAAAACATGCACTCAGCATTGCAGCAGAAGGGTTGAGTTCAGATGGTGGCAGTAATTACTCACTGCTTCTTTTTCTAAGGAAAATAAAATGTCCTTCACAGGTCATATCGACCCTATCTGTGAAAACAGTCTGTTGTGCTCCAATCTATTTTTCTCCGCCGTTTCTCATCAAATCAATGGAAGCGTGGAGGTGTCTTGTAGGTGTGGAGGTGAAATGTTTATTGAAAACATAGCATACTGCAGTGCTACAGTGTTTAACCTATTTCAAGAATCGCTGAGTTTAAATGCGGTTATGATCAAAGAGAGCTTCTTCTGATTAGGAGCGGGCTCTCTGGTAAGAAAGAACAAGACACGATCAAAGCACCTTAAATCCAACTAAACCTTGTTCATTTTAATGCATAAATGATGCGGTTATGGGGTTACGGAAAAACGAAGGACACAGATTGTAATTGTCCCAAATATGATTAACCCTGCAGCAGTCATACACACCAAGATGAACACAGCAAGAATTGGGAGAGCTTAAAAAAAATGGGTAATTATAGGAAAGCATCAAGTAAATCAGTGATACATCAAGACAGAATAATGTTGAGACATCCGCAGCAAAAGAAAAATCCGAAAACACTGAAAATCAGAAATGTCATACTGTTTTATAAATCGTAAAACAGTAGCTAAAAAAATGTCCATTGAACATGTAAATGCAAAGATTAAGATCAAATTTACAAACTGTGTTTGTAGTGAAAGGAGTTAAGAGATTGATTCTATAAAATTATTAACACAAATTAGCAAAAACAAACTTTAAAACATGCTCATTATTTTTTTTTTAATTCTGATATGGCAGGGATATGACACAACATGCATGTGAAAATCATTTTTCACTGAACATGAAAATATACAGCCAGGTTGTTACATATTTAACAACCACCATTGTGAGGAGAAGGCCAAGAGGGAAAACATATTTTTCCTCTTCATAATGCTTTATATCATTTGAAATTCAACACTTTTTTCACACAATAGACTGTAGAATTTTTTTTAAAGAATCATTGTCAAAATACAATCTATTAATTAAGAAATTGCTGAAAAACAAGACATTATTATAAGTTCCGAATGAATGAAATATCAGCACACTTTCCCACTGAAGGGCACCTTCACATTTGATACCCATACCACCAATGAAAACCTGGCTAGGTGATCTATCTTTAAAAATCCAATTTACTGTGAGGGCCTCTGGTGCTAAATTTTACCAAGAATGACAGTCTTTGTCTCACTCTCAGTCAGACCCATTCCCACTTAAGTAAAACTTTCACTGGATGGAAATAATAAAGTGAACATTTCCACAAGAAGCCAAGGGTATGGAGAATGGGAAGACAGTATCATTACACTTTGTAATCTGCAAATCAATGAAAATTAGCTAGAGCAGGCTTTTGTTTAAAGACAAACGGAAACAAAAGAAATGCTGCAGGAAAAGGGACATTTAATGTAGCAATGTTGCAGCAATAGAAAGGATGAACAGCTTTTATAATGTGCAATTTATCATGAGTGCACCAGATGTTATAGCTGTAAAGATTGTTTGACAGACTTGACTTCACAACAATCTTTTACATTATCCATTCGAATTTGACCAAAAATCATTAAATAAAACTGGACTAATTCCCCAATGTCCATACCTGCAATTCATCATTGTCTTTAGCAGATACTCATGTGCTGGTTGCTATGAGTGAGCATAAAATTTTGGCTCATCGCACACTGTCCAGCTTGCAACCTTATAGTACCCCTTCACCGTGCAACAAAGATGGATTATCCTGTCAGCTCTCTTGCAGAGGCACTGGAAAATATTGTGTGCATAATGAAGCACAAACATATGTGCATATGCATGTTCGCCGAATCCTATACCTTTAAAATAACAAACCGGGGGAGGAATTGTATTCTAGGGCATATTCCAAAGCCTACAATAAGAATGAATACATGCTTCTTGCTCTTTTAGGAGCAGTCATACATTGTTAAGTACTCAACTGTTTGCCTGTGTGTTTCAACTTTTAAATGCACACCGCATTTAAAAGCTAAAGTAGTGTTTGTGTGTTCTACGTATTTCTGCAGAGTCTGCTCTAGTAAGAGCACTAGGTTGTTAACGACCTTGAAAGCAGCAACCTCCATCTGCTGCACTCATTCACACACGCTTCTACTGCGACACATCACTGGTTATCTTATAGTATACCGTGTTTGTTAGTCAATGTGAGTACAGGTAATCTCACGTTTTGTGAGCTAAGTCAATGGGGTCACCTTTGTTCGGTCAGCTGCATTTGTGTGTAATGATGAAAGATGATGGTAAAATACATTTCTACAGTCTACTGAACAAAACCTTTGTGTCATTTTCAAAAAAATGACAGTTTAATTTGATGAATGGAATGGGTGAACAAACTTGAAGAGTTAACTCAAAGCTAAAAAAAAAAAAAAAAGTAATGTAAAGGTGAACCAAGCCTCACAACTAGGGAAAGACTAAAACTGTTGGAAGAACCGAGCATAGATGAGGCTGAAGAAACAATGAAGCGCTGCCACAGAATTCAGCATTGGTGGAAAGCGCCGGTGAAGGGAAAGCCTCTATTGGCTACAAAAGTCAAACTTGATGGGGGCCTGTAGCTTAGCAACGTCCAATTGTAGAAGGTTGGTAACAGTGAGGAGATAGAAAGCCTGCATCTGTGTGTGAGAGAGTGTGTGTAGGGGGCTGCAAGAAAGTGCAAGATTGGTCCAGTGATTTCACAAGTAATGAATCTGGATGCTTGCCTTCAGAGGGGGTGAGCAAGGGAGAGTTCCAATGAATGCAAGAGGAAGAGACACTTTACTGGTGTTGTAATAATTATGAAGTAAGAAGCTGATTTTCCAGACACTAACAGCGTCAAGCCTTTTTTAGAAAGTGAGCTAATGAAGCACATTTTTATCACACGAACTTAAGATTTCTCTAATTTTAACCTTCTCATCAGATGGCAAACCTCCCCTTCTCCCCCGAAAGCACATCCAAACTCTCCCTCGAGTCTTTCCACACATGGTTGGAAAGCTTGTTTGTTTTCAAATCGTGCCAGATCTCACCTCTGTGGGAATTGTGCAGCTGCCTGTTTACATCCTCATGGAGAAGGATTTCATTATAGAAATTACTGAAAAAACAAGGTGAATGAGATTAATTGGTGCTCTAAAACCGGAACAGAGCATGAGATTCCCACAACCTCTGTGCCACTGAGAAAACACTAGAATAAAATAAGTAATAAGTAGGAAACAAGTTCCAGCGTGGCTTTAAAGGAAATGGTAGAACTTTAAAACATCTGTTATGACAAAAATGAGAAAGCAATACCCCATAATGTGGCCGACAATAACCTTCTACTGCGAAATGGCACCAACCGTACTTTGGTTACTACCTAGAACTTTTGTTTCATAGAGCAAGGTTTGTTACAACCTGGAAAGGTCTTCTGTCAAAAGGCAAAACAGAGACACATGGCACAAATAACCATGCGCACACGTACATACATATTTGTAAATTATGTAAAGAAGTCAATAAACTCAACTTTCTTTCGGGACAGTAGAAGGAAGTTTGAATTCCCTGAGAGGGGTCTTGCATGAATGAGAAGAACATATAAACTCCATGCAGAAAAGGCCTGGGCTGGGATTTGAACATAAGACCTTCCTTCCTGCAAGCCAACTTAGAACTTCACCATGCAGTTTAAGAAAATACTGTTTATGCAAGATTACAAGTGGGAATCTAATATAGGACAACACTTCAGTTTTTAACACTTTATAAGACTGGGAAAGCAGGGAAATCAATCATCGCACAATTCTCTCTATAAGGTAAGGTAGTTTTATTTATATAGCACATTTTCAGGAACAAGGCAATACAAAGTGCTATATTATCCAGGTTACTGATTCCTCTTGTGGTATGTTCTGCTCTCGCCAGACGTTTTCAATAGGACTTAAATTGAGACTTGTTTGCATCCTTATCCTATCACCAAACTCACTGAGTACCAGTTTTCAGTTTATTGGCAGAGTCCAAGTGCCATGGGGTAACCCATGGTGTTAGATAAGTAACTTGGACACTTGTGGACAAACAACCAATGGTTGCACAGTTTCGTTTGCTTTGTTGCATCAGGTTGGCTTACAGAGCTATGCTGCTTGGTTTGTGTGGTACTCCACGGTGAGTGTGGTGATGATCACCTGTTGGCTGGTGGGAAAACTACCAGATATTGTTGGTCCTATCTAGCCTTCATGTGTTTTCCAAGCTGCTCTGTCCAAACACAGCAGAAAGCATCCACAGCCTCATGTGGAGAGGTTGTTTGTGGGATATTCCATTTCTAATGCACCAGGGATGTCTGTGTTTGTCAGATCATTTTTAAGAAGAGAACAAAAACAAATGTCAAATAATCAATTATTACTAGTACTGTAATCTTAATAGATTAAGGTACTGGTAAATATGTGCACTTTTTTTATTATTTGTATCTTGCTATAATGATTTCCATCCATCCATCCATTTTCTAATCACCCTTTGTCCCTAATGGGGTCGGGAGGGTTGCTGGTGCCCATCCCCAGCTAACGTTCCGGGCGAGAGGCGGGGTTCACCCTGGACAGGTCGCCAGCCTGTCGCAGGCTATAATGATTTTATTCTAGTAAATGGTGTTTTTTTTTTGTAGAAGCAACTTCTAGTATAAAGTCTGGAGTAAGAGCTTCCTCATGAGGTTTGTGCAGTTTGTGCCTCAGCAGGCACAGAGTGCAAAAGTGCTACAGCAAGGGACCCATTGCCTGATTGCCTTGTGACAAGTGTAAAGTTTGGTTTTGTAAGTTCCCTTCTATTACTTTGAAAATATTTTTTAGTTTTGACATTTTTTTTTCTGCACAACACACTTTTACTTGCTGGGGAATTAAAATTTAAATCATGTCACCAGCTGAAAGCCTGAAATTCTGAGTCCTCCTTCCAATGTTTGGTTAAGTCCCACACTAATAGTACTTTTTATTCAAAATCTCCAGGTATTTAAGAGACTGAAAGATGTTATGGATTCTAAAAAGGTTGCCAGGGCCTTTGGAAAATAAACAGGCACATTGCGTCACAGATCCCGCAATAGACTGTGCAGTGGACAGTGGACAAACTCATCTGAAGGGATCAGTTAGTGAAAAGCAGTCAATGTACAAAATTTGTGCAAGTTTTTGTTTTTTTTGCTTTGACAGCTGCTGCTTTGGTTATAAACTTAAAAAGAGTTTGTTTTTGTATGAGCTACAAATAAAAATTTATTTGACCGATTGATACAAAAGATACTTCACAGAACGTTATTCTGTGAAGTGAGGGTTAGGAACTGTCAGGGTTTTGAAATGTCAGAGCAGCTGCACCTCCTGCCTCTTTGACATGATAAACCAGGATTTGTGTTTTTAAAGGACACATAGTGCCATGAGGTTGCAAAATTGACCCATGCTACCTGAATGACAATGGGGAGCTGAAAAGCTTTTGGGGTCGTGGGATTATCGCAAACCTACAGTCAAACCTTATTTGAACTGATAAGTCACTGAAACCCATTCATGAAATTGGTGTCAGGTTTAGTCTCTGTGCGTTTTCCTAAATAATACTTTTTCTTTTAAGCTGTTTAGAGTAAGGTTGTGCAGTGGCTGAAATGCCTATGTATACAGGTACACATGTGCAAACCCACAGCAGTTACCCTGGCCAACTGGTGTCTCCAATCTGGGAAGTTTACACTGCTGTGATCTGAAACATACTTCTAACAAACAGGCACAGACGTGTTCTTTCATGAATCTGAGTAATGGTACATTTAGAAAAAATGCTCCTTTGATGTATCTTTGATCCATTTTTTTTTTTTTTTTTTGCTTTATCACACTTTTCTTTAAACTTGTTAATGTTGTTCTTCTTTTGTGCTATCCCGCCCACCCATCCGTGTCCCTCTGCTGTATGTTATAATGTTCTGTCTTCCTCCTGTCGCTGCATCGGATAATGAGGTGATTGTGGCTGCCGGGACACTGGATCAGTGCTTGTTGTGTTGTGGGATGCTCTGATACATTGTACTCCTAGCCAGACACACACTGAAAATCACAAGTCAACCACAAGTCCTTTTACACTTAAAATTTATAGCAGCTTTTGTCCTCCTTCCAGAGAAATAATCACAGTTTTATTATAGCTCAACATAACATATATGTTATGCTGACAAAATGTCTTCATAGTGATCCTCCAGTGACCCTGAAATGGTGCTGGAAATATCCATGTTACACCCCTAAGCTTGAGATGCAGGCATAGAAATGTAAATTAACCTGTTTTTATTAATACATATCTTTTTAATATTCTAATTCAAGAAAAAGATTCCCCCTCAACTTCTTCATCTGATTTGAAAGGTGTTACAACTGTGGCCATTAATAGAACAAAGCACACACTTACTAAATAAAATGTTCCTTACATTAATGAGTATTCATTTGCACATTTGTCTGCTTTATTGTTTGTTTTCACAGTTCTTATGATGATTGGCCTCGTTATTCCAACTTGGCTTGTTTTCCCTGAACAAGCACATATCCAAGTATATAAAGACTGCTTTTTCAAATATCTGTAAAAGAATGGTTTGCTCCCAGGAGATCAGTGAACTCCAGAGTGGCACCGTGTTTTCACAGTTGACTGTTAGTGGCATTATAACAAAGTGAAAGCAATTGAGAACAACAGCAACTCAGCCATGAAATCGTAGATCATGTAAAATCATGCGGCAGCATCAGCAAATGCTAAGGGAACAGTGTGCAGAGAGCTTTTTGCCAAATCAATAGCTACAGACCGCTAAGCCTTATGTGGCCTTCAGATTAATGTAAGGACATTGCATAGAGACTTTCATGGATTTGAGTTTCCAAGTCCAAGCAGCCAAATCCAGACTTTAAATCAGGAAGTGCAGTAGGAAGTCTTTAACACAGTGGTGTAAAGCACAGTGACTAGACTCTAGAGCAGCAGAGACATGTTCTCTGGAGTGATGAATCAGGCCTCTGTCTGACAGTCCATTAGTTGAATCTTGGTTTAACAGTTGTCAGGAGAATGACATTTGCCTGATTGCCTTGTGACAAGTGTAAAGTTTGGTGCAGAGGATGTTGTAATGCAGGGGAAGCATTTTGGGAGTTGGACTCATCCCTTAGTTGAAGAGAAAAAATAAATAAATAAAAAAAACGCTTAATGCTTATGAAAACTAAAACATTTTAGAAAATTGCATTATTCTATCGTTGTTGGAATAACATCATGATGATTATGATGGATAGATTGGAGATGGTCCCTTCCAGTTCCAACATGACTGCATACCAAAATACAAAGCGAGGTCCATAGGGATATGGATGAGTGACAGAGGCGTATCTAGGCCTGTTTTAGAGGGCTTTCGCACCCCTAAAACTGTATCTCAGCACCCCTGAATCAGGTTGCCACCCTTCCCATAAAATATGGACTCGTCCCATATTTGGCCGTTAAATATGCATTTAGTAAAATGTTCCTCAAAAAATGAAGTTGTTCTTCTTGTTTCTTATTTTTCAGCTTTACTGTTCAAGTATTAAAGGCCATCACTATCCATAATACATTAATTAACGTTCTTGGCTTGAATATAAACGATTACAACAAGGGAATACGCAATGTGAAGACAGTATTGTAAAAAGTGAAACATAAACAGTATAAACATAACTTGAATTTCAATCCACCACACTTTTAAAAGGGAATGTGAACATCTAGAAACTGTTTGATATGCTGGAGCAAACGCAGACCAAGCTGACCTTGGAAAACTTTAAAAACCTGACAAGATGTTTCCATCAATGTTTTACCAAGCCAGAAAAAGTGATGAATGCAAACAACTGCAATCCCTTAAAGCTTTCACCTCCGTATCTGTGACGGTTTTATGTGTGAACCAGTTTTCCCTCATTGTGATTTACAACTCAAGACAGTTAAATCTATTATTAATTTTTTTTTCACTCTGTCTTTTGACTGTCTGTCTTCGTCCTGCTTATGTGTATTCGCACACATTATCTATAGCAAGACCTCTCAAAAACCCAGGAGATTAGCTAATAGAGTTCTACATCAAACAGCCCGTCCTGAAATATTAACTAGAATAGACCTTTTCCATGTCTAGGATTTTCCTGTTTCTTACTTGTTGTTTTCGTTTGTGGTCTCTTTATTCATTTATTACTCTTGGCTGCTTTGATTTCTTTTATACGTTTACCCAACTTCCTATCGATTGAGTGTTTTGCTGTCTTTCCTTTTTTCGCAGGTTTTCTTTGACAGATGTGTCTTGTTTCCCGAGAGCTGTAGCTCACACTTCTCATTATGTGACTAGTTATTTGGAAATAATAATTTACTGGAAAAGAGGAAAAAAGATAAACAAAGTAGGAGTGAGAGGGCTGGAAATGGGCAGAGGAGCTGAAATGCCAGGTAGGATGATAGAAACAACAACAAGAAGAATTGACCTATCATGGATGCAAACAAAAACACAAGATGATAAAATGGAAAGTAAAAAGATAATTTTGTGTTGTTCAGCAGTCATTTCTGTGCAACCTTTGCCATGCAGGTGTTTGGTGTAGCACCCACCAAAATCACACACATACAGTTTTTTTTTTTTTTTTTTTTTTTTTTTTTTTTTCACGCATTGTCACCAGTGTTCAAGGTTCTGCTTTAAATTGATCCCTGTCAGTGATAAAAAACACACAGAGAGGTGCATGATGTGATTAATATTGTGCACTGTTTATATGGTAAAAATTGGTTTGATTTATATTTTATATTTTATTTTATCTACAACTAGTTGTTACTGTGTCTTATCTCTATGCTGCAACTGCAAAATAATTTCCCTGCTGAGATGAATAAAGTACTTCTATTCTATTCTATTTATGTGAAAAAAAAATAAAATAAATTTCTGGCTTTTAGTAGCAGAATTATAAAGATTTATATGGCTGCTACAAGTCTCACCTTCAGTGACATATTGGAAATCTTTATTGAATGATTTGCGAAAAAAATCTAATAACTTATTTATCTATGCCAAAGGCATCTACTTTGACAGTGTGAAATAATAATACCTGTGGGTATTTACAAGGATAAGAAGTCTTGTCATTGAATGCAAGTGTAATGATGCAACAGAGCAAATGAAACTCTTTCTTCCATGAAGGAAGAAATAAAGGAACAAATGAAACTCTTTTTTTTCTCAGTCACAGTCATATGTTGGTGGAGTTTTTGCTTCTGCTCTTCACTGTTCACATTTCTTTCAAATCATATTACCAAGATTGGTTAAACTTTTCGTGATGTTCACTTACTAAACATCTGCCTGGGAGCTTATTCTATCCTCTGATGATGTTCTCCATCATCTACACTTGTATGAGTGCATTAATTTAACAGGAACACATTTTCTTCTTTTTAAAGTCTAAACATAGCAGATGTACTTTTTGCTTTGAAGTTTTATTTAATGTGATAAACAGTTCTGTTTAGATAAAGGTTTGTCTGTGTTAACCCTAGATGCCATTTTTTTTTTTGGTTCCGTCTCAAATATATATATCATTTATATTTTCAGTAAAATACACTGTATATGTATGTATATTTGCTTTCTGCGAACTAATTAAAGTTTTTTTTTCATCCCACAATGATTTACACAACAACAGACCCCCCTCCTTTTCCATTCAAGTAGATATATTTAGCCCAAACCATATTTTGATGCAGATCAGCTTCAAAATATGGTTGTTGGTGAATTACCACCAGTAGACAGTTGAAAAAATTTTGATTTCAGATAAAAGTTTTGCAAGAACACAAAATAGGCCATGGGAGACATAGAAAGCTGTTTGAGTCTACCATGTGTTGGAACATGTCTAGTATCTCATGCGTACTAAATGATTCCTACATGTGTAAAGCTAAAACTCCAGACTCAAAATCTAAGAGTTCTTAATCGTCTTCAGGCAAATATAAATACAAGTACATATTATCGATGTGCTTGTACTGTGATTGATTTAAAAATGACATCACCAAAAACTAGAAACAGAAAGGAAAGAATGAACAGGCAAATGGACAAGTGATTGAGTAATTTAGAAATAATCAATGGATAAATTTTACCACTGCGTCTGGTTGTTGTTTAAGATGTGTTCTAGATGACTGACCACATCATTGTAGAACCTGAGCAGTTACAGTCTGGAGTAACAAGATAATCATGCCTTATGCATTGTGTGCACACAGTGTATATTCAATTAATATCTGCTTTGCTGAGACAGCACCTCATCTGTATAATCATGTTTCACTGCAGCTGTTAGGGTGTGGAATTTCGCCTGAGCATCAAATACATTTAGCTTTGGGAAATCATAAAAGTAAGACACATAACTCTACCTCTGCACATGTCTACTGGCGCTAACTCACCAACATAAGCTGTAATGTAACTAAATTTAGACTTCTATGTCTTTTCTGTTTGATAAACATTATTACTGGCACACTCATACCACTATATGTGCAATTAATTAGAAAAGCATATTAAATAATTTTCTGGACCAACTTTGTCAAAGAGGCAAGAGAAAGGAGATGACCCGCACAGACCATCAGAGAAACAAATTTGCTTATTCAAAATCACTCCTGATATCAGCGTATAACAACCAACTACCTTACTTTGTTTTCCTTCAGCATTCTATAAACACGCAGTTTCCCATCAAATACATGCATGCACAAGACAAAATGCAAACTTCACACAGAAACATAGTTAAAGAAATGATAAATTAATCTAATGGCTGCTCTTCCATGTGGTTGATTTATCAAGATAGATGTTTTTGGTGAATTTCAAATTGGTAACTTCATTTAATAAGCAGCAAGTATCATTTGTAGTTGGGAGCTTCCACATTTGGATAATGAAGTAAAGTGTTTATCCACATAAGGAGTGTAAGGGATTCTAGGGAAACATGTAAGTTATTTTTGGATAACTTGTCAACAAGCTCACCTCACTTACCACAAATAGAACAATCTTACACCAAAATTGTAGCTCAAAAAAGTTGATTTTGCATAATACTCCCTCTTTAACCTTTATTTTTACAGCAGGTCTTCTGTGTCTCTGGGTCAAACAGTAGCAGCATAAAAGGTGGGCTGCCACTGGGAAGTGTACCTGCATGCACAATATTTTACTGTGACACTGCTGTTATTTATTTATTTTACTAAGGTGGTTTGTTTGCATTTCTGTGTTTCAGGGCCTGGGGCAATGGTGACAGTGGTGACCCCTGGCCATGTTATCTTGTTTGGTGTTTCTTTTTCCTTTTTCTTTTTTTTTTTGTTAGAGGACCCCTTTTTCCTTTTGGTTCCTGTGTTTTTGTAATGTCTAGGGTGATTGATTACCCCTTTCTTTCACTGGATGTTGTGCCCCTGTCCCTCACAATTCCCTTACTGGTAAACATCAGTATTGTTACCTTATTTTTAAAATATATTAAAACCTCAGCCAAAATCCTAATTGTTTAAAATTGAATAAAAGTTCAAGCAATATTCTTTATTATATTCTATTATTTTTATTCTCATTTTTGGATAGTGAAAATTAAATTATAAAATCTTTTCAAGCCTTAATCTATGTGCTTATTCTGCTGTCCTCTCTTTCTGGTATATTTCTTATATATAAATTATATACAATTCCTTATCTTTAAAGAAAACTATATTGCCACACAAAATATACAAAGGTATGACATATCACACATGATTTAGGCTTTTTTTTTTCAAAATGCATCTTGTAAACTGCTTATGGAAGATAATCCTCCCCCCTTCTGGCAGACACAAAACTAGGTTTGAAGAAGGCAGTGAGGGCTACAAACAAGAAGAAAATAAGACGGAGGTACAAATTGTTCTGCCACTAAAATGAAATCATTTTTCTACCTACTTCCAAGATGGTGTGAGAGACAGAGCTAAAAGTCCATAATAGGGTGACTTCAGTAAGAGTCTGGGGCAGAATTACGTGAATGTCTTCGGTCTCAACATTAACTCACAGCTGTCTCTCCCTCTCTCTCTCTCTCTCTCTCTCTCTGTCTTTTTAATGGCTTCTACTAAATACGTAAAACTGGCTTCTTAGCTACACTTTGGTCGGCAACACAATAACTGCATCCTGTTAATATTTCCAACAGACAGGTCAATTACTGCAGCTCAGAGTGCAGAGTGAACATATTTAGGACATTTAAAGTTCTATAATTATCTTAATCACGTTTCTTATCAAACTGGATTAATCTTCCTCATGCTGGTTTCTGCAGCAGAACCAAACGATGTTATAAAGGTCTCAATTTTCCCTGACTTAGTGTCACAGCTGCCAGCCAATGCATCTCTGTGCATATTTAACCTGGGCTAATGTGTTTATGCAGTTTTCCATGTTTCATGCCTTGAACGGGACCGTTTCTGGTTTCCAAACCATGCCTTGTTAATCCATTGTTGTTTGCCTATCAAAATGCAGTTAAATTGTCACTTGATGCGTTTGTGGTTTTAAAGTGAGCTCTGCACCATTGAGCTGTTTTTATTTGTATGAGCCGCCGGAATATAGCTTGGTTGAGCAGTCAGCTGATAATTTTGTTACATGTAAGTTAGTAAGCCAGTACTTGCACCTGTTCAGCCCCAGTTTGTTCTGTGCTGAATCTGTAAAAACCTGCACACAATTGCTACACGTGAAGTAAGTTATTCATCTAGCTGCAGAAAAACGGGGTCAGTTACTTTAGTTGCATAGTCACAGTCGGAAAAGGTTGATTTTTATTGTTCAGAGTACCTATGTATTGTACAGTGACTTATATATTTGAGGGACACCATTTTAATGATAGCATAGATCCTGGAGTAAGTATTTGTTTTAATGATCATTAAATGATCATTAAAATATGATCATATATTTTATGACCATATAAAACATATGATCATGAACTTACTTTTGTTGGAATTAATTAATTCTGTACACAATCAGAGGTAAATGTCAAAGCACAGATTCACGAACTTCAAGAGACACTAGAATGTCTTTACAAAATTTAATAATTTCTTAGATGAGCAACACATCACAAATGAATAATTTTAAAGTATTGTAAATGTGTGCATTTTAATGTATATGCAAATAGAGGATAGTGCATAACTATAAAGTATGCGTAGCATATAGAGGTCACTTAATTCCAAAGGTAAACAGACGTTTAAATAGAAAAATGTTAATAATGGTTTAATAAACGTTTAATGTTTAACACTGCGAAAAAGAAAATTATGCATGTGAGCATATATGGAAGCATATTATATGCCTTCATTTTCCAAAGGGGGTTCATTGAACTGTTAATTAGCAATAAGAATCTTCAAACCAGAAGATGTAATGCAAATGTAGAATAACAATGCCACAGTTTCCCACAAACACTTGGATTCAAAACACAAGAAAAACAAAAACAAAAAACAAACATTTCCTACCTCTATCTGATATTGTGTGTTAGATTAGGATTCAACATGAAGATAAATTGCAGTCACAGTGACAGGTAGATGGACAGAAAAGAGGAGGGACCGAGGGAAATGGATCCAAAGCCCTTTGAGAAAGAACAGAGAAACATGAACATGGTTAGTTCTAATAAAACCCAGATATCCCAGTGGCTTTGTAAACCTACCTCAGAGTGGGTCTCTCTCTTTACCCCACACCTATTTGTGGGACCTGCAATACATCACTGCTAAACTCTGACATAAAAGTTTGCTGTTTGGGTTGGAAATAAGTAAAACATTACTGCACTTGCTCCTTTCATGCATTGGTGCAGAGGTTTAAAGCATAAGCATATCAGCCATTTCGACACAAAGTTTTGAAATTACATTATGTGATCTGCATAAAGTCTAGGTGTATTGCATTACTTTAAGTACTACTTCAACCATCATTTATCTCTGTCAGGACAAAGCTAATTTCTCCTTATTGTTTATTTATGGTTATCTGAGCAGAACTCTACACATACTAAGAGCTTCCTAAGATAAGACTACGACTTCAATTATGTTCATGGAAGGAAGAACCCAGAAGCCAGAACATAATATGAATATTTTACCATCAACATTGGAAATATTTTTGAGTACCTTAAAAATTGTGGGCAGTGAAGCGAAGAAATGTGTCCCTCTTTTAAACCATCCATCCAATATTGATCAAAGCACTATTAAAAAAGAAACTGACAGTGTGTACTTTTTGAGTTTTAGTGGAGTGCCCACAATGAATTACACATCAAACAGGATGAAGGCATTATGGCATTCAGTTTCCAAGCTGTCTGAGCTAAAAAGCCAAAGACTATTAGAAAATTATTATTACTCCTATCAGGGATCTAAAGCGGTCTCATTGCCGATTCATGTTGTAAAAAGGTGACACAGCAAAAGGACAGCTGACATCCTCACATTCAATGTGGCAGTCAGCACATAAGTAACAGATGGCCCCTGGCTAATAGAGTTTATTAACTTTACATAAAGAGGAGGTAGATAATTGCACATCATACAGAAAAGGTTAGGGTGGTAAAATATATCAGCAAGTGTGGAAGAAAGTCGTGTCTGCACACTAATTAAAGGCAGCAGAGATAATTTAATAATTAATCGTTTCATCAAATCTAGATCAACAGTTTGTTTCGGAAAGAACAAGAGTGTGGGTATAAGTTTTAGTTTTGATTTTTTCTGTAATAATGTGAAGCACATGTTTTTTTTTTTTTTTTTTTTTTTTTTATTTCCTGGCATATCCTGAAAATGTGCCTTATTGAGAAGTAGCAACAAGATGAACACTTCTGTCAAAGTCTGCTCAATAACAGAGGCTGTTTTAAAAGTATAAAGTACTAATTATCTTTCATGAGAGGCATCTTCCCCCCTTAACAGTCTCATCTTCTATTTATGTGTGCTTTTTGCCTAAACTCTTTGTTCTATGAAAAGAATACCCAAGAGAATACTTGGCAGCATGATATCCAGCTGCAGTTAAGTCCCTGGTGGCAGGTGCTTCTGGCTTCAATAAGGTACATAAAACTATTGTACTCTTTTGCATGATGGCTTTCAGAAACCCTAGAGTTTCATTACAAAAAACTACATATGAGTTTTAATAGGGGAAATAATCCCATCGGCAAATTAAAATCTTAAAATCTCCTTTTAGTAAAAAAGAAAAAGCCTATCCTACTACTTTGCAGTAGTAGGAAAACAATCAAAAGCACACCACAGTCAAGAAGATACTTAATGACATTTTTTGTCACCATGTGCAATGTTAATAATGTTAATATTGTTATTAATGTGAGTTGGATGGAGTCTAACTGCAATAGATGGTCACACCTGAGTGACACACAAGGTAGCAGTCTAATCGCACTTTATCCATTTTACTAACCCATGTTTAGTGAGGTGCTAAATTATGGAACATCAAAAGCAATATAATGGCATATGACAATATAGGGAAAATGGAGATTTGTTGTCGCTGATATACTGACAATCTTTAAAAGAGATGCAACAAAAAAGTCTGATTTTCAGCTTGTCCAGCCGTGACTGCAGAACATCCTCTTGGGAACTCTTCTTTCAAGCAATGAACTTGCCACAAATTATTGCTGCTATATTTTGATTAGAAGCGGCTAAAATTAGTTGGTCAAAGCCATGCAAAAAATGCAAAAGCATTCTGCCCAGTTTGTTGAGGCACTTTCCCAGTCATTAAAAGCAGGTGCCTGCAACTACTCTGAAACAAAGCAATGAGCTGCTGCGGTTAGAAACAAAAGTAAATATTAATAGACAAACATTAATTTCCCATGTCCGCTTTGTCCTTTTTGTGGTCATGAAGAAACGGGAGCTCATCCCAGTTCAGAGACTGCCAGTCCATCACAGAGGCTGGCCAAGACAAACAACCCTATGCTTGTTAAACAAAAGTCAGGGGAAATACTGATAAATTACAGGTTGACAACTCTGATCTGGTGCATTTGTCAAAGTAATAGTTTATCTGCTCTGAGTATATTTATTTTAACCACCTTTGGGCTTTGAACATGTCTTTGAAAAATGTATTATTGCCTCATTTGAACCATACACTACTGTATGATCTCGAAAAAGGTATTGACATTCCGCATAGACCCCTGTTATTTTTAGCGACTGCCCCTCTGCACAAGATATGTTATGTGGTGCATGCTGACCTGCCGGGGAGCTTAGAAGTATATATACAATGTATTCAGGCACTAGGGAGTGTGTGAATAAATGAAATTATGGAAAACTGTATATGCTGTATGTATATGTGGAGGAGAGGGGTGGATATATTTTTCTACATGATGGATTATGATCCCCAGAGATTTCTAACTTTTATCATGAAACCTAAACGAAGCAACAACAAATGGTTTTATATAAACAAACACAGTGAAACCTGAAATGAAACCCATATCTCCTATTTTACCCAATGCATTCAAATATGGTTCATTGAAATGGCATGAATGCATATTATTTTCTTCAAGTATGTTTGCTCTACCTTCTTCATCCCCTCCTTTTAAAGTTGCTTTCTATATGTTGCTGCTTCAACATAATGCAATATACTAATTTGTTCTCTTTGTAGTTCCTGGTTTGATCTCTACTAACCTTCTGGGTTTATGTTTATTAGCACCTTGGTGATACTCTTGTGGTAATTCCAAATTACCACAAAACAGATTACATACAATATAACGTGCTATTTATGATATTTATGACTGTTTCTTTACTAGAATAATAAAGCAATAGCAAGGTATTTAAAAAAAATATACTTAAATTATTTTAAATAATTCTCTCCAATTTAGGTGCAAATTCAGATGTAAAATGCTTGAACGTGTGAGAAGTATAATTAATTCAGTTGGATTAGGGAATTGTTTATTCATATTAGAGTCTGATAATCCTGCTGTGAGTATTGGTTAGTGAATTTATTCAATTACTAAATGGATAATATATGATAGGCATTTAAACATTTAAAAACAAATGATCAGAAATAGGGATAAAGTGCTTAAATTGGGAAGGTGTGTGATGTGACTTGCTGGTCACATCACACACCTTCAGCTCCAACAACAGTTTTTGGTGGGCAAGAGCTGTACAGAGCACTCCCTGAAAAGTGAACATCTAAAGAACCGCTACAAGTGGAAGAACAGTGCCTTGTACACGTTTTCTTTAGACATCATGGATTTGAATTAATAAGTGATTCAATTAAAATTCAAAAACACTTGATGTCAAAGTGAAATTAAATGTTGTAACACCTATTATAAAATTATCTTCAATGAAGTGATTTTTTAAATAATTATTTTCATACAATTTTAGCTGCTGTGTTTCTTATGTGGAGTAGATATATGGCAATGTTTTGATAATAAGTGAACTCAAAACGTACACTGATCTACGCTGAGGATTATAGACAACAATGAACTTAGAATTAAAGCAAAATCCACACAGAGAATGTCTGACAGAAGTGTTTGACAAGGTTGTCAATACTGTACAAAGAAAGTTAGTGCATCAGGAACGAGTGGCACCGGTTAATTAATAAGGAGCAGCTGTGGCAGCGCACTAGTGAGTATGGGAAGCACAAAGCAACTAAACAAAAAGAGAACACCAGTTAGACAATAGCTTAACCAAATAAAACTCAAAGTATCGAGAAATAGTGTAACCTCTAAAAAAGAAAGCATCTGATTTTTTTCCTCCTCAAAATATCCCAAGTGCAAATTTTACGATTACATTACATATATTTGCTGTGCAAGATAGATCACTGCATATTGTATTTTACCTTGGCTTTGTTTTAGCAGTGTATGCTTCCTGTGTTAAAGATAAAAGATAGATTACATTGTTGGGATGCTTCCACTGCTTCTTTTGAGGTGCTCACTTTCAAAGCCATCAAAGTGGATTGTGCAATGTGGGGAAAAAAGAGCAAAGCTTCTGTTTCCAGCATCATTCACAGTTCTTGATCCATGCTGCATGCTTGTCAACAATTACAATGGTTTGGCACTTTTTCTAATATTTTGAAGTGCAGACAGAAGTCAGTATCTATGAGCCAATTGCTTTTTAATTGCAAGTCTGGAGATAGTGACACAGGTGCAGCCAGAGCTTGTAGGGAGTTATGTATGGGATCCCAGTGCTGAAATCTGTGCCCAATGTGTTGAATTATGAGCCAAGTGAAAAATGTCCTTGGCACAGAGAGGACCCAGTGATGTCTTACCTAAACTCATATTATAAGAGGCTTCCTCATCTCATAGATCTCTACCTTGTCAAATAGGTTTCTGTCCTTAATGCCATTGTTTCATTTTCATGTCTCTGGACAGTATTTCCAGTAATGGCATTAAATTGAATTAATGATAATTAACCAGAAAATGTGATATTGCATGCTTTAGAGAGGGAGTGCAAATGGAAGATGGAAATAAATGATCATTTCCATTTTTTTCCATGGGGACACTTGTTTCCACAGACACATTTTCAGTGTACAAATTCACTGTTTGAAAAAATATATATATAATTTACTCAATGTGCATGATCAAAAGTGACAAACTCGGGAAAAGTTTTTGGATAGAAAACAAGAAGTGTATATATTGCAGTGCTGAAGAGAAAACAGATGACCAAAATAGCTACCGTCTATAAAAAGAAACAGTATGTGAGACTAAAACTGTGCTTCCCAAGCACATTTGTCTTTCACTTGGACTCACGTAATTTATTGTCCATTAAATCAACCATACAACATCACCACTATAACCTTTCTTCTGCAGATATAGTTTAATGACCAGGTCACCATAATCAGATTAATTTTGGTTCCTTATTACAAGGGCAGCTCTTTTGCATCCAACCAATGCAGCACCAGCATATCGAGTTAGGGATACTGCAGCAAAGAAAAGCTCTAGTTTCAGCCTCACCCCATTTACTCATTAGAGTCACATCACTTGACCTGTTTTAGTGACTGAGAAAATTGACGTGACTGGTCCAAGGTAATTATACAGAGAGTCGGGTAAAGATGTTAGTCTAATTTACTGAGCCCCACAGTGGAATGGAAAAGGTGGTCACGAATCTTTTCCATATTTCCATGTTATCGCCAATACACTCAGACCAATTGCTTTCTGTATTAAAACCTCCGCTATAAAAATTCATCAATTTGTATCTCATTAAAACTGTCAAGAAACAGGAGGCGATGGTGATACATTTAAGGAAGACGAATCTGATTCACTTGACGCCAGCAAACCAGACTACCAGCTTAAACCATCCTTTCCGCGTGGCAATTAAAACCTCAATACAAGGACAGTCCAGATTAGTGGAACATAAAGACTGAATGCTGATCTTCCATGTTTAGTTTTGGTTGCAGGATAGACAAGAAGATTGATCAAATAACGTCAGGTTTTTTAAAAATTGATGTCCCAGCGAGATCTAAAGAAACTCATCCATGTATGTTTCTCTAGTCACATTGATTACTGCAAAAGTGTCTTCACAGGTCTGCATAAAAAGTTAATCAAATAGCTGCAACTGATCCAGAACAGTGCTGCTTGCATTTTCATTAAAACTAGGAACATAGAGCAAATCATCCCAGTTTTAAAGCACTTGCATTGTGTCCCTGTAACTCAGAGAATAGATCGAATGGCTTAGGACCAAGATACATTACTCCTGGAAATGTTCTCTAGGTGGTAAAAGACCGACTTTGTTTTTATGTGTCTTTGTTGAGTCATGTCTGACTTCATCACCATATCCAGATTCGGGCCTGATCACTAGTTTCTAGCTATAATATCTGTCATAGGTGCAGTTGCATGCTGACTTGAGCATTCCTGTTTTAGTCCA